>NC_134353.1:3849667-4449667 GCF_048569485.1 Anomaloglossus baeobatrachus | reverse complement strand
CCACTATGAGGATCAGTCTCCACTATGAGGATCAGTCTCCACTATGAGGATCAGTCTCCACTATGAGGATCAGTCTCCACTATGAGGACCAGTCTCCACTATGAGAACCAGTCTCCACTATGAGAATCAGTCTACACTATGAGGATCAGTCTCCACTATGAGGATCAGTCTCCAGTATGAGGATCAGCCTCCACTATGAGGATCAGCGTCCACTATGAGAATCAGCCTCCACTATGAGAATCAGCCTCCACTATGAGGATCAGTCTCCACTATGAGAATCAGCCCCCACTATGAGAATCAGCCCCCACTATGAAAATCAGCCTCCACTATGAGAATCAGCCCCCACTATGAAAATCAGCCTCCACTATGAGGATCAGCCTCCCCAATGAGGATCAGCCTCCACTATGAGGATCAGCCTCCACTATGAGGATCAGTCTCCACTATTAGGATCAGTCACCACTATGAGAATCAGTCACCACTATGAGGATCAGCCTCCACTATGAGGACCAGTCTTTACTATGAGGACCAGTCTCCACTATGAGGACCAGCCTCCACTATGAGGACCAGTCTCCACTATGAGGATCAGTCACCACTATGAGGACCAGTCTCCACTATGAGGACCAGCCTCCACTATGAGGATCAGCCACCACTATGAGGACCAGTCTCCACTATGAGGACCAGTCTCCACTATGAAGACCAGTCACCACTATGAGGATCAGTCACCACTATGAGGATCAGTCTCCACTATGAGGATCAGTCTCCACTATGAGGATCAGTCACCACTATGAGGACCAGTCTCCACTATGAGGATCAGTCTCCACTATGAGGATCAGTCTCCACTATGAGGACCAGTCTCCACTATGAGGATCAGTCTCCACTATGAGGATCAGTCTCCACTATGAGGACCAGTCTCCACTATGAGGATCAGTCTCCACTATGAGGATCAGTCACCACTATGAGGATCAGTCTCCACTATGAGGATCAGTCACCACTATGAGGATCAGTCTCCACTATGAGGATCAGTCTCCACTATGAGGACCAGTCTCCACTATGAGGATCAGTCTCCACTATGAGGATCAGTCACCACTATGAGGACCAGTCTCCACTATGAGGATCAGTCTCCACTATGAGGATCAGTCTCCACTATGAGGATCAGTCTCCACTATGAGAATCAGTCTTCACTATGAGAATCAGTCTCCACTATGAGGATCAGTCTCCACTATGAGGATCAGTCTCCATTATGAGGATCAGTCTCCACTATGAGGACCAGTCTCCATTATGAGGATCAGTCACCACTATGAGGATCAGTCACCACTATGAGGACCAGTCTCCACTATGAGGATCAGTCTCCACTATGAGGATCAGTCTCCACTATGAGGATCAGTCTCCACTATGAGGATCAGTCTCCACTATGAGGACCAGTCTCCACTATGAGGATCAGCCTCCACTATGAGGATCAGTCTCCACTATGAGGACCAGTCTCCACTATGAGGATCAGTCTCCACTATGAGGATCAGTCTCCACTATGAGGATCAGTCACCACTATGAGGATCAGTCTCCACTATGAGGATCAGTCTCCACTATGAGGATCAGTCTCCACTATGAGGATCAGCCTCCACTATGAGGATCAGTCTCCACTATGAGGATCAGCCTCCACTATGAGGATCAGTCTCCACTATGAGGATCAGTCTCCACTATGAGGATCAGTCTCCACTATGAGGATCAGTCACCACTATGAGGATCAGCCTCCACTATGAGGATCAGTCTCCACTATGAGGATCAGTCTCCACTATGAGGATCAGTCTCCACTATGAGGATCAGTCTCCACTATGAGGACCAGTCTCCACTATGAGGATCAGTCTCCACTATGAGGATCAGTCTCCACTATGAGGATCAGCCTCCACTATGAGGATCAGTCTCCACTATGAGGATCAGCCTCCACTATGAGGATCAGTCACCACTATGAGGATCAGCCTCCACTATGAAGATCAGTCTCCACTATGAGGATCAGTCTCCACTATGAGGATCAGCCTCCACTATGAGGATCAGTCACCACTATGAGGACCAGTCTCCACTATGAGGACCAGTCTCCACTATGAGGATCAGTCTCCACTATGAGGATCAGTCACCACTATGAGGATCAGTCTCCACTATGAGGATCAGTCACCACTATGAGGATCAGTCTCCACTATGAGGATCAGCCTCCACTATGAGGATCAGCCTCCACTATGAGGATCAGTCTCCACTATGAGGATCAGTCACCACTATGAGGATCAGTCTCCACTATGAGAATCAGTCACCACTATGAGGATCAGCCTCCACTATGAGGATCAGCCTCCACTATGAGGATCAGCCTCCACTATGAGGATCAGCCACCACTGTGAGGATCAGTCACCACTATGAGGATCAGTCTCCACTATGAGGACCAGTCTCCACTATGAGGATCAGTCTCCATTATGAGGATCAGTCTCCACTATGAGGATCAGTCTCCACTATGAGGACCAGTCTCCACTATGAGGATCAGTCTCCACTATGAGGATCAGTCACCACTATGAGGACCAGTCTCCACTATGAGGACCAGTCTCCACTATGAGGATCAGTCTCCACTATGAGGATCAGTCTCCACTATGAGGACCAGTCTCCACTATGAGGACCAGTCTCCACTATGAGGATCAGTCACCACTATGAGGACCAGTCTCCACTATGAGGACCAGTCTCCACTATGAGGATCAGTCACCACTATGAGGATCAGTCTCCACTATGAGGATCAGTCTCCACTATGAGGACCAGTCTCCACTATGAGGATCAGTCTCCACAATGAGGATCAGTCACCACTATGAGGATCAGTCTCCACAATGAGGATCAGTCACCACTATGAGGACCAGTCTCCACTATGAGGATCAGTCTCTACTATGAGAATCAGTCTCTACTATGAGGATCAGCCTCCACTATGAGAATCAGTCTCCACTATGAGGATCAGTCTCCACTATGAGGATCAGCCTCCACTATGATAATCAGTCTCCACTATGAGGATCAGTCTCCACTATGAGGATCAGTCTCCACTATGAGGACCAGTCTCCACTATGAGGATCAGTCTTCACTATGAGGATCAGCCTCCACTATGAGGATCAGCCTCCACTATGAGGATCAGTCTCCACTATGAGGATCAGTCTCCACTATGAGGATCAGTCTCCACTATGAGGATCAGTCTCCACTATGAGGATCAGTCTCCACTATGAGGATCAGTCTCCACTATGAGGACCAGTCTCCACTATGAGAATCAGTCTCCACTATGAGGATCAGCCTCCACTATGAGGATCAGTCTCCACTATGAGGACCAGTCTCCACTATGAGGATCAGTCTCCACTATGAGGATCAGTCTCCACTATGAGGATCAGTCTCCACTATGAGGATCAGTCTCCACTATGAGGACCAGTCTCCACTATGAGAACCAGTCTCCACTATGAGAATCAGTCTACACTATGAGGATCAGTCTCCACTATGAGGATCAGTCTCCAGTATGAGGATCAGCCTCCACTATGAGGATCAGCGTCCACTATGAGAATCAGCCTCCACTATGAGAATCAGCCTCCACTATGAGGATCAGTCTCCACTATGAGAATCAGCCCCCACTATGAGAATCAGCCCCCACTATGAAAATCAGCCTCCACTATGAGAATCAGCCCCCACTATGAAAATCAGCCTCCACTATGAGGATCAGCCTCCCCAATGAGGATCAGCCTCCACTATGAGGATCAGCCTCCACTATGAGGATCAGTCTCCACTATTAGGATCAGTCACCACTATGAGAATCAGTCACCACTATGAGGATCAGCCTCCACTATGAGGACCAGTCTTTACTATGAGGACCAGTCTCCACTATGAGGACCAGCCTCCACTATGAGGACCAGTCTCCACTATGAGGATCAGTCACCACTATGAGGACCAGTCTCCACTATGAGGACCAGCCTCCACTATGAGGATCAGCCACCACTATGAGGACCAGTCTCCACTATGAGGACCAGTCTCCACTATGAAGACCAGTCACCACTATGAGGATCAGTCACCACTATGAGGATCAGTCTCCACTATGAGGATCAGTCTCCACTATGAGGATCAGTCACCACTATGAGGACCAGTCTCCACTATGAGGATCAGTCTCCACTATGAGGATCAGTCTCCACTATGAGGACCAGTCTCCACTATGAGGATCAGTCTCCACTATGAGGATCAGTCTCCACTATGAGGACCAGTCTCCACTATGAGGATCAGTCTCCACTATGAGGATCAGTCACCACTATGAGGATCAGTCTCCACTATGAGGATCAGTCACCACTATGAGGATCAGTCTCCACTATGAGGATCAGTCTCCACTATGAGGACCAGTCTCCACTATGAGGATCAGTCTCCACTATGAGGATCAGTCACCACTATGAGGACCAGTCTCCACTATGAGGATCAGTCTCCACTATGAGGATCAGTCTCCACTATGAGGATCAGTCTCCACTATGAGAATCAGTCTTCACTATGAGAATCAGTCTCCACTATGAGGATCAGTCACCACTATGAGGATCAGTCTCCACTATGAGGACCAGTCTCCACTATGAGGATCAGTCTCCACTATGAGGATCAGTCTCCATTATGAGGATCAGTCTCCACTATGAGGACCAGTCTCCACTATGAGGATCAGTCTCCATTATGAGGATCAGTCTCCACTATGAGGACCAGTCTCCATTATGAGGATCAGTCACCACTATGAGGATCAGTCACCACTATGAGGACCAGTCTCCACTATGAGGATCAGTCTCCACTATGAGGATCAGTCTCCACTATGAGGATCAGTCTCCACTATGAGGATCAGTCTCCACTATGAGGACCAGTCTCCACTATGAGGATCAGCCTCCACTATGAGGATCAGTCTCCACTATGAGGACCAGTCTCCACTATGAGGATCAGTCTCCACTATGAGGATCAGTCACCACTATGAGGATCAGTCTCCACTATGAGGATCAGTCTCCACTATGAGGATCAGTCTCCACTATGAGGATCAGCCTCCACTATGAGGATCAGTCTCCACTATGAGGATCAGCCTCCACTATGAGGATCAGTCTCCACTATGAGGATCAGTCTCCACTATGAGGATCAGTCTCCACTATGAGGATCAGTCACCACTATGAGGATCAGCCTCCACTATGAGGATCAGTCTCCACTATGAGGATCAGTCTCCACTATGAGGATCAGTCTCCACTATGAGGATCAGTCTCCACTATGAGGACCAGTCTCCACTATGAGGATCAGTCTCCACTATGAGGATCAGTCTCCACTATGAGGATCAGCCTCCACTATGAGGATCAGTCTCCACTATGAGGATCAGCCTCCACTATGAGGATCAGTCACCACTATGAGGATCAGCCTCCACTATGAAGATCAGTCTCCACTATGAGGATCAGTCTCCACTATGAGGATCAGCCTCCACTATGAGGATCAGTCACCACTATGAGGACCAGTCTCCACTATGAGGACCAGTCTCCACTATGAGGATCAGTCTCCACTATGAGGATCAGTCACCACTATGAGGATCAGTCTCCACTATGAGGATCAGTCACCACTATGAGGATCAGTCTCCACTATGAGGATCAGCCTCCACTATGAGGATCAGCCTCCACTATGAGGATCAGTCTCCACTATGAGGATCAGTCACCACTATGAGGATCAGTCTCCACTATGAGAATCAGTCACCACTATGAGGATCAGCCTCCACTATGAGGATCAGCCTCCACTATGAGGATCAGCCTCCACTATGAGGATCAGCCACCACTGTGAGGATCAGTCACCACTATGAGGATCAGTCTCCACTATGAGGATCAGTCTCCACTATGAGGATCAGTCACCACTATGAGGATCAGTCTCCACTATGAGGATCAGCCTCCACTATGAGGATCAGTCTCCACTATGAGGACCAGTCTCCACTATGAGGATCAGTCACCACTGAGATCAGTCTCCACTATGAGGATCAGTCTCCACTATGAGGACCAGTCTCCACTATGAGGACCAATCTCCACTATGAGGACCAGTCTTCACTATGAGGATCAGTCGCCACTATGAGGATCAGTCCCCACTATGAGGATCAGTCTCCACTATGAGGATCAGCCTCCACTATGAGGATCAGCCTCCACTATGAGGATCAGTCTCCACTATGAGGACCAGTCTCCACTATGAGGACCAGTCTCCACTATGAGGATCAGTCTCCACTATGAGGATCAGTCTCCACTATGAGGATCAGCCTCCACTATGAGGATCAGTCTCCACTATGAGGATCAGCCTCCACTATGAGGATCAGTCACCACTATGAGGATCAGCCTCCACTATGAGGATCAGTCTCCACTATGAGGATCAGTTTCCACTATCAGGATCAGTCACCACTATGAGGATCAGCCTCCACTATGAGGATCAGCCTCCACTATGAGGATCAGTCTCCACTATGAGGATCAGTCTCCACTATGAGGATCAGTTTCCACTATCAGGATCAGTCACCACTATGAGGATCAGCCTCCACTATGAGGATCAGTCTCCACTATGAGGATCAGCCTCCACTATGAGGATCAGCCTCCACTATGAGGATCAGCCACCACTATGAGGATCAGTCACCACTATGAGGATCAGTCACCACTATGAGGATCAGCCTCCACTATGAGAATCAGTCTCCACTATGAGGATCAGTCACCACTATGAGGATCAGTCTCCACTATGAGGATCAGTCTCCACTATGAGGATCAGCCACCACTATGAGGATCAGTCACCACTATGAGGATCAGTCACCACTGAGATCAGCCTCCACTATTGTCATCTAGAGCTGTTGAAGGGACTTCATCCCCCTCTTCTTCACCAGCCACAGGTCGTCATGGCGATTATCTGATTGGCCTGGAAGCTTAAGGTATTTATGACTTTGGGTGATGGTAGAAGAAAAGCCAAAAGCTGCAGAGAAAGACAATTCTTTGTAATATTGGCGGGAAAACTCCCAAAGCAGGTTTTGAAGTGCGACTTTAATGCTAGAAAGATGAAAAACACATTGCCAGAATCCCTGCGTCGTGCGGAACCCAGCGCACCGTCTCACCTGACGAGGAGATCGACGGAATCACGACAAATTAGTATTGGCCAGTAAAATTGTGCTAGAGGCGTTGTGTTTGGTATCAATGTAACTGTAAAATCGAGATATTAAATATGACGCTAATATCTTTCACCTGTGTGACCCAGGGGCAAAGATATGGAAAACCCTAGAATTATGGAACTTTGTGACCATCTCAAGCCCAGCCCACAAGTGACTGTAAAATGATGTCACAGGCAAGGGGGGCTAGCAAGAGCATAAGAGACAGTTCCTGTCTTGGGGGCTCAGTCAGCACGAGGAGGGCATCATGAAGGGTGATGCTGGCCGATTCTAACATCTCTTGGAGTTCCCTCCTACTCCCTAAGCAGACGTCACTTCTATGGCACAAGCTTAGTAAGTTTCACGTTTATACCTTTTATTTTATGTAACTGTTATGCCGTAATGTGTATTGTTCCCTTTTGTAAATTCCTGTATATTCTTTAAACACTGCCTATTTTCGGATTAAATATATAAAAATTTAAGAGTTTCTTTCCTTATGCTTTATATACGAATCCAAAACCCCGAAGGGCCTTATGCTATCTGAAACGGGTTCCCAGCTACCTGTAGAAAGTCTGGGTGGTGGCAGCGTAATTGTTATTGCATAGAATTATTGGAGTGCTATCATTAAGGGTACCGAGGTATATAAATATTCCATTAGCAGGAATCGGGGATATATACATTTACCCTTGCTGTGAGACCTCCAATATTTGGCATTATCAGCTCAGCAGCCTCATCTTATGCATTGTCCTGCAGTACCAAAAGTGGCCTGCAGACAAGGGGGGCGCTAGAGAGTAGTCGTGTGTAACAAATCAGTGAACAGCTGCGGATTTCTGAGGGACTTCCCCGGCTGTTCGTGACAAATTGGTGGCAAGCGGTGGGATATATAAAGCATTAGTGATCTGGTTTGAGCAATCATCCCTTTCACTAAAAACTTGCAAAAGTTTTGAGGATTGAACTCAGTGTTTAAATATACCTGGAACAATACTGTACGTGTAGCAGTTACCCCCTCCCCTTCTCTCTTGTTTTCTATCCTATCTTTTATTTGGCAATTATGGATG
This sequence comes from Anomaloglossus baeobatrachus, assembly GCF_048569485.1. NCBI lineage: Eukaryota > Metazoa > Chordata > Amphibia > Anura > Aromobatidae > Anomaloglossus > Anomaloglossus baeobatrachus. Next base: position 4,441,465 of record NC_134353.1, on the reverse strand, counting down.
CTGTGTCAGAAGCCTGGTACAATCAGCAGAAGAAGGAAGTTCTTGCTGCACTCTGCAGATCCAAGTTGATTGATGGCCATGGCAAAACGAGGCAAGACCTCATTAAAGAACTTTTACAATGGGACGCAGAGCACGTTCATTCCCCCAGTGCTGGAGAAGAGGAGGCAAGCCAAGCCCAGGATAGTGCTTCTGCAGAGTCCCCACCATCAACTGCAAGCCAGAGCAGTGACCGGGGCAACATGGACTCTTTCCTGAAGATGGCTCTACAACAATTCGCTGCAGATGACCGGCAGGGACGGCTAAACCTCATTCAGCAATATCGAGAGGCTGAGAGAGCCGAGCGAGAGGCTGAGAGAGCCGAGCGCCAGGCTCAGGCCGAGCGAGAGGCTGAGAGAGCCGAGCGAGAGGCTGAGAGAGCCGAGCGCCAGGCTCAGGCCGAGCGAGAGGCTGAGAGAGCCGAGCGAGAGCGCCAAGCCCAGAGAGACCATGATTTGAATATCCTCAAAGCCCGGCAGCAGACATCTTCCTCACTAAACGGTGAGTCCAATAATGCCAGCAGCTTTAAGCCCCGACCGGAGCACTTTCTTGTGATGGAAAAGGACGGGGATTTGGACACCTTTCTGAGGGGATTTGAAAAGACTTGCTTGCAGTACCAGTTGCCCTCAACACAATGGGCACAATACTTAACCCCAGGGCTGCGAGGCAAGGCCCTGGACGCGTTTGCCAGTCTCCCTCAAGAGCAGAGTGGAGACTATGGGGCCATAAAGCAGGCCCTAGTACGGAAGTATCAGCTGACTCCGGAGGTGTACCGAAAAAAATTCCGGACCCTCCAGCTCGGACCTCATGACAGCTACAGCGATTTGGAGGGTGGGCTCCAGCGCACCTTTGACCAGTGGATCCAAGGACTGTCCGTTACAACCTTTGAGGAGTTAAAGGACCTCATGGTGAAGGACCAACTCCTACATGTCTGTCCTGTGGAGGTTCGACAGTTTGTTATGGACCGAGAGCCCAAGGAGGCCTCAAAAGCAGCCCAGATTGCCGACGCCTATGTGGCCAACCGTGCATCGGAGGTGCGGAAGCCGTCCACCACTAGCTGGAAAGGGGGTAAGATGACAACTACAACCACCCCTGCCCCTACCAGCCGACCTCCCGTAGGTCCTGTTTCATCCACCAGTGCCCGGCCCACCTCTGACACTCGCAGGTGTTTTTCCTGCAACCTGCCTGGACACCTCAGCTCTGGTTGCCCAGAGAGGCAGAAGAGGAACCCCACATCCAAGGCCCAAGGGCCCACTGGAACTGTCCTTTTGGCAAGGAAGGCGGGTGGTAGGGCCTGCGAAAACCTACACCCCGTCACCGTAGGCGGAACCCCCACTGTGGGGCTCAAGGACACTGGGGCCGACAGAACACTGGTCCGCCCTGAACTGGTACCCCCTGAAAACTTTATCCCGGGAAAACTCCTGACTGTCGCCTTGGCGGGGGGTGTCCACCAATCCTTCCCAATGGCCCTGATTCCCCTCGACTGGGGTGCTGGGAGAGGGTGGAGGGAAGTGGGGGTGGATGAACATCTACCAACCAATGTTTTATTGGGGACTGATCTGGGGCGATTAGTTGCACAATTTCTCCCTGATGATCCTCCCGAATCCAAAAAGTCAGGTGATACAAATGTTGTTGATCAGTCATGTGATGCAAGTGTTGTTAAATCATGTGATGCAAATGTTGTTGATAAGTCATGCGACCCGAATGCGGATACCCAGAACGTAATTACAAATGTTGTGCATGGTAATAAAGTGGAGATTTGTACAGGGGAACTCAGCCATGCCACGCGGCAGGGTGACGTGGCTGAGGACGACCCCAAGGTAGCAAGTGTCTGTACCGACAGAGATGGAGGAAGACATGAGAACCACGAGGACAGTGGTCAAATGCAACTGAGCAGTGTCACAGCGGACAGTGACACAGCCAGTAGTACCTGTCAGGCTGATGGGGAAGAGTGGTTATTCCCCGGGAAGACAGCCTTCATCGGTGCTGTCACCCGCAGTCAGAGTGCCCAGAACGCAAATGAAACCTTGCCTTCTGACACCTCTTCACCCAGAGGGATAACGGAACTGGTTACGGACCCAGAGCAGGTCCCAGAGGGTCCTGGTGAGGTTGGAACCTTAACGTCACTTTTGGCTGCTTCTAGCCAAGAGTTTCAGGTGGCTCTACGAACTGATGCCAGTCTAGAGACGTTAAGGGACCTCGCAGAGAAGCCCTCTTCCGAGACCGATAAGGAGAGGGTATTCTGGGACCAGGGAAAGTTGTACCGGGAGACAATTCCCTGTAACCCCCAACAAGAGTGGCTGAAGGAAAGACAGCTGGTGGTGCCTCACCGCTTTAGGAGTGAGTTGCTGCGGATTGCCCATGAGATCCCACTCGCCGGACACTTGGGGGTTAGCAAAACCAAGGCTCGGCTGTCTCACCACTTCTATTGGCCCAAAATGGGGACAGATGTTGCCAACTACTGCCGCTCCTGTATCACATGTCAAAGAGTGGGAAAGTCAGGGCCTGCTCCCAAAGCTCCCCTGATCTCTTTGCCGGTGATAGAGGAGCCTTTCCAGAGGGTCGCTGTGGACATTGTCGGGCCTCTGGCCGTCCCCAGCAGCTCTGGAAAACGGTTCGTCCTTACTGTGGTAGACTATGCTACCCGGTATCCGGAGGCAGTGGCTCTGTCCTCAGTTAGAGCCGATAAGGTGGCAGATGCCCTCTTGACCATATTCTCCCGAGTAGGATTTCCCAGGGAGATGCTTACCGACCAGGGGACTCAGTTCATGTCTCGTCTAATGGAGGCTCTCTGTAAGAAAATGCAGGTGCGGCATCTGATATCAAGCGCTTATCACCCACAGACCAATGGTTTGTGTGAGCGATTTAATGGTACACTTAAGCAGATGCTTAAGATGCTGGTTGAGTCACATGGACGCGACTGGGAGCGGTATCTCTCACACCTGCTGTTTGCCTACAGAGAGGTACCACAGGCCTCAACGGGGTTTTCCCCCTTCGAGCTCCTGTATGGCAGACGAGTCCGGGGGCCTCTTGGTCTGGTAAGGGAATCCTGGGAAGAGGAACTGAATTCCCCAGAAGTGTCCGTTGTGGAGTATGTCATTCGGCTCCGTGACAAGATGCAGTCAATGACGCAGATGGTGCATGAGAATATGGCGCAAGCCCAGGCCAGCCAGAAGCGATGGTACGACCAACACGCTCGAGAGCGGGTGTATGAAGTGGGTCAGAAGGTATGGGTCCTGGTCCCAATGACCCAGAACAAGCTTCAGGCGGCCTGGGAGGGTCCATACCTGGTGCATCAGCGCCTCAATGACGTAAACTATGTGGTCACCATCGACCATGCCAGGAAGAGGCAAAAGGTCTTCCATGTCAACATGATGAAAGCTCATCATGACAGGGAAGCCTTTGCTCTTCCTGTGTGTAGTCTTCCCGAGGAAGGCGAAAGTGAAGTCTTGGTGGACTTGCTCGCCTCAGCCCGGGATGGAGGGTCTATCGAGGAGGCGGCATTCAACCCACAGCTATCCTTGGACCAAAAGTCCCAGCTGCGGGAGGTATTCCGGCCCTACCTGATGACCTTCACGAATGTCCCAGGGAAGACATCCCTAGCCACCCACCAGGTGGACACAGGGAGTCATTCCCCAGTTCGTCAACCCCCATACCGTGTCTCCCTAGAGGTACAAAAGGACATAAAAAGGGAGATCGATGAAATGCTAGTCCTGGGAGTGATCCAGAGGTCCAAAAGTGCATGGGCCTCGCCTGTAGTCTTGGTTCCCAAAAAGGACCGGACAACCCGGTTTTGTGTGGACTACAGGAGGCTAAATGCAATCACAGCACCCGATGCGTACCCAATGCCACGCATCGACGAGTTACTGGATTGCTTAGCCGGGGCCCAGTACCTGACCATCATGGACCTGAGTCGAGGGTACTGGCAGATTCCTATGTCCAAGGAAGCACAGGAAAGGTCCGCCTTCATCACCCCATTCGGGCTGTATGAATCCCTTGTCATGCCCTTTGGCAGGAGAAATGCTCCTGCCACTTTCCAGCGATTGGTCGACCAGCTGCTCGAGGGACTAGGAGGGTTTGCAGTAGCTTACCTGGATGACATTGCCATCTTTAGTCCCACCTGGGAGGAACACCTGGGGCACCTGGAACAGGTGCTCAGGCGGATCCAAAGCGCTGGTCTGACTATAAAGCCAGGGAAGTGTCAGATCGGCATGACTGAGGTACAGTACCTTGGACACAGAGTGGGTGGCGGGACCCTGAAACCAGAGCCAGGGAAGGTTGATGCCATCACCTCCTGGCCTACCCCCAAGTCAAAGAAGCAGGTGATGTCCTTCTTGGGTACGGCAGGGTACTATAGGAAGTTCGTTCCTAACTATAGTGCTCTTGCTAAGCCGTTGACGGACCTCACCAAAAAGAAGCTACCGCAAGTAGTCACCTGGACAGATGACTGTGAACGGTCCTTCAGGGCACTAAAAGCTGCCCTCGCCAGTTCCCCAATCCTACAAGCTCCGGACTTCACCCGACGGTTCATAGTTCAGACAGATGCCAGTGCGTTTGGCCTTGGTGCAGTACTCAGCCAGGTAAATGGGAAGGGAGAAGAGCATCCGGTGATGTTTCTCAGCCGCAATCTCTTATCCCGGGAAGTGGCCTACGCCACTGTGGAGAAGGAGTGCCTCTCTATAGTGTGGGCCCTGCGGAAACTGCAGCCCTACCTATATGGACGCAACTTCACCATAGTGACAGACCACAACCCTCTCAGCTGGCTACATCGGGTGGCCGGCGACAATGGTAAGCTACTGCGGTGGAGCTTGGCACTACAGCAGTATGACTTTACCATTCAACACAGGAAGGGTGTTGAGCATGGCAACGCTGATGGGCTGTCCCGGCAGGGGGATGCCAGCGAGGTAGGCTTAGGAGACGATTGGCAAATCAATCTCCCATGCTACCTCAAAAAGGGGGAGGTGTCATGTAGAGCTGTTGAAGGGACTTCATCCCCCTCTTCTTCACCAGCCACAGGTCGTCATGGCGATTATCTGATTGGCCTGGAAGCTTAAGGTATTTATGACTTTGGGTGATGGTAGAACCAAAGCCAAAAGCTGCAGAGAAAGACAATTCTTTGTAATATTGGCGGGAAAACTCCCAAAGCAGGTTTTGAAGTGCGACTTTAATGCTAGAAAGATGAAAAACACATTGCCAGAATCCCTGCGTCGTGCGGAACCCAGCGCACCGTCTCACCTGACGAGGAGATCGACGGAATCACGACAAATTAGTATTGGCCAGTAAAATTGTGCTAGAGGCGTTGTGTTTGGTATCAATGTAACTGTAAAATCGAGATATTAAATATGACGCTAATATCTTTCACCTGTGTGACCCAGGGGCAAAGATATGGAAAACCCTAGAATTATGGAACTTTGTGACCATCTCAAGCCCAGCCCACAAGTGACTGTAAAATGATGTCACAGGCAAGGGGGGCTAGCAAGAGCATAAGAGACAGTTCCTGTCTTGGGGGCTCAGTCAGCACGAGGAGGGCATCATGAAGGGTGATGCTGGCCGATTCTAACATCTCTTGGAGTTCCCTCCTACTCCCTAAGCAGACGTCACTTCTATGGCACAAGCTTAGTAAGTTTCACGTTTATACCTTTTATTTTATGTAACTGTTATGCCGTAATGTGTATTGTTCCCTTTTGTAAATTCCTGTATATTCTTTAAACACTGCCTATTTTCGGATTAAATATATAAAAATTTAAGAGTTTCTTTCCTTATGCTTTATATACGAATCCAAAACCCCGAAGGGCCTTATGCTATCTGAAACGGGTTCCCAGCTACCTGTAGAAAGTCTGGGTGGTGGCAGCGTAATTGTTATTGCATAGAATTATTGGAGTGCTATCATTAAGGGTACCGAGGTATATAAATATTCCATTAGCAGGAATCAGAGATATACATTTACCCTTGCTGTGAGACCTCCAATATTTGGCATTATCAGCTCAGCAGCCTCATCTTATGCATTGTCCTGCAGTACCAAAAGTGGCCTGCAGACAAGGGGGGCGCTAGAGAGTAGTCGTGTGTAACAAATCAGTGAACAGCTGCGGATTTCTGAGGGACTTCCCCGGCTGTTCGTGACAACTATGAGGATCAGTCTCCACTATGAGGATCAGTCACCACTATGAGGATCAGTCTCCACTATGAGGATCAGTCTCCACTATGAGGATCAGTCTCCACTATGAGGATCAGCCTCCACTATGAGAATCAGTCTCCACTATGAGGATCAGTCTCCACTATGAGGATCAGTCTCCACTATGAGGATCAGCCTCCACTATGAGGATCAGTCTCCACTATGAGGATCAGTCTCCACTATGAGGATCAGTCTCCACTATGAGGACCAGTCTCCACTATGAGAATCAGTCTCCACTATGAGGATCAGTCTCCACTATGAGAATCAGTCTCCACTATGAGGATCAGTCTCCACTATGAGGATCAGTCTCCACTATGAGGATCAGTCTCCACTATGAGGATCAGTCTCCACTATGAGGATCAGTCACCACTATGAGGATCAGCCTCCACTATGAGGATCAGTCACCACTATGAGGATCAGCCTCCACTATGAGGATCAGCCTCCACTATGAGGATCAGTCTCCACTATGAGGATCAGTCTGCACTATGAGGATCAGTCTCCACTATGAGGATCAGTTTCCACTATCAGGATCAGTCACCACTATGAGGATCAGCCTCCACTATGAGGATCAGCCTCCACTATGAGGATCAGTCTCCACTATGAGGATCAGTCTCCACTATGAGGATCAGTTTCCACTATCAGGATCAGTCACCACTATGAGGATCAGCCTCCACTATGAGGATCAGTCTCCACTATGAGGATCAGCCTCCACTATGAGGATCAGCCTCCACTATGAGGATCAGCCACCACTATGAGGATCAGTCACCACTATGAGGATCAGTCGCCACTGAGATCAGCCTCCACTATGAGGATCAGTCTCCACTATGAGGATCAGTCACCACTATGAGGATCAGTCACCACTGAGATCAGCCTCCACTATGAGGATCAGCCACCACTATGAGGATCAGTCTCCACTATGAGGATCAGTCACCACTGAGATCAGCCTCCACTATGAGGATCAGCCTCCACTATGAGGATCAGTCTCCACTATGAGGATCAGTCTCCACTATGAGGATCAGTCTCCACTATGAGGACCAGTCTCCACTATGAGGATCAGTCTCCACTATGAGGATCAGTCTCCACTATGAGAATCAGTCTCCACTATGAGGATCAGTCTCCACTATGAGGATCAGTCTCCACTATGAGGATCAGTCTCCACTATGAGGATCAGTCTCCACTATGAGGATCAGTCTCCACTATGAGGATCAGCCTCCACTATGAGGATCAGTCTCCACTATGAGGATCAGTCTCCACTATGAGGATCAGTCTCCACTATGAGGACCAGTCTCCATTATGAGGATCAGTCTCCACTATGAGGATCAGCCTCCACTATGAGGATCAGTCACCACTGAGATCAGCCTCCACTATGAGGATCAGTCTCCACAATGAGGATCAGTCTCCACTATGAGGATCAGTCTCCACAATGAGGATCAGTCTCCACTATGAGGATCAGTCTCCACTATGAGGATCAGTCTCCACTATGAGGATCAGTCACCACTATGAGGACCAGTCTCCACTATGAGGACCAGTCTCCACTATGAGGATCAGCCTCCACTATGAGGATCAGTCTCCACTATGAGGATCAGTCACCACTATGAGGATCAGTCTCCACTATGAGGATCAGTCTCCACTATGAGGACCAGTCTCCATTATGAGGATCAGTCTCCACTATGAGGATCAGCCTCCACTATGAGGATCAGTCACCACTGAGATCAGCCTCCACTATGAGGATCAGCCCCCACTATGAGGATCAGTCTCCACAATGAGGATCAGTCTCCACTATGAGAATCAGTCTCCACTATGAGGATCAGTCTCCACTATGAGGACCAGTCTCCACTATGAGGATCAGCCTCCACTATGAGGATCAGCCTCCACTATGAGGATCAGTCTCCACTATGAGGATCAGTCTCCACTATGAGGATCAGTCTCCACTATGAGAATCAGTCTCCACTATGAGGATCAGTCTCCACTATGAGGATCAGTCTCCACTATGAGGATCAGCCTCCACTATGAGGATCAGTCTCCACTATGAGGATCAGTCTCCACTATGAGGATCAGTCTCCACTATGAGGATCAGTCTCCACTATGAGGATCAGTCTCCACTATGAGGATCAGTCTCCACTATGAGGATCAGTCTCCACTATGAGGATCAGTCTCCACAATGAGGATCAGTCTCCACTATGAGGATCAGTCTCCACTATGAGGATCAGTCACCACTATGAGGACCAGTCTCCACTATGAGGATCAGTCTCCACTATGAGGACCAGTCTCCATTATGAGGATCAGTCTCCACTATGAGGATCAGTCTCCACTATGAGGATCAGTCTCCACTATGAGGATCAGTCTCCACTATGAGGATCAGCCTCCACTATGAGGATCAGTCTCCACTATGAGGATCAGTCTCCACTATGAGGATCAGTCTCCACTATGAGGATCAGTCTCCACTATGAGGATCAGTCTCCACAATGAGGATCAGTCTCCACTATGAGGATCAGTCTCCACTATGAGGATCAGTCACCACTATGAGGATCAGCCTCCACTATGAGGATCAGTCTCCACTATGAGGATCAGTCTCCACTATGAGGATCAGTCTCCACTATGAGGATCAGTCTCCACTATGAGGATCAGTCTCCACAATGAGGATCAGTCTCCACTATGAGGATCAGTCTCCACAATGAGGATCAGTCTCCACTATGAGGATCAGTCTCCACAATGAGGATCAGTCTCCACTATGAGGATCAGTCTCCACTATGAGGATCAGTCTCCACTATGAGGATCAGTCTCCACAATGAGGATCAGTCACCACTATGAGGATCAGTCTCCACTATGAGGATCAGTCTCCACTATGAGGATCAGTCTCCACTATGAGGATCAGTCTCCACAATGAGGATCAGTCTCCACTATGAGGATCAGTCTCCACTATGAGGATCAGTCACCACTATGAGGATCAGCCTCCACTATGAGGATCAGTCTCCACAATGAGGATCAGTCTCCACTATGAGGATCAGTCTCCACAATGAGGATCAGTCTCCACTATGAGGATCAGTCTCCACAATGAGGATCAGTCTCCACTATGAGGATCAGTCTCCACAATGAGGATCAGTCTCCACTATGAGGATGTCTCCACTATGAGGATCAGTCTCCACTATGAGGATCAGTCTCCACTATGAGGATCAGTCTCCACTATGAGGATCAGTCTCCACAATGAGGATCAGTCTCCACTATGAGGATCAGTCTCCACTATGAGGATCAGTCACCACTATGAGGATCAGCCTCCACTATGAGGATCAGTCTCCACTATGAGGATCAGTCTCCACTATGAGGATCAGTCTCCACTATGAGGACCAGTCTCCATTATGAGGATCAGTCTCCACTATGAGGATCAGCCTCCACTATGAGGATCAGTCACCACTGAGATCAGCCTCCACTATGAGGATCAGTCTCCACAATGAGGATCAGTCTCCACTATGAGGACCAGTCTCCACTATGAGGATCAGTCTCCACTATGAGGATCAGTCTCCACTATGAGGATCAGCCTCCACTATGAGGATCAGTCTCCACTATGAGGATCAGTCTCCACTATGAGGATCAGTCTCCACTATGAGGATCAGTCTCCACAATGAGGATCAGTCTCCACTATGAGGATCAGTCTCCACTATGAGGATCAGTCACCACTATGAGGACCAGTCTCCACTATGAGGATCAGTCTCCACTATGAGGACCAGTCTCCATTATGAGGATCAGTCACCACTATGAGGACCAGTCTCCACTATGAGGACCAGTCTCCACTATGAGGATCAGTCTCCACTATGAGGATCAGTCTCCACTATGAGGATCAGTCTCCACTATGAGGATCAGTCTCCACTATGAGGATCAGTCTCCACTATGAGGACCAGTCTCCACTATGAGGACCAGTCTCCATTATGAGGATCAGTCACCACTATGAGGACCAGTCTCCACTATGAGGATCAGTCTCCACTATGAGGATCAGTCACCACTATGAGGATTAGTCACCACTGAGATCAGTATCCACTATGAGGATCAGCCTCCACTATGAGGATCAGCCTCCACTATGAGGATCAGTCTCCACTATGAGGATCAGTCTCCACAATGAGGATCAGTCTCCACTATGAGGATCAGTCACCACTATGAGGATCAGTCTCCACTATGAGGATCAGTCTCCACTATGAGGATCAGTCTCCACTATGAGGATCAGTCTCCACTATGAGGATCAGTCTCCACTATGAGGATCAGTCTCCACTATGAGGATCAGTCTCCACTATGAGGATCAGTCTCCACAATGAGGATCAGTCTCCACTATGAGGATCAGTCTCCACTATGAGGATCAGTCACCACTATGAGGACCAGTCTCCACTATGAGGATCAGTCTCCACTATGAGGACCAGTCTCCATTATGAGGATCAGTCACCACTATGAGGACCAGTCTCCACTATGAGGATCAGTCTCCACTATGAGGACCAGTCTCCACTATGAGGATCAGTCTCCACTATGAGGATCAGTCTCCACTATGAGGATCAGTCTCCACTATGAGGATCAGTCTCCACTATGAGGATCAGTCTCCACTATGAGGACCAGTCTCCACTATGAGGACCAGTCTCCATTATGAGGATCAGTCACCACTATGAGGACCAGTCTCCACTATGAGGATCAGTCTCCACTATGAGGATCAGTCTCCACTATGAGGATCAGTCACCACTATGAGGATTAGTCACCACTGAGATCAGTATCCACTATGAGGATCAGCCTCCACTATGAGGATCAGCCTCCACTATGAGGATCAGTCTCCACTATGAGGATCAGCCTCCACTATGAGGATCAGTCACCACTATGAGGACCAGTCTCCACTATGAGGACCAGTCTCCACTATGAGGATCAGTCTCCACTATGAGGATCAGTCACCACTATGAGGATCAGTCTCCACTATGAGGATCAGCCTCCACTATGAGGATCAGTCACCACTATGAGGATCAGTCACCACTATGAGGATCAGTCTCCACTATGAGGATCAGTCACCACTATGAGGACCAGTCTCCACTATGAGGACCAGTCACCACTATGAGGATCAGTCTCCACTATGAGGACCAGTCTCCACTATGAGGACCAGTCTCCACTATGAGGATCAGTCTCCACTATGAGGACCAGTCTCCACTATGAGGATCAGTCTCCACTATGAGGATCAGTCTCCACTATGAGGATCAGTCTCCACTATGAGGACCAGTCTCCACTATGAGGACCAGTCTCCACTATGAGGACCAGTCTCCACTATGAGGATCAGTCACCACTATGAGGATCAGTCCCCACTATGAGGATCAGTCCCCACTATGAGGATCAGCCTCCACTATGAGGATCAGCCTCCACTATGAGGATCAGTCTCCACTATGAGGATCAGTCTCCACTATGAGGACCAGTCTCCACTATGAGGATCAGCCTCCACTATGAGGATCAGTCTCCACTATGAGGATCAGTCTCCACTATGAGGATCAGTCTCCACTATGAGGATCAGTCTCCACTATGAGGCTCAGTCTCCACTATGAGGCTCAGTCTCCACTATGAGGACCAGTCTCCACTATGAGGATCAGTCACCACTATGAGGACCAGTCTCCACTATGAGGATCAGCCTCCACTATGAGGATCAGCCTCCACTATGAGGATCAGCCACCACTATGAGGACCAGTCTCCACTATGAGGATCAGTCACCACTATGAGGACCAGTCTCCACTATGAGGATCAGTCTCCACTATGAGGATCAGTCTCCACTATGAGGATCAGCCTCCACTATGAGGATCAGTCACCACTATGAGGATCAGTCACCACTATGAGAATCAGTCTCCACTATGAGGATTAGTCACCACTGAGATCAGTATCCACTATGAGGATCAGCCTCCACTATGAGGATCAGCCTCCACTATGAGGATCAGCCACCACTATGAGGACCAGTCTCCACTATGAGGATCAGCCTCCACTATGAGGATCAGTCTCCACTATGAGGATCAGTCTCCACTATGAGGATCAGTCTCCACTATGAGGACCAGTCTCCACTATGAGGATCAGTCACCACTATGAGGATTAGTCACCACTGAGATCAGTATCCACTATGAGGATCAGCCTCCACTATGAGGATCAGCCTCCACTATGAGGATCAGTCTCCACTATGAGGATCAGTCTCCACTAGGAGGATCAGTCACCACTATGAGGATCAGTCTCCACTATGAGGATCAGTCACCACTATGAGGATCAGTCTCCACTATGAGGATTAGTCACCACTGAGATCAGTATCCACTATGAGGATCAGCCTCCACTATGAGGATCAGTCTCCACTATGAGGATCAGTCTCCACTATGAGGACCAGTCTCCACTATGAGGATCAGTCTCCACTATGAGGATCAGTCTCCACTATGAGGACCAGTCTCCACTATGAGGACCAGTCTCCACTATGAGGACCAGTCTCCACTATGAGGATCAGTCACCACTATGAGGATCAGTCCCCACTATGAGGATCAGTCTCCACTATGAGGATCAGCCTCCACTATGAGGATCAGCCTCCACTATGAGGATCAGTCTCCACTATGAGGACCAGTCTCCACTATGAGGATCAGTCTCCACTATGAGGATCAGTCTCCACTATGAGGACCAGTCTCCACTATGAGGATCAGTCTCCACTATGAGGGTCAGCCTCCACTATGAGTATCAGTCACCACTATGAGGATCAGTCACCACTATGAGGACCAGTCTCCACTATGAGGATCAGCCTCCACTATGAGGATCAGTCTCCACTATGAGGACCAGTCTCCACTATGAGGATCAGTCACCACTATGAGGATCAGTCTCCACTATGAGGATCAGTCTCCACTATGAGGACCAGTCTCCACTATGAGGACCAGTCTCCACTATGAGGACCAGTCTCCACTATGAGGATCAGTCACCACTATGAGGATCAGTCTCCACTATGAGGATCAGCCTCCACTATGAGGATCAGCCTCCACTATGAGGATCAGTCTCCACTATGAGGATCAGTCACCACTATGAGGACCAGTCTCCACTATGAGGATCAGTCACCACTATGAGGATCAGTCTCCACTATGAGGATCAGCCTCCACTATGAGGATCAGCCTCCATTATGAGGATCAGTCTCCACTATGAGGATCAGTCTCCACTATGAGGACCAGTCTCCACTATGAGGATCAGTCACCACTATGAGGACCAGTCTCCACTATGAGGATCAGTCTCCACTATGAGGACCAGTCTCCACTATGAGGATCAGTCACCACTATGAGGATTAGTCACCACTGAGATCAGTATCCACTATGAGGATCAGCCTCCACTATGAGGATCAGCCTCCACTATGAGGATCAGTCTCCACTATGAGGATCAGCCTCCACTATGAGGACCAGTCTCCACTATGAGGACCAGTCTCCACTATGAGGATCAGTCTCCACTATGAGGATCAGTCACCACTATGAGGATCAGTCTCCACTATGAGGATCAGCCTCCACTATGAGGATCAGCCTCCACTATGAGGATCAGTCTCCACTATGAGGATCAGTCACCACTATGAGGATCAGTCTCCACTATGAGAATCAGTCACCACTATGAGGATCAGCCTCCACTATGAGGATCAGCCTCCACTATGAGGATCAGCCTCCACTATGAGGATCAGCCACCACTGTGAGGATCAGTCACCACTATGAGGATCAGTCACCACTATGAGGATCAGCCACCACTATGAGGATCAGCCACCACTATGAGGATCAGTCTCCACTATGAGGATCAGTCTCCACTATGAGGATCAGTCTCCACTATGAGGATCAGTCTCCACTATGAGGATCAGTCTCCACTATGAGGATCAGCCTCCACTATGAGGATCAGTCTCCATTATGAGGACCAGTCTCCACTATGAGGATCAGTCTCCACTATGAGGATCAGCCACCACTATGAGGATCAGTCTCCACTATGAGGATCAGTCTCCACTATGAGGATCAGTCTCCACTAGGAGGATCAGTCACCACTATGAGGATCAGTCTCCACTATGAGGATCAGTCTCCACTATGAGGATCAGTCTCCACTATGAGGATCAGTCTCCACTATGAGGACCAGTCTCCACTATGAGGATCAGTCTCCACTATGAGGATCAGTCTCCACTATGAGGATCAGTCTCCACTATGAGGACCAGTCTCCACTATGAGGATCAGTCACCACTGAGATCAGTCTCCACTATGAGGATCAGTCTCCACTATGAGGATCAGTCTCCACTATGAGGACCAGTCTCCACTATGAGGATCAGCCTCCACTATGAGGATCAGTCACCACTATGAGGATCAGCCTCCACTATGAGGATCAGCCTCCACTATGAGGATCAGTCTCCACTATGAGGATCAGTCTGCACTATGAGGATCAGTCTCCACTATCAGGATCAGTCACCACTATGAGGATCAGCCTCCACTATGAGGATCAGTCTCCACTATGAGGATCAGCCTCCACTATGAGGATCAGCCTCCACTATGAGAATCAGCCACCACTATGAGGATCAGTCACCACTATGAGGATCAGTCACCACTGAGATCAGCCTCCACTATGAGGATCAGTCTCCACTATGAGAATCAGCCTCCACTATGAGGATCAGCCACCACTATGAGGATCAGTCACCACTATGAGGATCAGTCACCACTGAGATCAGCCTCCACTATGAGGATCAGTCTCCACTATGAGGATCAGTCACCACTATGAGGATCAGTCTCCACTATGAGGATCAGCCTCCACTATGAGGATCAGTCTCCACTATGAGGATCAGTCTCCACTATGAGGATCAGTCTCCACTATGAGGATCAGTCTCCACTATGAGGATCAGTCACCACTATGAGGATCAGTCTCCACTATGAGGATCAGTCTCCACTATGAGGATCAGCCTCCACTATGAGGATCAGTCTCCACTATGAGGATCAGTCACCACTATGAGGATCAGTCTCCACTATGAGGATCAGTCACCACTATGAGGATCAGTCTCCACTATGAGGATCAGTCTCCACTATGAGGATCAGCCTCCACTATGAGGATCAGTCTCCACTATGAGGATCAGTCTCCACTATGAGGACCAGTCTCCACTATGAGGATCAGTCTCCACTATGAGGATCAGCCTCCACTATGAGGATCAGTCTCCACTATGAGGATCAGTCACCACTATGAGGATCAGTCTCCACTATGAGGATCAGTCTCCACTATGAGGACCAGTCTCCATTATGAGGATCAGTCTCCACTATGAGGATCAGCCTCCACTATGAGGATCAGTCACCACTGAGATCAGCCTCCACTATGAGGATCAGTCTCCACAATGAGGATCAGTCTCCACTATGAGGATCAGTCTCCACAATGAGGATCAGTCTCCACTATGAGGACCAGTCTCCACTATGAGGATCAGTCACCACTATGAGGATCAGCCTCCACTATGAGGATCAGTCTCCACTATGAGGATCAGTCTCCACTATGAGGATCAGTCTCCACTATGAGGATCAGTCTCCCCTATGAGGATCAGTCTCCCCTATGAGGATCAGTCTCCACTATGAGGATCAGTCTCCACAATGAGGATCAGTCTCCACTATGAGGATCAGTCACCACTATGAGGATCAGTCTCCACTATGAGGATCAGTCTCCACTATGAGGATCAGTCTCCACTATGAGGATCAGTCTCCACTATCAGGATCAGTCACCACTATGAGGATCAGCCTCCACTATGAGGATCAGTCTCCACTATGAGGATCAGTCACCACTATGAGGATCAGTCCCCACTATGAGGATCAGCCTCCACTATGAGGATCAGCCTCCACTATGAGGATCAGCCTCCACTATGAGAATCAGTCTCCACTATGAGGATCAGTCTCCACTATGAGGATCAGTCTCCACTATGAGGATCAGTCACCACTATGAGGATCAGTCTCCACTATGAGGATCAGTCACCACTATGAGGATCAGCCTCCACTATGAGGATCAGTCTCCACTATGAGGATCAGTCTCCACTATGAGGATCAGTCTCCACTATGAGGATCAGTCACCACTATGAGGATCAGTCTCCACTATGGGGACCAGTCTCCACTATGAGGATCAGTCTCCACTATGAGGACCAGTCTCCACTATGAGGATCAGTCTCCACTATGAGGATCAGTCTCCACTATGAGGACCAGTCTCCACTATGAGGATCAGTCTCCACTATGAGGACCAGTCTCCACTATGAGGATCAGTCTCCACTATGAGGACCAGTCTCCACTATGAGGATCAGTCTCCACTATGAGGACCAGTCTCCACTATGAGGATCAGTCTCCACTATGAGGACCAGTCACCACTATGAGGATCAGTCTCCACTATGAGGATCAGTCTCCACTATGAGGACCAGTCTCCACTATGAGGATCAGTCTCCACTATGAGGATCAGTCTCCACTATGAGGATCAGTCTCCACTATGAGGATCAGTCACCACTATGAGGATCAGTCTCCACTATGAGGATCAGTCACCACTATGAGGATCAGCCTCCACTATGAGGATCAGTCTCCACTATGAGGATCAGTCTCCACTATGAGGATCAGCCTCCACTATGAGGATCAGTCTCCACTATGAGGATCAGTCACCACTATGAGGATCAGTCTCCACTATGGGGACCAGTCTCCACTATGAGGATCAGTCTCCACTATGAGGACCAGTCTCCACTATGAGGATCAGTCTCCACTATGAGGACCAGTCTCCACTATGAGGATCAGCCTCCACTATGAGGATCAGTCACCACTATGAGGATCAGTCTCCACTATGAGGATCAGCCTCCACTATGAGGATCAGTCACTACTATGAGGATCAGCCTCCACTATGAGAATCAGTCTCCACTATGAGGATCAGTCTCCACTATGAGGATCAGTCTCCACTATGAGGACCAGTCTCCACTATGAGGACCAGTCTCCACTATGAGGATCAGCCTCTACTATGAGGATCAGCCTCCACTATGAGGACCAGTCTCCACTATGAGGATCAGTGTCCACTATGAGGATCAGTCTCCACTATGAGGATCAGTCACCACTATGAGGACCAGTCTCCACTATGAGGATCAGTGTCCACTATGAGGATCAGTCTCCACTATGAGGATCAGTCTCCACTATGAGGACCAGTCTCCACTATGAGGATCAGTCTCCACTATGAGGATCAGCCTCCACTATGAGGATCAGTCACTACTATGAGGATCAGCCTCCACTATGAGAATCAGTCTCCACTATGAGAATCAGTCTCCACTATGAGGATCAGTCTCCACTATGAGGATCAGTCTCCACTATGAGGACCAGTCTCCACTATGAGGACCAGTCTCCACTATGAGGATCAGCCTCTACTATGAGGATCAGCCTCCACTATGAGGACCAGTCTCCACTATGAGGATCAGTGTCCACTATGAGGATCAGTCTCCACTATGAGGATCAGTCACCACTATGAGGACCAGTCTCCACTATGAGGACCAGTCTCCACTATGAGGATCAGTGTCCACTATGAGGGTCAGTCTCCACTATGAGGATCAGCCTCCACTATGAGGACCAGTCTCCACTATGAGGACCAGTCTCCACTATGAGGACCAGTCTCCACTATGAGAATCAGTCTCCACTATGAGAATCAGTCTCCACTATGAGGACCAGTCTCCACTATGAGGACCAGTCTCCACTATGAGAATCAGTCTCCACTATGAGGATCAGTCTCCACTATGAGGATCAGTCTCCACTATGAGGATCAGTCTCCACTATGAGAATCAGTCTCCACTATGAGAATCAGTCTCCACTATGAGGATCAGCCTCCACTATGAGGATCAGCCTCCACTATGAGGATCAGTCTCCACTATGAGGATCAGCCTCCACTATGAGGATCAGTCTCCACTATGAGGATCAGTCTCCACTATGAGAATCAGTCTCCACTATGAGGATCAGTCTCCACTATGAGGACCAATCTCCACTATGAGGATCAGCCTCCACTATGAGGATCAGCCTCCACTATGAGGATCAGCCTCCACTATGAGGATCAGTCTCCACTATGAGGACCAGTCTCCACTATGAGGATCAGTCACCACTATGAGGATCAGTCTCCACTATGAGGATCAGTCTCCACTATGAGGATCAGTCACCACTATGAGGATCAGTCTCCACTATGAGGATCAGCCTCCACTATGAGGATCAGTCTCCACTATGAGGATCAGTCTCCACTATGAGGATCAGTCTCCACTATGAGGATCAGTCTCCACTTTGAGGATCAGTCTCCACTATGAGGATCAGCCTCCACTATGAGGATCAGCCACCACTATGAGGATCAGTCTCCACTATGAGGATCAGTCTTCACTATGAGGATCAGCCTCCACTATGAGGATCAGCCTCCACTATGAGGATCAGCCTCCACTATGAGGATCAGTCTCCACTTTGAGGATCAGTCTCCACTATGAGGATCAGCCTCCACTATGAGGATCAGCCACCACTATGAGGATCAGTCTCCACTATGAGGATCAGTCTTCACTATGAGGATCAGCCTCCACTATGAGGATCAGCCTCCACTATGAGGATCAGTCTCCACTTTGAGGATCAGTCTCCACTATGAGGATCAGCCTCCACTATGAGGACCAGTCTCCATTATGAGGATCAGCCTCCACTATGAGGATCAGCCACCACTATGAGGATCAGTCTCCACTATGAGGATCAGTCTTCACTATGAGGATCAGCCTCCACTATGAGGATCAGCCTCCACTATGAGGATCAGCCTCCACTATGAGGATCAGCCTCCACTATGAGGATCAGTCTCCACTATGAGGATCAGTCTCCACTATGAGGATCAGTCTCCACTATGAGGATCAGCCTCCACTATGAGGATCAGTCTCCACTATGAGGACCAGTCTCCACTATGAGGATCAGTCACCACTATGAGGACCAGTCTCCACTATGAGGATCAGCCTCCACTATGAGGATCAGTCTCCACTTTGAGGATCAGTCACCACTATGAGGATCAGCCTCCACTATGAGGATCAATCTCCACTATGAGGCTCAGTCTCCACTATGAGGATCAGTGTCCACTATGAGGATCAGCCTCCACTATGAGGACCAGTCTCCACTATGAGGATCAGTCACCACTATGAGGATCAGTCTCCACTATGAGGCTCAGTCTCCACTATGAGGCTCAGTCTCCACTATGAGGATCAGTGTCCACTATGAGGATCAGCCTCCACTATGAGGACCAGTCTCCACTATGAGGACCAGTCTCCACTATGAGGACCAGTCTCCACTATGAGGATCAGTCTCCACTATGAGGCTCAGTCTCCACTATGAGGATCAGCCTCCACTATGAGGATATGTTTCCACTATGAGGATCAATCTCCACTATGAGGGTCAGTCTCCACTATGAGGATCAGCCTCCACTATGAGGATCAGCCTCCACTATGAGGATCAGTCTCCACTATGAGGATCAGTCTCCACTATGAGGATCAGTCTCCACTATGAGGCTCAGTCTCCACTATGAGGACCAGTCTCCACTATGAGGATCAGTCTCCACTATGAGGATCAGTCTCCACTATGAGGATCAGTCTCCACTTTGAGGATCAGTCTCCACTATGAGGACCAGCCTCCACTATGAGGATCAGCCTCCACTATGAGGATCAGCCTCCACTATGAGGGTCAGTCTCAACTATAAGGATCAGCCTCCACTATGAGGATCAGCCTCCACTATGAGGATCAGTCTCCACTATGAGGATCAGTCTCCACTATGAGGATCAGTCTCCACTATGAGGATCAGTCACCACTATGAGGATCAGTCACCACTATGAGGATCAGTCTCCACTATGAGGATCAGTCTCCACTATGAGGACCAGTCTCCACTATGAGGCTCAGTCACCACTATGAGGATCAGTCTCCACTATGAGGATCAGTCTCCACTTTGAGGATCAGTCTCCACTTGGAGGATCAGTCTCCACTATGAGGATCAGTCTCCACTTTGAGGATCAGTCTCCACTATGAGGATCAGCCCCCACTATGAGGATCAGTCACCACTATGAGGATCAGTCTCCACTATGAGGATCAGTCTCCACTATGAGGATCAGTCTCCACTATGAGGATCAGTCTCCACTATGAGGACCAGTCTCCACTATGAGGATCAGCCCCCACTATGAGGATCAGTCTCCACTATGAGGATCAGTCTCCACTATGAGGATCAGCCTCCACTATGAGGATCAGTCTCCACTATGAGGATCAGTCTCCACTATGAGGATCAGCCTCCACTATGAGGATCAGTCTCCACTATGAGGATCAGTCTCCACTTTGAGGATCAGTCTCCACTATGAGGATCAGCCTCCACTATGAGGATCAGTCTCCACTTTGAGGATCAGTCTCTACTTTGAGGATCAGTCTCCACTTTGAGGATCAGTCTCCACTATGAGGATCAGCCTCCACTATGAGGATCAGCCTCCACTATGAGGATCAGTCTCCACTTTGAGGATCAGTCTCCACTATGAGGATCAGCCTCCACTATGAGGATCAGCCACCACTATGAGGATCAGTCTCCACTATGAGGATCAGTCTCCACTATGAGGATCAGTCTCCACTGTGAGGACCAGTCTCCATTATGAGGATCAGCCTCCACTTTGAGGACCAGTCTCCACTATGAGGATCAGCCTCCACTTTGAGGATCAGTCTCCACTATGAGGATCAGCCTCCACTATGAGGATCAGTCTCCACTTTGAGGATCAGTCTCCACTATGAGGATCAGCCCCCACTATGAGGATCAGCCTCCACTATGAGGATCAGCCTCCACTATGAGGATCAGTCTCCACTATGAGGATCAGTCTCCACTATGAGGATCAGTCTCCACTATGAGGATCAGTCTCCACTATGAGGATCAGCCCCCACTATGAGGATCAGTCTCCACTATGAGGATCAGTCTCCACTATGAGGATCAGCCTCCACTATGAGGATCAGTCTCCACTATGAGGATCAGTCTCCACTTTGAGGATCAGTCTCCACTATGAGGATCAGTCTCCACTTTGAGGATCAGTCTCCACTATGAGGATCAGTCTCCACTATGAGGATCAGTCTCCACTATGAGGATCAGTCTCCACTATGAGGATCAGTCTCCACTATGAGGATCAGTCTCCACTATGAGGACCAGTCTCCACTATGAGGATCAGAATCCACTATGAGGATCAGTCTCCACTATGAGGATCAGTCTCCACTTTGAGGATCAGTCTCCACTTGGAGGATCAGTCTCCACTATGAGGATCAGTCTCCACTTTGAGGATCAGTCTCCACTATGAGGATCAGCCCCCACTATGAGGATCAGTCTCCACTATGAGGATCAGTCTCCACTATGAGGATCAGTCTCCACTATGAGGATCAGTCACCACTATGAGGATCAGTCTCCACTATGAGGATCAGTCACCACTATGAGGATCAGCCCCCACTATGAGGATCAGTCTCCACTATGAGGATCAGTCTCCACTATGAGGATCAGTCTCCACTATGAGGATCAGTCTCCACTATGAGGACCAGTCTCCACTATGAGGATCAGCCCCCACTATGAGGATCAGTCTCCACTATGAGGATCAGTCTCCACTATGAGGATCAGCCTCCACTATGAGGATCAGTCTCCACTATGAGGATCAGTCTCCACTATGAGGATCAGCCTCCACTATGAGGATCAGTCTCCACTATGAGGATCAGCCTCCACTATGAGGATCAGTCTCCACTATGAGGATCAGTCTCCACTTTGAGGATCAGTCTCCACTATGAGGATCAGCCTCCACTATGAGGACCAGTCTCCACTATGAGGATCAGTCACCACTATGAGGATCAGTCTCCACTATGAGGCTCAGTCTCCACTATGAGGCTCAGTCTCCACTATGAGGATCAGCCTCCACTATGAGGATCAGTCTCCACTATGAGGATCAGTCTCCACTTTGAGGATCAGTCTCCACTATGAGGATCAGTCTCCACTTTGAGGATCAGTCTCCACTATGAGGATCAGTCTCCACTATGAGGATCAGTCTCCACTATGAGGATCAGTCTCCACTATGAGGATCAGTCTCCACTATGAGGATCAGTCTCCACTATGAGGACCAGTCTCCACTATGAGGATCAGAATCCACTATGAGGATCAGTCTCCACTATGAGGATCAGTCTCCACTTTGAGGATCAGTCTCCACTTGGAGGATCAGTCTCCACTATGAGGATCAGTCTCCACTTTGAGGATCAGTCTCCACTATGAGGATCAGCCCCCACTATGAGGATCAGTCTCCACTATGAGGATCAGTCTCCACTATGAGGATCAGTCTCCACTATGAGGATCAGTCACCACTATGAGGATCAGTCTCCACTATGAGGATCAGTCACCACTATGAGGATCAGCCCCCACTATGAGGATCAGTCTCCACTATGAGGATCAGTCTCCACTATGAGGATCAGTCTCCACTATGAGGATCAGTCTCCACTATGAGGACCAGTCTCCACTATGAGGATCAGCCCCCACTATGAGGATCAGTCTCCACTATGAGGATCAGTCTCCACTATGAGGATCAGCCTCCACTATGAGGATCAGTCTCCACTATGAGGATCAGTCTCCACTATGAGGATCAGCCTCCACTATGAGGATCAGTCTCCACTATGAGGATCAGCCTCCACTATGAGGATCAGTCTCCACTATGAGGATCAGTCTCCACTTTGAGGATCAGTCTCCACTATGAGGATCAGCCTCCACTATGAGGACCAGTCTCCACTATGAGGATCAGTCACCACTATGAGGATCAGTCTCCACTATGAGGCTCAGTCTCCACTATGAGGCTCAGTCTCCACTATGAGGATCAGCCTCCACTATGAGGATCAGTCTCCACTTTGAGGATCAGTCTCTACTTTGAGGATCAGTCTCCACTTTGAGGATCAGTCTCCACTATGAGGATCAGCCTCCACTATGAGGATCAGCCTCCACTATGAGGATCAGTCTCCACTTTGAGGATCAGTCTCCACTATGAGGATCAGCCTCCACTATGAGGATCAGCCACCACTATGAGGATCAGTCTCCACTATGAGGATCAGTCTCCACTATGAGGATCAGTCTCCACTGTGAGGACCAGTCTCCATTATGAGGATCAGCCTCCACTTTGAGGACCAGTCTCCACTATGAGGATCAGCCTCCACTTTGAGGATCAGTCTCCACTATGAGGATCAGCCTCCACTATGAGGATCAGTCTCCACTTTGAGGATCAGTCTCCACTATGAGGATCAGCCCCCACTATGAGGATCAGCCTCCACTATGAGGATCAGCCTCCACTATGAGGATCAGTCTCCACTATGAGGATCAGTCTCCACTATGAGGATCAGTCTCCACTATGAGGATCAGTCTCCACTATGAGGATCAGTCTCCACTATGAGGATCAGTCTCCACTATGAGGATCAGCCACCACTATGAGGATCAGTCTCCACTATGAGGACCAGTCTCCACTATGAGGCTCAGTCACCACTATGAGGATCAGTCTCCACTATGAGGATCAGTCTCCACTTTGAGGATCAGTCTCCACTTGGAGGATCAGTCTCCACTATGAGGATCAGTCACCACTATGAGGATCAGTCTCCACTATGAGGACCAGTCTCCACTATGAGGCTCAGTCACCACTATGAGGATCAGTCTCCACTATGAGGATCAGCCTCCACTATGAGGATCAGCCTCCACTATGAGGATCAGTCTCCACTTTGAGGATCAGTCTCCACTTTGAGGATCAGTCTCCACTATGAGGATCAGCCACCACTATGAGGATCAGTCTCCACTATGAGGACCAGTCTCCACTATGAGGCTCAGTCACCACTATGAGGATCAGTCTCCACTATGAGGATCAGTCTCCACTTTGAGGATCAGTCTCCACTTGGAGGATCAGTCTCCACTATGAGGATCAGTCACCACTATGAGGATCAGTCTCCACTATGAGGACCAGTCTCCACTATGAGGCTCAGTCACCACTATGAGGATCAGTCTCCACTATGAGGATCAGTCTCCACTTTGAGGATCAGTCTCCACTTGGAGGATCAGTCTCCACTATGAGGATCAGTCTCCACTTTGAGGATCAGTCTCCACTATGAGGATCAGCCCCCACTATGAGGATCAGTCTCCACTATGAGGATCAGTCTCCACTATGAGGATCAGTCTCCACTATGAGGACCAGTCTCCACTATGAGGATCAGCCCCCACTATGAGGATCAGTCTCCACTATGAGGATCAGTCTCCACTATGAGGATCAGCCTCCACTATGAGGATCAGTCTCCACTATGAGGATCAGTCTCCACTATGAGGATCAGCCTCCACTATGAGGATCAGTCTCCACTATGAGGATCAGTCTCCACTTTGAGGATCAGTCTCCACTATGAGGATCAGCCTCCACTATGAGGATCAGTCTCCACTTTGAGGATCAGTCTCTACTTTGAGGATCAGTCTCCACTTTGAGGATCAGTCTCCACTATGAGGATCAGCCTCCACTATGAGGATCAGCCTCCACTATGAGGATCAGTCTCCACTTTGAGGATCAGTCTCCACTATGAGGATCAGCCTCCACTATGAGGATCAGCCACCACTATGAGGATCAGTCTCCACTATGAGGATCAGTCTCCACTATGAGGATCAGCCACCACTATGAGGATCAGTCTCCACTATGAGGACCAGTCTCCACTATGAGGATCAGTCTCCACTATGAGGATCAGTCTCCACTGTGAGGACCAGTCTCCATTATGAGGATCAGCCTCCACTTTGAGGACCAGTCTCCACTATGAGGATCAGCCTCCACTTTGAGGATCAGTCTCCACTATGAGGATCAGCCTCCACTATGAGGATCAGTCTCCACTTTGAGGATCAGTCTCCATTATGAGGATCAGCCTCCACTATGAGGATCAGTCTCCACTATGAGGATCAGTCTCCACTATGAGGATCAGTCTCCACTATGAGGATCAGCCCCCACTATGAGGATCAGTCTCCACTATGAGGATCAGTCTCCACTATGAGGATCAGCCTCCACTATGAGGATCAGTCTCCACTATGAGGATCAGTCTCCACTTTGAGGATCAGTCTCCACTATGAGGATCAGTCTCCACTTTGAGGATCAGTCTCCACTATGAGGATCAGTCTCCACTATGAGGATCAGTCTCCACTATGAGGATCAGTCTCCACTATGAGGATCAGTCTCCACTATGAGGACCAGTCTCCACTATGAGGATCAGAATCCACTATGAGGATCAGTCTCCACTATGAGGATCAATCTCCACTATGAGGATCAGCCTCCACTAATGAGGATCAGTCTCCACTATGAGGATCAGAATCCACTATGAGGATCAGTCTCCACTATGAGGATCAGTCTCCACTATGAGGATCAGTCTCCACTATGAGGATCAGTCTCCACTATGAGGATCAGCCTCCACTATGAGGATCAGCCTCCACTATGAGGATCAGTCTCCACTATGAGGATCAGCCTCCACTAATGAGGATCAGTCTCCACTATGAGAATCAGCCTCCACTATGAGGATCAGTCTCCACTATGAGGATCAGTCACCACTATGAGGATCAGTCTCCACTATGAGGATCAGTCTCCACTATGAGGATCAGTCTCCACTATGAGGATCAGTCTCCACTATGAGGATCAGTCTCCACTATGAGGATCAGTCTCCACTATGAGGATCAGTCTCCACTATGAGGATCAGCCTCCACTATGAGGATCAGCCTCCACTATGAGGATCAGTCTCCACTATGAGGATCAGCCTCCACTAATGAGGATCAGTCTCCACTATGAGAATCAGCCTCCACTATGAGGATCAGTCTCCACTATGAGGATCAGTCACCACTATGAGGATCAGTCACCACTATGAGGATCAGTCTCCACTATGAGGATCAGTCTCCACTATGAGGATCAGCCTCCACTAATGAGGATCAGTCTCCACTATGAGAATCAGCCTCCACTATGAGGATCAGTCTCCACTATGAGGATCAGTCACCACTATGAGTATCAGCCTCCACTATGAGGATCAGCCTCCACTATGAGGATCAGTCTCCACTATGAGGATCAGCCTCCACTAATGAGGATCAGTCTCCACTATGAGGATCAGCCTCCACTAATGAGGATCAGTCTCCACTATGAGGATCAGCCTCCACTATGAGGATCAGCCTCCACTATGAGGATCAGCCTCCACTATGAGGATCAGCCTCCACTATGAGGATCAGCCTCCACTATGAGGATCAGTCTCCACTATGAGGATCAGCCTCCACTATGAGGATCAGTCTCCACTTTCTGTGGCATATTTTGTCTCATACGTCTTTTGGTCACTTATTAGCTGCACTCTACCCCTGGTGGCCATTTTCGTGTATTTCTGGTCACTGTCCTCTGGGTGGCGCAGCCGTGGTGATATATTATTACATACATTGGAATATCTTTTCTTGCGTATACTTCCTTTCTTGCTGTATGGACAGCGCCGTCTTCTTTTCGCGTCCTATATTGGGTACGTCGTGTGCGTTTTGCCATGTTGGATATGTCGCGACTTATATATCACATTGTATTTATTTTATATTGAGGTGAGATGAGCACAAACAGCGATTGTGACCCCGATTTCTGTCTCTGAAGCCCTTCATTATGTTTGCTTATAACATGGGGTTCAGTTGTGCTTCGCACAGACGTGGCGATGTCAGCCGTCAGCCATTGCTGATTTCTCCTCACAAATTAACCTTGTCTAATTGCTTAAATTCGTCTTTTTCTACTTAAGTATTACACTGTGGGGAGCCTAATAGACCCGGCCTACAGCAGGATCATCGGGCCCATAGGCCTCCAGTGGTGGTCAGTATTCTGAGGGCACATGGTGGGGGTATTGTGTGGGTACCGGGGTTGTCTTACTCCTCACATGCCACCATCACTACTGACAGCAGCGTCTGAGGAGTTATAGTGCTGGGATCGGATCTAGCTCTGGTTCTAGCAGCGGGATCATCGGGTCCATAGGCCCCAGTGGCCGCCAGTATTCTGAGGGCACATGGTGTGTATTGTGGGGGTGCCGGGGTCGTCTCACGCCTCACATGCCACCATCACTACTGACAGCAGCGTCTGAGGAGTTATAGTGCTGGGATCGGATCTAGCTCTGGTTCTAGCAGCGGGATCATCGAGTCTATAGGCCCCAGTGGTCGCCAGTATTCTGAGGGCACATGGTGTGTATTGTGGGGGTGCCGGGGTCGTCTCACGCCTCACATGCCACCATCACTACTGACAGCAGCGTCTGAGGAGTTATAGTGCTGGGATCGGATCTAGCTCTGGTTCTAGCAGCGGGATCATCGAGTCTATAGGCCCCCAGTGGTCGTCAGTATTCTGAGGGCACATGGTGTGTATTGTGGGGTGCCGGGGTTGTCTTACGCCTCACATGCCTCCATCACTACTGACAACAGCGTCTGAGGAGTTATAGTGCTGGGATCGGATCTAGCTCTGGTTCTAGCAGCAGGATCATTGGGCCCATAGGCCTCCAGTGGTCATCAGTATTCTGAGGGCACATGGTGGGGGTATTGTGGGGTGCCAGGTCGTCTCACTCCTGACATGCCTCCATCACTACTGACAGCAGCGTCTGAGGAGTTGTAGTGCTGAGATTGGATCTAGCTCTTGTTCTAGCAGCGGGATCATCGGGCCTATAGGCCCCCAGTGGTGGTCAGTATTCTGAGGGCACATGGTGGGGGTATTGTGGGGGTACCGGGGTCGTCTCACGCCTCACATGCCACCATCACTACTGACAGCAGCGTCTGAGGAGTTATAGTGCTGGGATCGGATCTAGCTCTGGTTCTAGCAGCAGGATCATCGGGCCCATAGGCCCCCAGTGGTCGTCAGTATTCTGAGGGCACATGGTGTGTATTGTGGGGTGCCGGGGTCGTCTCACTCATCACATGCCACCATCACTACTGACAGCAGTGTCTGAGGAGTTATAGTGCTGGGATGGGATCTAGCTCTGGTTCTAGCAGCGGGATCATCGGGCCCATAGGCCCCCAGTGGTCGTCAGTATTCTGAGGGCACATGGTGTGTATTGTGGGGGCGCCGGGGTCGTCTCACGCCTCACATGCCACCATCACTACTGACAGCAGCGTCTAAGGAGTTATAGTGCTGAGATTGGATCTAGCTCTGGTTCTAGCAGCGGGATCATCGGGCCCATAGGCCCCCAGTGGTCGTCAGTGTTTTGGGGGCACATGGTAGGTATTGTGGGGGTGCCGGGGTCGTCTCACTCCTAACATGCCACCATCACTACTGACAGCAGCGTCTGAGGAGTTATACTGCTGGTATCGGATCTAGCTCTGGTTCTAGCAGCAGGTACTCACATATATGGCTGGTGGCATCCCGGTGACTTCACTGTATGGCATAATGGAGTAAGTAACACGTCAAGATGTCCCATCCTATAGTGTGAAGAATCTAATAATAATGGCTCCATGTATAAGACCCTCCTTCATCCCACATCCCCGCAGTCTCATTACCTCCACTTTGTCCTGCGGTTTTGGAACCATGTTTTGACTTGCGAGTCGCTCATACGAAGAGATTTGGCCAAGGTGGCTCTTTCGGCAGAAGCCAGGTACTTCTGCCGGTGGAATCTCTTCTCCAGTTCACAGATCTGGAGACGGCTGAAGGAAGTTCGGGGTTTCTTCCTCTTTGGGGGTGTACGGTTCTGGTATGGATGGCCAATCCTCCGAGACAATGAGAAGGCCGGAAGCGCGGCTGAAATAAGAGAAAATTTGTGATGAAATGGCTCATCTCCTCACTAATCCACTTGCCTGGGCCATTATACATGTCCACTCAGCTATAAAGGACGAGACCACTGTCTCCACCTATATCGCCTCTGACAGTCTGCACACATTCATTCATCCATTCTTCTTTTCCTCAATCCTCCTCATTCAGAAGCTTCTTGCACTCATTTCACCTTTATCAATAATTATTAGTGATGGGTGAGCATGCTCGGCACTGCTCGTTACTCTACAGCATTAGGAGGAGCAGCAGTGCCGCACCGTGTGGTGCTCTAGTGCCCGGGTTACAAGTGAAGCAGCTTCTTCCACTGAATGGAGCCATCCACTAAAGCCAGGGATTCAGGCTGAGTGCAGGGACTCCTCCCTCAGCTGGACTATTAGTGCAGGGACTCCTCCCTCTGCTGGATTATTAGTGCAGGGACTCCTCCCTCAGCTGGACACTTAGTGCAGGGACTCCTACCTCAGCTGGACTCTTAGTGTAGGGACTCCTACCTCCGCTGGACTCTTAGTGCAGGGACTCCTACCTCTGCTGGACTCTTAGTGCAGGGACTCCTACCTCTGCTGGACTCTTAGTGCAGGGACTCCTACCTCTGCTGGACTCTTAGTGCAGGGACTCCTCCCTCAGCTGGACTCTTAGTGCAGGGACTCCTACCTCAGCTGGACTCTTAGTGCAGGGACTCCTCCCTCTGCTGGACTATTAGTGCAGGGACTCCTCCCTCAGCTGGACACTTAGTGCAGGGACTCCTACCTCAGCTGGACTCTTAGTGTAGGGACTCCTACCTCCGCTGGACTCTTAGTGCAGGGACTCCTACCTCCGCTGGACTCTTAGTGCAGGGACTCCTACCTCAGCTGGACACTTAGTGCAGGGACTCCTACCTCCGCTGGACTCTTAGTGCAGGGACTCCTCCCTCAGCTGGACTATTAGAGCAGGGACTCCTCCCTCTGCTGGACTATTAGTGCAGGGACTCCTCCCTCAGCTGGACACTTAGTGCAGGGACTCCTACCTCCGCTGGACTCTTATTGCAGGGACTCCTACCTCAGCTGGACTCTTAGTGTAGGGACTCCTACCTCCGCTGGACTCTTAGTGCAGGGACTCCTACCTCAGCTGGACACTTAGTGCAGGGACTCCTACCTCCGCTGGACTCTTAGTGTAGGGACTCCTCCGTCCGCTGGACTCTAAGTGCAGGGACTCCTACCTCTGCTGGACTCTTAGTGCAGGGACTCCTACCTCTGCTGGACTCTTAGTGCAGGGACTCCTACCTCTGCTGGACTCTTAGTGCAGGGACTCCTCCCTCAGCTGGACTCTTAGTGCAGGGACTCCTACCTCAGCTGGACTCTTAGTGCAGGGACTCCTACCTTTGCTGGACTCTTAGTGCAGGGACTCCTCCCTCTGCTGGACTCTTAGTGCAGGGACTCCTCCCTCTGCTGGACTATTAGAGCAGGGACTCCTCTCTCCGCTGGACTATTAGAGCAGGGACTCCTCCCTCTGCTGGACTATTAGTGCAGGGACTCCTCCCTCAGCTGGACACTTAGTGCAGGGACTCCTACCTCCGCTGGACTCTTATTGCAGGGACTCCTACCTCAGCTGGACTCTTAGTGTAGGGACTCCTACCTCCGCTGGACTCTTATTGCAGGGACTCCTACCTCAGCTGGACTCTTAGTGCAGGGACTCCTACCTCAGCTGGACTCTTAGTGCAGGGACTCCTACCTCAGCTGGACACTTAGTGCAGGGACTCCTACCTCCGCTGGACTCTTAGTGTAGGGACTCCTCCGTCCGCTGGACTCTAAGTGCAGGGACTCCTACCTCTGCTGGACTCTTAGTGCAGGGACTCCTACCTCTGCTGGACTCTTAGTGCAGGGACTCCTACCTCTGCTGGACTCTTAGTGCAGGGACTCCTCCCTCAGCTGGACTCTTAGTGCAGGGACTCCTACCTCAGCTGGACTCTTAGTGCAGGGACTCCTACCTCTGCTGGACTCTTAGTGCAGGGACTCCTCCCTCTGCTGGACTCTTAGTGCAGGGACTCCTCCCTCTGCTGGACTCTTAGTGTAGGGACTCCTCCCTCAGCTGGACTCTTAGTGCAGGGACTCCTCCCTCAGCTGGACTCTTAGTGCAGGGACTCCTCCCTCAGCTGGACTATTAGTGCAGGGACTCCTCCCTCAGCTGGACTATTAGTGCAGGGACTCCCCCCTCAGCTGGACTCTTAGTGTAGGGACTCCTCTCTCAGCTGGACTCTTAGTGCAGGGACTCCTCCCTCAGCTAGACTCTTAGTGCAGGGACTCCTCCCTCAGCTGGACTATTAGTGCAGGGACTCCTCCCTCAGCTGGACTCTTAGTGCAGGGACTCCTCCCTCTGCTGGACTCTTAGTGCAGGGACTCCTCCCTCTGCTGGACTCTTAGTGCAGGAACTCCTCCCTCAGCTGGACTCTTAGTGCAGGAACTCCTCCCTCAGCTGGACTCTTAGTGCAGGGACTCCTACCTCAGCTGGACTCTTAGTGCAGGGACTCCTCCCTCAGCTGGACTATTAGAGCAGGGACTCCTCCCTCTGCTGGACTATTAGTGCAGGGACTCCTCCCTCAGCTGGACTCTTAGTGTAGGGACTCCTCCCTCAGCTGGACTCTTAGTGCAGGGACTCCTCCCTCAGCTGGACTCTTAGTGCAGGGACTCCTCCATCAGCTGGACTCTTAGTGCAGGGACTCCTCCATCAGCTGGACTCTTAGTGCAGGGACTCCTACATCAGCTGGACTCTTAGTGCAGGGACTCCTACGTCAGCAGGACTCTTAGTGCAGGGACTCCTCCCTCAGCGGGACTCTTAGTGCAGGGACTCCTCCCTCAGCTGGACTCTTAGTGCAGGGACTCCTACATCAGCTGGACTCTTAGTGCAGGGACTCCTACGTCAGCTGGACTCTTAGTGCAGGGACTCCTACGTCAGCAGGACTCTTAGTGCAGGGACTCCTCCCTCAGCTGGACTCTTAGTGCAGGGACTCCTCCCTCAGCTGGACTCTTAGTGCAGGGACTCCTACATCAGCTGGACTCTTAGTGCAGGGACTCCTACATCAGCTGGACTCTTAGTGCAGGGACTCCTACACCAGCTGGACTCTTAGTGCAGGGACTCCTACGTCAGCAGGACTCTTAGTGCAGGGACTCCTCCCTCAGCTGGACTATTGGTGCAGGAACTCCTCCCTCAGCTGGACTATTAGTGCAGGAACTCCTCCCTCTTCTGGACTCTTAGTGCAAGGACTCCTCCCTCCGCTATACTCTTAGTGCAGGGACTCCTCCCTCAGCTTGACTCTTAGTGCAGGGACTCCTCCCTCAGCTGGACTCTTAGTGCAGGGACTCCTCCCTCAGCTGGACTCTTAGTGTAGGGACTACTCCCTAAGCTGGACTCTTAGTGCAGGAACTCCTCCCTCAGCTGGAGTCTTAGTGCAGGAACTCCTCCCTCAGCTGGACTATTAGTGCAGGGACTCCTCCCTCAGCTAGACTCTTAGTGCAGGGACTCTTAGTGTAGGGACTCCTCCCTCCAATGGACTCTTAGTGCAGGGACTCCTCCCTCAGCTAGACTCTTAGTGCAGGGACTCCTCCCTCAGCTGGACTATTAGTGCAGGGACTCCTCCCTCAGCTGGACTCTTAGTGCATGGACTCCTCCCTCAGCTAGACTCTTAGTGCAGGGACTCCTCCCTCAGCTGGACTCTTAGTGCAGGGACTCCTCCCTCTGCTGGACTCTTAGTGCAGGGACTCCTCCCTCCGCTGGACTCTTAGTGCAGGGACTCCTCCCTCAGCTGGACTCTTAGTGCAGGGACTCCTACCTCCGCTGGACTCTTAGTGCAGGGACTACTCCCTCAGCTGGACTCTTAGTGCAGGGACTCCTCCATCTACTGGACTCTTAGTGCAGGGACTCCTCCCTCTGCTGGACTCTTAGTGCAGGGACTCCTCCCTCCGCTGGACTCTTAGTGCAGGGACTCCTACCTTCGCTGGACTCTTAGTGCAGGGACTCCTACCTCAGCTGGACTCTTAGTGCGTGGACTCCTTGCTCAGCTGGACTCTTAGTGCAGGGACACCTACCTCAACTGGACTCTTAGTGCATGGACTTCTACCTCAGCTGGACTCTTAGTGCATGGACTCCTTGCTCAGCTGGACTCTTGGTGCAGGGACACCTACCTCAACTGGACTCTTAGTGCAGGGACTCCTACCTCAGCTGGACTCTTAGTGCAGGGACACCTACCTCAACTGGACTCTTAGTGCAGGGACTCCTACCTCAGCTGGACTCTTAGTGCAGGGACACCTACCTCAACTGGACTCTTAGTGCAGGGACTCCTACCTCCGCTGGACTCTTAGTGCAGGGACTCCTACCTCCGCTGGACTCTTAGTGCAGGGACTCCTACCTCCGCTGGACTCTTAGTGCAGGGACTCCTACCTCCGCTGGACTTTTAGTGCAGGGACTCCTACCTCAGTTGGACTCTTAGTGCAAGGACTCCTACCTCCGCTGGACTCTTAGTGCAGAGACTCCTACCTCAGTTGGACTCTTAGTGCATGGACTCCTACCTCAGTTGGACTCTTAGTGCAAGGACTCCTACCTCCGCTGGACTCTTAGTGCAGAGACTCCTACCTCAGTTGGACTCTTAGTGCATGGACTCCTCCCTCAGCTGGACACTTAGTGCAGGGACTCCTACCTCAGCTGGACTCTTAGTGTAGGGACTCCTACCTCCGCTGGACTCTTAGTGCAGGGACTCCTACCTCCGCTGGACTCTTAGTGCAGGGACTCCTACCTCAGCTGGACACTTAGTGCAGGGACTCCTACCTCCGCTGGACTCTTAGTGCAGGGACTCCTCCCTCAGCTGGACTATTAGAGCAGGGACTCCTCCCTCTGCTGGACTATTAGTGCAGGGACTCCTCCCTCAGCTGGACACTTAGTGCAGGGACTCCTACCTCCGCTGGACTCTTATTGCAGGGACTCCTACCTCAGCTGGACTCTTAGTGTAGGGACTCCTACCTCCGCTGGACTCTTAGTGCAGGGACTCCTACCTCAGCTGGACACTTAGTGCAGGGACTCCTACCTCCGCTGGACTCTTAGTGTAGGGACTCCTCCGTCCGCTGGACTCTAAGTGCAGGGACTCCTACCTCTGCTGGACTCTTAGTGCAGGGACTCCTACCTCTGCTGGACTCTTAGTGCAGGGACTCCTACCTCTGCTGGACTCTTAGTGCAGGGACTCCTCCCTCAGCTGGACTCTTAGTGCAGGGACTCCTACCTCAGCTGGACTCTTAGTGCAGGGACTCCTACCTTTGCTGGACTCTTAGTGCAGGGACTCCTCCCTCTGCTGGACTCTTAGTGCAGGGACTCCTCCCTCTGCTGGACTATTAGAGCAGGGACTCCTCTCTCCGCTGGACTATTAGAGCAGGGACTCCTCCCTCTGCTGGACTATTAGTGCAGGGACTCCTCCCTCAGCTGGACACTTAGTGCAGGGACTCCTACCTCCGCTGGACTCTTATTGCAGGGACTCCTACCTCAGCTGGACTCTTAGTGTAGGGACTCCTACCTCCGCTGGACTCTTATTGCAGGGACTCCTACCTCAGCTGGACTCTTAGTGCAGGGACTCCTACCTCAGCTGGACTCTTAGTGCAGGGACTCCTACCTCAGCTGGACACTTAGTGCAGGGACTCCTACCTCCGCTGGACTCTTAGTGTAGGGACTCCTCCGTCCGCTGGACTCTAAGTGCAGGGACTCCTACCTCTGCTGGACTCTTAGTGCAGGGACTCCTACCTCTGCTGGACTCTTAGTGCAGGGACTCCTACCTCTGCTGGACTCTTAGTGCAGGGACTCCTCCCTCAGCTGGACTCTTAGTGCAGGGACTCCTACCTCAGCTGGACTCTTAGTGCAGGGACTCCTACCTCTGCTGGACTCTTAGTGCAGGGACTCCTCCCTCTGCTGGACTCTTAGTGCAGGGACTCCTCCCTCTGCTGGACTCTTAGTGTAGGGACTCCTCCCTCAGCTGGACTCTTAGTGCAGGGACTCCTCCCTCAGCTGGACTCTTAGTGCAGGGACTCCTCCCTCAGCTGGACTATTAGTGCAGGGACTCCTCCCTCAGCTGGACTATTAGTGCAGGGACTCCCCCCTCAGCTGGACTCTTAGTGTAGGGACTCCTCTCTCAGCTGGACTCTTAGTGCAGGGACTCCTCCCTCAGCTAGACTCTTAGTGCAGGGACTCCTCCCTCAGCTGGACTATTAGTGCAGGGACTCCTCCCTCAGCTGGACTCTTAGTGCAGGGACTCCTCCCTCTGCTGGACTCTTAGTGCAGGGACTCCTCCCTCTGCTGGACTCTTAGTGCAGGAACTCCTCCCTCAGCTGGACTCTTAGTGCAGGAACTCCTCCCTCAGCTGGACTCTTAGTGCAGGGACTCCTACCTCAGCTGGACTCTTAGTGCAGGGACTCCTCCCTCAGCTGGACTATTAGAGCAGGGACTCCTCCCTCTGCTGGACTATTAGTGCAGGGACTCCTCCCTCAGCTGGACTCTTAGTGTAGGGACTCCTCCCTCAGCTGGACTCTTAGTGCAGGGACTCCTCCCTCAGCTGGACTCTTAGTGCAGGGACTCCTCCATCAGCTGGACTCTTAGTGCAGGGACTCCTCCATCAGCTGGACTCTTAGTGCAGGGACTCCTACATCAGCTGGACTCTTAGTGCAGGGACTCCTACGTCAGCAGGACTCTTAGTGCAGGGACTCCTCCCTCAGCGGGACTCTTAGTGCAGGGACTCCTCCCTCAGCTGGACTCTTAGTGCAGGGACTCCTACATCAGCTGGACTCTTAGTGCAGGGACTCCTACGTCAGCTGGACTCTTAGTGCAGGGACTCCTACGTCAGCAGGACTCTTAGTGCAGGGACTCCTCCCTCAGCTGGACTCTTAGTGCAGGGACTCCTCCCTCAGCTGGACTCTTAGTGCAGGGACTCCTACATCAGCTGGACTCTTAGTGCAGGGACTCCTACATCAGCTGGACTCTTAGTGCAGGGACTCCTACACCAGCTGGACTCTTAGTGCAGGGACTCCTACGTCAGCAGGACTCTTAGTGCAGGGACTCCTCCCTCAGCTGGACTATTGGTGCAGGAACTCCTCCCTCAGCTGGACTATTAGTGCAGGAACTCCTCCCTCTTCTGGACTCTTAGTGCAAGGACTCCTCCCTCCGCTATACTCTTAGTGCAGGGACTCCTCCCTCAGCTTGACTCTTAGTGCAGGGACTCCTCCCTCAGCTGGACTCTTAGTGCAGGGACTCCTCCCTCAGCTGGACTCTTAGTGTAGGGACTACTCCCTAAGCTGGACTCTTAGTGCAGGAACTCCTCCCTCAGCTGGAGTCTTAGTGCAGGAACTCCTCCCTCAGCTGGACTATTAGTGCAGGGACTCCTCCCTCAGCTAGACTCTTAGTGCAGGGACTCTTAGTGTAGGGACTCCTCCCTCCAATGGACTCTTAGTGCAGGGACTCCTCCCTCAGCTAGACTCTTAGTGCAGGGACTCCTCCCTCAGCTGGACTATTAGTGCAGGGACTCCTCCCTCAGCTGGACTCTTAGTGCATGGACTCCTCCCTCAGCTAGACTCTTAGTGCAGGGACTCCTCCCTCAGCTGGACTCTTAGTGCAGGGACTCCTCCCTCTGCTGGACTCTTAGTGCAGGGACTCCTCCCTCCGCTGGACTCTTAGTGCAGGGACTCCTCCCTCAGCTGGACTCTTAGTGCAGGGACTCCTACCTCCGCTGGACTCTTAGTGCAGGGACTACTCCCTCAGCTGGACTCTTAGTGCAGGGACTCCTCCATCTACTGGACTCTTAGTGCAGGGACTCCTCCCTCTGCTGGACTCTTAGTGCAGGGACTCCTCCCTCCGCTGGACTCTTAGTGCAGGGACTCCTACCTTCGCTGGACTCTTAGTGCAGGGACTCCTACCTCAGCTGGACTCTTAGTGCGTGGACTCCTTGCTCAGCTGGACTCTTAGTGCAGGGACACCTACCTCAACTGGACTCTTAGTGCATGGACTTCTACCTCAGCTGGACTCTTAGTGCATGGACTCCTTGCTCAGCTGGACTCTTGGTGCAGGGACACCTACCTCAACTGGACTCTTAGTGCAGGGACTCCTACCTCAGCTGGACTCTTAGTGCAGGGACACCTACCTCAACTGGACTCTTAGTGCAGGGACTCCTACCTCAGCTGGACTCTTAGTGCAGGGACACCTACCTCAACTGGACTCTTAGTGCAGGGACTCCTACCTCCGCTGGACTCTTAGTGCAGGGACTCCTACCTCCGCTGGACTCTTAGTGCAGGGACTCCTACCTCCGCTGGACTCTTAGTGCAGGGACTCCTACCTCCGCTGGACTTTTAGTGCAGGGACTCCTACCTCAGTTGGACTCTTAGTGCAAGGACTCCTACCTCCGCTGGACTCTTAGTGCAGAGACTCCTACCTCAGTTGGACTCTTAGTGCATGGACTCCTTCCTCAGCTGGACTCTTAGTGCAGGGACACCTACCTCAACTGGACTCTTAGTGCATGGACTCCTCCCTCACCTGGACTCTTAGTGCAAGGACTACTTGCTCAGCTGGACTCTTAGTGCAGGGACACCTACCTCCGCTGGACTCAGTGCAGGCACTCCTACCTACGCTGGACTCTTATTGCAGGGACTCCTACCTCAGCTGGACTCTTAGTGCAGGGACTCCTCCCTCCGCTGAACTCTTAGTGCAAGGACTCCTCCCTCAGCTTGACTCTTAGTGCAGGGACTCTTCCCTCAGCTGGACTCTTAGTGCAGGAACTCCTCCCTCAGCTGGACTCTTAATGCAGGGACTCTTAATGCAGGGACTCCTCCCTCCGCTGGACTCTTAGTGCAGGGACTCCTACCTCCGCTGGACTTTTAGTGCAGGGACTCCTACCTCAGTTGGACTCTTAGTGCAAGGACTCCTACCTCCGCTGGACTCTTAGTGCAGAGACTCCTACCTCAGTTGGACTCTTAGTGCATGGACTCCTTCCTCAGCTGGACTCTTAGTGCAGGGACACCTACCTCAACTGGACTCTTAGTGCATGGACTCCTACCTCACCTGGACTCTTAGTGCAAGGACTCCTTGCTCAGCTGGACTCTTAGTGCAGGGACACCTACCTCCGCTGGACTCAGTGCAGGCACTCCTACCTACGCTGGACTCTTATTGCAGGGACTCCTACCTCAGCTGGACTCTTAGTGCAGGGACTCCTCCCTCCGCTGAACTCTTAGTGCAAGGACTCCTCCCTCAGCTTGACTCTTAGTGCAGGGACTCTTCCCTCAGCTGGACTCTTAGTGCAGGAACTCCTCCCTCAGCTGGACTCTTAATGCAGGGACTCTTAATGCAGGGACTCCTCCCTCCGCTGGACTCTTAGTGCAGGGACTCCTCCCTCAGCTGGACTATTAGTGCAGGGACTCCTCCCTCAGCTGGACTATTAGTGCAGGGACTCCTCCCTCAGCTGGACTCTTAGTGCAGGGACTCCTCCCTCTACTGGACTCTTAGTGCAAGGACTCCTCCCTAGGCTGGACTCTTAGTGCAGGGACTCCTCCCTCCGCTGGACTCTTAGTGCAGGGACTACTCCCTCAGCTGGACTCTTAGTGCAGGGACTCCTCCATCTACTGGACTCTTAGTGCAGGGACTCCTCCCTCTGCTGGACTCTTAGTGCAGGGACTCCTCCCTCCGCTGGACTCTTAGTGCAGGGACTCCTCCCTCCGCTGGACTCTTAGTGCAGGGACTCCTACCTCCGCTGGACTCTTAGTGCAGGGACTCCTACCTCAGCTGGACTCTTAGTGCAGGGACTCCTCCATCTACTGGACTCTTAGTGCAGGGACTCCTCCCTACGCTGGACTCTTAGTGCAGGGACTCCTACCTCCGCTGGACTCTTAGTGCAGGGACTCCTACCTCAGCTGGACTCTTAGTGCAGGGACTCCTACCTCAGCTGGACTCTTAGTGCAGGGACACCTACCTCAACTGGACTCTTAGTGCAGGGACTCCTA
This sequence comes from Anomaloglossus baeobatrachus, assembly GCF_048569485.1. Taxonomy (NCBI): domain Eukaryota; kingdom Metazoa; phylum Chordata; class Amphibia; order Anura; family Aromobatidae; genus Anomaloglossus; species Anomaloglossus baeobatrachus. Next base: position 4,402,488 of record NC_134353.1, on the reverse strand, counting down.
CCTCAGCTGGACTCTTGATGCAGGGACTCCTTGCTCAGCTGGACTCTTAGTGCAGGGACACCTACCTCAACTGGACTCTTAGTGCGTGGACTCCTTGCTCAACTGGACTCTTAGTGCATGGACTTCTACCTCAGCTGGACTCTTAGTGCATGGACTCCTTGCTCAGCTGGACTCTTAGTGCAGGGACACCTACCTCAACTGGACTCTTAGTGCATGGACTCCTACCTCAACTGGACTCTTAGTGCAAGGACTCCTTGCTCAGCTGGACTCTTAGTGCAGGGACACCTACCTCCGCTGGACTCTTAGTGCAGGCACTCCTCCCTCAACTGGACTCTTAGTGCATAGACTCCTACCTCCGCTGGACTCTTATTGCAAGGACTCCTACCTCAGCTGGACTCTTAGTGCATGGACTCCTTGCTCAGATGGACTCTTAGTGCAGGGACACCTACCTCAACTGGACTCTTAGTGCAGGGACTCCTACCTCAGCTGGACTCTTAGTGCAGGGACTCCTCCCTCAACTGGACTCTTAGTGCAGGGACTCCTACCTCCGCTGGACTCTTAGTGCAGGGACTCCTACCTCCGCTGGACTCTTAGTGCATGGACTCCTACCTCCTCTGGACTCTTAGTGCATGGACTCCTACCTCCGCTGGACTCTTAGTGCAGGGACTCCTACCTCCGCTGGACTCTTAGTGCATGGACTCCTACCTCCTATGGACTCTTAGTGCAGGGACTCCTACCTCCGCTGGACTCTTAGTGCAGGGACTCCTACCTCAGTTGGACTCTTGGTGCATGGACATCTACCTCAACTGGACTCTTAGTGCATGGACTCCTACCTCAGCTGGACTCTTAGTGCATGGACTCCTTGCTCAGCTGGACTCTTAGTGCAGGAACACCTATCTCAACTGGACTCTTAGTGCAGGGACTCCTACCTCCGCTGGACTCTTAGTGCAGGGACTCCTACCTCCACTGGACTCTTAGTGCATGGACTCCTACCTCCACTGGACTCTTAGTGCAGGGACTCCTACCTCAGCTGGACTCTTAGTGCAGGGACTCCTACCTCAGCTGGACTCTTAGTGCATGGACTCCTTCCTCCGCTGGACTCTTAGTGCATGGACTCCTTCCTCCGCTGGACTCTTAGTGCAGGGACTCCTACCTCAGCTGGACTCTTAGTGCAGGGACTCCTACCTCCACTGGACTCTTAGTGAATGGACTCCTACCTCCGCTGGACTCTTAGTGCAGGGACTCCTACCTCCGCTGGACTCTTAGTGCATGGACTCCTACCTCCTCTGGACTCTTAGTGCATGGACTCCTACCTCCGCTGGACTCTTAGTGCAGGGACTCCTACCTCCGCTGGACTCTTAGTGCAGGGACTCCTACCTCCTATGGACTCTTAGTGCAGGGACTCCTACCTCCGCTGGACTCTTAGTGCAGGGACTCCTACCTCAGTTGGACTCTTGGTGCATGGACATCTACCTCAGCTGGACTCTTAGTGCATGGACTCCTTGCTCAGCTGGACTCTTAGTGCAGGAACACCTATCTCAACTGGACTCTTAGTGCAGGGACTCCTACCTCCGCTGGACTCTTAGTGCAGGGACTCCTACCTCCACTGGACTCTTAGTGCAGGGACTCCTACCTCCACTGGACTCTTAGTGCATGGACTCCTACCTCCACTGGACTCTTAGTGCAGGGACTCCTACCTCAGCTGGACTCTTAGTGCAGGGACTCCTACCTCCACTGGACTCTTAGTGCATGGACTCCTTCATCCGCTGGACTCTTAGTGCATGGACTCCTTCCTCCGCTGGACTCTTAGTGCAGGGACTCCTACCTCAGCTGGACTCTTAGTGCAGGGACTCCTACCTCCACTGGACTCTTGATGCATGGACACCTACCTCAGCTGGACTCTTAGTGCAGGGACTCCTACCTCCGCTGGACTCTTAGTGCAGTGACTTCTACCTCCACTGGACTCTTAGTGCAGGGACTCCTACCTCCGCTGGACTCTTAGTGGAGGGACTCCTACCTCCGCTGGACTCTTAGTGCAGGGACTCCTCCCTCCGCTGGACTCTTAGTGCAGGGACCCCTTGCTCAGCTGGACTCTTAGTGCAGGGACACCTACCTCAACTGGACTCTTTGTGCAGTGACTTCTACCTCCACTGGACTCTTAGTGCAGGGACTCCTACCTACGCTGGACTCTTATTGCAGGGACTCCTCCCTCCGCTGAACTCTTAGTGCAAGGACTCCTCCCTCAGCTTGACTCTTAGTGCAGGGACTCTTCCCTCAGCTGGACTCTTAGTGCAGGGACTCTTAATGCAGGGACTCCTCCCTCCGCTGGACTCTTAGTGCAGGGACTCCTCCCTCAGCTGGACTATTAGTGCAGGGACTCCTCCCTCAGCTGGACTATTAGTGCAGGGACTCCTCCCTCAGCTGGACTCTTAGTGCAGGGACTCCTCCCTCTACTGGACTCTTAGTGCAAGGACTCCTCCCTAGGCTGGACTCTTAGTGCAGGGACTCCTCCCTCAGCTGGACTCTTAGTGCAGGGACTCCTCCATCTACTGGACTCTTAGTGCAGGGACTCCTCCCTCTGCTGGACTCTTAGTGCAGGGACTCCTCCCTCTGCTGGACTCTTAGTGCAGGGACTCCTCCCTACGCTGGACTCTTAGTGCAGGGACTCCTACCTCCGCTGGACTCTTAGTGCAGGGACTCCTACCTCAGCTGGACTCTTAGTGCAGGGACTCCTACCTCAGCTGGACTCTTAGTGCAGGGACACCTACCTCAACTGGACTCTTAGTGCAGGGACTCCTACCTCAGCTGGACTCTTGATGCAGGGACTCCTTGCTCAGCTGGACTCTTAGTGCGTGGACTCCTTGCTCAACTGGACTCTTAGTGCATGGACTTCTACCTCAGCTGGACTCTTAGTGCATGGACTCCTTGCTCAGCTGGACTCTTAGTGCAAGGACTCCTTGCTCAGCTGGACTCTTAGTGCAGGGACACCTACCTCCGCTGGACTCTTAGTGCAGGCACTCCTCCCTCAACTGGACTCTTAGTGCATAGACTCCTACCTCCGCTGGACTCTTATTGCAAGGACTCCTACCTCAGCTGGACTCTTAGTGCATGGACTCCTTGCTCAGATGGACTCTTAGTGCAGGGACACCTACCTCAACTGGACTCTTAGTGCAGGGACTCCTACCTCAGCTGGACTCTTAGTGCAGGGACTCCTCCCTCAACTGGACTCTTAGTGCAGGGACTCCTACCTCCGCTGGACTCTTAGTGCAGGGACTCCTACCTCCGCTGGACTCTTAGTGCATGGACTCCTACCTCCTCTGGACTCTTAGTGCATGGACTCCTACCTCCGCTGGACTCTTAGTGCAGGGACTCCTACCTCCTATGGACTCTTAGTGCAGGGACTCCTACCTCCGCTGGACTCTTAGTGCAGGGACTCCTACCTCCGCTGGACTCTTAGTGCAGGGACTCCTACCTCAGTTGGACTCTTGGTGCATGGACATCTACCTCAACTGGACTCTTAGTGCATGGACTCCTACCTCAGCTGGACTCTTAGTGCATGGACTCCTTGCTCAGCTGGACTCTTAGTGCAGGAACACCTATCTCAACTGGACTCTTAGTGCAGGGACTCCTACCTCCGCTGGACTCTTAGTGCAGGGACTCCTACCTCCACTGGACTCTTAGTGCATGGACTCCTACCTCCACTGGACTCTTAGTGCATGGACTCCTACCTCCACTGGACTCTTAGTGCAGGGACTCCTACCTCAGCTGGACTCTTAGTGCAGGGACTCCTACCTCCACTGGACTCTTAGTGCATGGACTCCTTCCTCCGCTGGACTCTTAGTGAATGGACTCCTACCTCCGCTGGACTCTTAGTGCAGGGACTCCTACCTCCGCTGGACTCTTAGTGCATGGACTCCTACCTCCTCTGGACTCTTAGTGCATGGACTCCTACCTCCGCTGGACTCTTAGTGCAGGGACTCCTACCTCCGCTGGACTCTTAGTGCATGGACTCCTACCTCCTATGGACTCTTAGTGCAGGGACTCCTACCTCCGCTGGACTCTTAGTGCAGGGACTCCTACCTCAGTTGGACTCTTGGTGCATGGACATCTACCTCAACTGGACTCTTAGTGCATGGACTCCTACCTCCGCTGGACTCTTAGTGCATGGACTCCTACCTCCGCTGGACTCTTAGTGGAGGGACTCCTACCTCCGCTGGACTCTTAGTGCAGGGACTCCTCCCTCCGCTGGACTCTTAGTGCAGGGACCCCTTGCTCAGCTGGACTCTTAGTGCAGGGACACCTACCTCAACTGGACTCTTTGTGCAGTGACTTCTACCTCCACTGGACTCTTAGTGCAGGGACTCCTACCTCCGCTGGACTCTTAGTGCAGGGACTCCTCCCTCCGCTGGACTCTTAGTGCAGGGACTCCTCCCTCCGCTGGACTCTTAGTGCAGGGACTCCTACCTCCGATGGACTCTTAGTGCAGGGACTCCTACCTCCACTGGACTCTTAGTGCAGGGACTCCTTGCTCAGCTGGACTCTTAGTGCAGGGACACCTACCTCAACTGGACTCTTAGTGCATGGACTCCTACCTCAGCTGGACTCTTAGTGCATGGACTCCTACCTCCTCTGGACTCTTAGTGCATGGACTCCTACCTCCTCTGGACTCTTAGTGCATGGACTCCTACCTCCGCTGGACTCTTAGTGCAGGGACTCCTACCTCCGCTGGACTCTTAGTGCAGGGACTCCTACCTCCGCTGGACTCTTAGTGCAGGGACTCCTACCTCCGCTGGACTCTTAGTGCAGGGACTCCTTGCTCAGCTGGACTCTTAGTGCAGGGACACCTACCTCAACTGGACTCTTAGTGCATGGACTCCTACCTCAGCTGGACTCTTAGTGCATGGACTCCTTGCTCAGCTGGACTCTTAGTGCAGGGACACCTACCTCAACTGGACTCTTAGTGCAGGGACTCCTACCTCCGCTGGACTCTTAGTGCATAGACTCCTACCTCCTCTGGACTCTTAGTGCAGGGACTCCTACCTCCAATGGACTCTTAGTGCAGGGACTCCTACCTCCAATGGACTCTTAGTGCAGGGACTCCTACCTCCACTGGACTCTTAGTGCAGGGACTCCTACCTCCACTGGACTCTTAGTGCAGGGACTCCTACCTCCACTGGACTCTTAGTGCAGGGACTCCTACCTCCGCTGGACTCTTAGTGCAGGGACTCCTACCTCCGCTGGACTCTTAGTGCAGGGACTCCTACCTCCGCTGGACTCTTAGTGCAGGGACTCCTACCTCAACTGGACTCTTAGTGCAGGGACTCCTCCCTCAGCTGGACTCTTAGTGCAGGGACTCCTCCCTCAGCTGGACTCTTAGTGCAGGGACTCCTCCCTCAGCTGGACTCTTAGTGCAGGGACGCCTCCCTCAGTTGGACTCTTAGTGCATGGACTCCTACCTTTGTTGGACTCTTAGTGCATGGACTTCTACCTCCCTGGACTCTTACTGCAGAGACTCCTACGTCCGCTGGACTCTTAGTGCAAGGACTCCTACCTCCGCTGGACTCTTAGTGCAGGGACTCCTCCTTCTGCTGGACCCTTAGATCAGGGACTCCTCCTTCTGCTGGACCCTTAGATCAGGGACTCCTCCGTCCGCTGGACTCTTAGTGCAGGGACTCCTACCTCTGCTGGACTCTTAGTGCATTGACTCCTACCTCCGCTGGACTCTTAGTGCAGGGACTCCTCCCTCTGCTCGAATCTTAGTGCAGGGACTCCTCCCTCTGCTGGACTCTTAGTGCAGGGACTCCTCCCTCTGCTGGACTCTTAGTGTAGGGACTCCTCCCTTAGCTGGACTCTTACTGCAGGGACTCCTACCTCCGCTGGACTCTTACTGCAGGGACTCCTACCTCCGCTGGACTCTTACTGCAGGGACTCCTCCTTCTGCTGGACTCTTAGATCAGGGACTCCTCCCTCTGCTGGACTCTTAGTGCAGGGACTCCTCCTTCTGCTGGACTCTTAGTGCAGGGACTCCTACCTCTGCTGGACTCTTAGTGCAGGGACTCCTACCTCTGCTGGACTCTTAGATCAGGGACTCCTCCCTCTGCTGGGCTCTTAGTGCAGGGACTCCTTGCTCAGCTGGACTCTTAGTGCATGGACTCCTACCTCAGCTGGACTCTTAGTGCATGGACTCCTTGCTCAGCTGGACTCTTAGTGCAGGGACACCTACCTCAACTGGACTCTTAGTGCAGGGACTCCTACCTCCGCTGGACTCTTAGTGCATAGACTCCTACCTCCTCTGGACTCTTAGTGCAGGGACTCCTACCTCCAATGGACTCTTAGTGCAGGGACTCCTACCTCCACTGGACTCTTAGTGCAGGGACTCCTACCTCCACTGGACTCTTAGTGCAGGGACTCCTACCTCCACTGGACTCTTAGTGCAGGGACTCCTACCTCAACTGGACTTTTAGTGCATGGACTTCTACCTCCCCTGGACTCTTAGTGCAGGGACTCCTCCCTCAGCTGGACTCTTAGTGTAGGGACTCCTCCCTCAGCTGGACTCTTAGTGCAGGGACTCCTCCCTCAGCTGGACTCTTAGTGCAGGGACGCCTCCCTCAGTTGGACTCTTAGTGCATGGACTCCTACCTTTGTTGGACTCTTAGTGCATAGACTCCTACCTCCTCTGGACTCTTAGTGCAGGAACTCATACCTCTGCTGGACTCTTAGTGCAGGGACTCCTACCTTCGCTGGACTCTTAGTGCATGGACTTCTACCTCCCTGGACTCTTACTGCAGAGACTCCTACGTCCGCTGGACTCTTAGTGCAAGGACTCCTACCTCCGCTGGACTCTTAGTGCAGGGACTCCTACCTCCGCTGGACTCTTAGTGCAAGGACTCCTACCTCAGCTGGACTCTTAGTGCAGGGACTCCTACCTCCGCTGGACTCTTAGTGCAGGGACTCCTACCTCCGCTGGACTCTTAGTGCATGGACTCCTTGCTCAGCTGGACTCTTAGTGCAGGAACACCTATCTCAACTGGACTCTTAGTGCAGGGACTCCTACCTCCGCTGGACTCTTAGTGCAGGGACTCCTACCTCCACTGGACTCTTAGTGCATGGACTCCTACCTCCATTGGACTCTTAGTGCAGGGACTCCTACCTCCACTGGACTCTTAGTGCAGGGACTCCTACCTCAGCTGGACTCTTAGTGCAGGGACTCCTACCTCAGCTGGACTCTTAGTGCATGGACTCCTTCCTCCGCTGGACTCTTAGTGCATGGACTCCTACCTCAGCTGGACTCTTAGTGCAGGGACTCCTACCTCAGCTGGACTCTTAGTGCAGGGACTCCTACCTCCACTGGACTCTTAGTGCATGGACTCCTACCTCAGCTGGACTCTTAGTGCAGGGACTCCTACCTCCTCTGGACTCTTAGTGCAGGGACTCCTACCTCCAATGGACTCTTAGTGCAGGGACTCCTACCTCCACTGGACTCTTAGTGCAGGGACTCCTACCTCCTCTGGACTCTTAGTGCAGGGACTCCTACCTCCGCTGGACTCTTAGTGCAGGAACTCCTACCTCAACTGGACTTTTAGTGCATGGACTTCTACCTCCCCTGGACTCTTAGTGCATGGACTCCTTGCTCAGCTGGACTCTTAGTGCAGGAACACCTATCTCAACTGGACTCTTAGTGCAGGGACTTCTACCTCCGCTGGACTCTTAGTGCAGGGACTTCTACCTCCACTGGACTCTTAGTGCAGGGACTCCTACCTCCGCCGGACTCTTAGTGCAGGGACTCCTACCTCCGCTGGACTCTTAGTGCAGGGACTCCTACCTCAGTTGGACTCTTAGTGCAGGGACTCCTCCCTCAGCTGGACTCTTAGTGCAGGGACTCCTCCCTCCGCTGAACTCTTAGTGCAGGGACTCCTCCCTCAGCTTGACTCTTAGTGCAGGGACTCCTCCCTCAGCTTGACTCTTAGTGCAGGGACTCCTCCCTCAGCTGGACTCTTAGTGCAGGGACTCCTCCCTCAGCTTGACTATTAGTGCAGGGACTCCTCCCTCAGCTGGACTATTAGTGCATGGACTCCTCCCTCAGCTGGACTCTTAGTGCAGGGACTCCTCCCTCTACTGGACTCTTAGTGCAGGGACTCCTCCCTCTGCTGGACTCTTAGTGGAGGGACTCCTCCCTCTACTGGACTCTTAGTGCAGGGACTGCTCCCTCCGCTGGACTCTTAGTGCAGGGACTGCTCCCTCCGCTGGACTCTTAGTGCAGGGACTCCTTCCTCTACTGGACTATTAGTGCATGGACTTCTCCCTCAGCTGGACTCTTAGTGCAGGGACTCCTCCCTCTACTGGACTCTTAGTGCATGGACTCCTTGCTCAGCTGGACTCTTAGTGCAGGGACACCTACCTCAACTGGACTCTTAGTGCAGGGACTCCTACCTCCGCTGGACTCTTAGTGCAGAGACTCCTACCTCCGCTGGACTCTTAGTTCAGGGACTCCTACCTCAGCTGGACTCTTAGTGCAGGGACTCCTACCTCCGCTGGACTCTTAGTTCAGGGACTCCTACCTCAACTGGACTCTTAGTGCATGGACTCCTCCCTCCGCTGGACTCTTAGTGTAGGGACTCCTACCTCCACTGGACTCTTAGTGCAGAGACTCCTACCTCCGCTGGACTCTTAGTACAGGGACTCCTACCTCAGCTGGACTCTTAGTGCAGGGACTCCTACCTCCACTGGACTCTTAGTGCAGGGACTCCTACCTCAACTGGACTTTTAGTGCATGGATTTCTACCTCCCCTGGACTCTTAGTGCAGAGACTCCTACCTCCGCTGGACTCTTAGTGCAGAGACTCCTACCTCAGCTGGACTCTTAGTGCAGGGACTCCTCCCTCAGCTGGACTCTTAGTGTAGGGACTCCTCCCTGAGCTGGACTCTTAGTGCAGGGACTCCTCCCTCAGTTGGACTCTTAGTGCATGGACTCCTACCTTTGTTGGACTCTTAGTGCAGGGACTCCTCCCTCAGTTGGACTCTTAGTGCATGGACTCCTACCTTTGTTGTACTCTTAGTGCAGGGACTCCTACCTTCGCTGGACTCTTAGTGCATGGACTTCTACCTCCCCTGGACTCTTACTGGAGACTCCTACCTCCGCTGGACTCTTAGTGCAAGGTTTCCTCCCTCTGCTGGACTCTTAGTGCAGGGACTCCTCCTTCTGCTGAACCCTTAGATCAGGGACTCCTACTTCTGCTGGACTCTTAGTGCATGGACTCCTACCTCTGCTGGCGCTTAGTGCAGGGATTCCTACCTCTGCTGGACTCTTAGTGCATAGACTCCTACCTCCTCTGGACTCTTAGTGCAGGGACTCCTCTCTCCGCTGGACTATTAGTGCAGGGACTCCTCCCTCTGCTGGACTCTTAGTGCAGGGACTCCTCCCTCCGCTGGACTCTTAGTGCAGGAACTCCTCCTTCAGCTGGACTCTTAGTGCAGGGACTCCTACCTCCGCTGGCCTCTTAGTGCAGGGACTCCTACCTCCGCTGGACTCTTAGTGCAGGGACTCCTCCCTCTGCTGGACTCTTAGTGCAGAGACTCCTACTTCTGCTGGACTCTTAGTGCAGGGACTCCTGCCTCAGCTGGACTCTTAGTGCAGGAACTCCTCCCTCAGCTGGACTCTTAGTGCAGGGACTCCTCCCTCTGCTGGACTCTTAGTGCAGGGACTCCTCCCTCTGCTGGACTCTTAGTGCAGGGACTCCTACCTCCGCTGGACTCTTAGTGCAGGGACTCCTACCTCTGCTGGACTCTTAGTGCAGGGACTCCTACCTCCGCTGGACTCTTAGTGCAGGGACTCCTCCTTCTGCTGGAATCTTAGATCAGGGACTCCTACCTCTGCTGGACTCTTAGTGCAGGGACTCCTACCTCCGCTGGACTCTTAGTGCAGGGACTCCTCCCTCTTCTGGACTCTTAGTGTAGGGACTCCTCCCTCAGTTGGACTCTTAGTGCAGGGACTCCTCCCTCAGTTGGACTCTTAGTGCAGGGACTCCTCCCTCAGTTGGACTCTTAGTGCAGGGACTCCTCCCTCTTCTGGACTCTTAGTGCAGGGACTCCTCCCTCAGTTGGACTCTTAGTGCAGGGACTCCTCCCTCAGCTAGACTCAGTGCAAGAACTCCTCCCTCCGCTGGACTCTTAGTGCAAGGACTCCTCCCTCCTCTGGACTCTTAGTGCAGGGACTCCTACCTCAGCTAGACTCAGTGCAAGAACTCCTACCTCCGCTGGACTCTTAGTGCAGGAACTCCTCCCTCAGCTGGACTCTTAGTGCAGGGACTCCTACCTCCGCTGGACTCTTAGAGCAGGGACCCCTACCTCCGCTGGACTCTTAGTGCAGGAACTCCTCCCTCAGCTGGACTCTTAGTGCAGGGACTCCTACCTCCGCTGGACTCTTAGAGCAGGGACCCCTACCTCCGCTGGACTCTTAGTGCAGGGACTCCTCCTTCTGCTGGACTCTTAGTGCATGGACTCCTACCTCCGCTGGACTCTTAGTGCAGGGACTCCTACCTCTGCTGGTCTCTTAGTGCAGGGACTCCTCCTTCTGCTGGACTCTTAGTTCAGGGACTCCTACCTCTGCTGGACTCTTAGTGCAGGGACTCCTACCTCCGCTAGACTTTTAGTGCAGGGACTCCTACCTCTGCTGGTCTCTTAGATCAGGGACTCCTACCTCTGCTGGACTCTTAGTGCAGGGACTCCTCCTTCTGCTGGACTCTTAGTGCAGGGACTCCTCCTTCTGCTGGACTCTTAGTGCAGGGACTCCTACCTCCGCTGGACTCTTAGTGCAGGGACTCCTACCTCCGCTGGACTCTTAGTGCAGGGACTCCTACCTCCGCTGGACTCTTAGTGCGGGGACTCCTACCTCTGCTGGACTCTTAGTGCAGGGACTCCTACCTCCGCTGGACTCTTAGTGCAGGGACTCCTACCTCCGCTGGACTCTTAGTGCAGGGACTCCTACCTCTGCTGGACTCTTAGTTCAGGGACTCCTACCTCCGCTGGACTGTTAGTGCAGGGACTCCTACCTTCGCTGGACTCTTAGTGCAGAGACTCCTACTTCTGCTGGACTCTTAGTGCAGAGACTCTTACCTCAGCTGGACTCTTAGTGCAGGGACTCCTCCCTCAGCTGGATTCTTAGTGCAGGAACTCCTCCCTCATCTGGACTCTTAGTGCAGAGACTCCTACCTCCGCTGGACTCTTAGTGCAGAGACTCCTACCTCAGCTGGACTCTTAGTGCAGGGACTCCTCCCTCAGCTGGACTCTTAGTGCAGGGACTCCTCCCTCAGCTGGACTCTTAGTGCAGGGACTCCTCCGTCAGCTGGACTCTTAGTGCAGGGACTCCTACCTCCGCTGGACTCTTAGTGCAGGGACTCCTCCCTCACCTGGACTCTTAGTGCAGGGACTCCTATCTCCTCTGGACGCTTAGTGCATGGACTCCTCCCTCAGCTGGACTCTTAGTGCATGGACTCCTACCTCCGCTGGACTCTTAGTACAGGGACTCCTATCTCCTCTGGACTCTTAGTACAGGGACTCCTACCTCCTCTGGACTCTTAGTGCAGGGACTCCTCCCTCAGCTGGACTCTTAGTGCAGAGACTCCTACCTCCGCTGGACTCTTAGTGCAGAGACTCCTACCTCAGCTGGACTCTTAGTGCAGGGACTCCTCCCTCAGCTGGACTCTTAGTACAGGGACTCCTACCTCCTCTGGACTCTTAGTGCAGGGACTCCTCCCTCAGCTGGACTCTTAGTGCATGGACTCCTACCTCCGCTGGACTCTTAGTACAGGGACTCCTACCTCCGCTGGACTCTTAGTGCAAGGACTCCTACCTTCTCTGGACTTTTAGTGCAGGGACTCTTACTTCTGCTGGACTCTTAGTGCAGGGACTCCTACCTGTTGTGATCCGGTAACCGTGGAAGATTACAATAAAATCCCATTAGTAGAAAAACACCAAGAAAAACAAGAGTAGTTGGAACCTTATCTGACCGCAATCCCTTATCAGACCACACTAGAAGTAGCTGTGGAGCGTTCCTAAACACCTAGACGCCTTATAACAGCCGGAGAAAATAGCTACGCCTCACAGATAGAAATGAGGAAATCTTACTTGCCTCGGAAAAGGAATAGCCAGCACCCGACATATAAAGATTATAGTGATGTAGGAAAACATGATACACAGATAGGAAAAATAGATTTCGCAAAGGCGAGGCCCGACTACCTAAATACAAAGGAAAGAAAAGGAAACTGATTGCGGTTAGTACAACACCCTGCAGAAAAATACCAATCTCCAAATAGTAAAAATGGCCCTGGAGGTCGAACCTCACCCCCACTATATCAGGTACTCCTGTAAATAATGGGAGAACAAAATACCAAAAAGAACACAAAAGTGCAAATAATCAAGTTCGACATGGAGAAAATCCCTTTTCTTGCAGAAAAGCTAGCAAAGGGGGAACCTTCATGCTCACCAAACTAGAAAAGCAAATCTTCACCTCCAAACAAAACAAAAATAAAAACAAACACCCTAAGATGTAAATAAGGAAGCAAGGCAAAAGCTTTCAAACTTATCTGCAGAGGTCTTGCACAGGAAAACAGGGAAGGACAAAACTTCAAGCCATGTTCAGAGACTGAAGAAAATTCAACTATCACCGGCACCAGCAAGGCAAAAAGTGCTCTCATATATACACCAGGCTTGTCTGCAATAGGAATTCCTTAATTCCCAATTAACACCGACACCTGTCTGAGTCACAGACTCAGACTTAGCTTTACTACCATTCCTGGCCACCAGAGGGAGCTCCAAAACAGCACCCACATAGATGACATTCACAACACCTCAGCTGCACTCTTAGTGCAGGGACTCCTACCTCCTCTGGAGTCTTAGTGCAGGGACACCTCTCTCAGCTGCACCTCCACTGCTATGTGGTTAGCATAGGGTTAATTACATTACACATGAGGTACCCTAACTCAAAATCATTAAAACATATCATTTATTTCCATTAGTGTTAAAAAACTGTCCATTTAAAACCGCAGCAGACAGGGAGGGGTTAATGTTAGATCATTCCCATCTTATATAAATATTTGGCAGAAAGCCTCCCCAACATGTTTCATCATACCTGGCTTCATCAGGGGACAGAGAATATAGTGGGCCGAAAAAAACACAACCAATGAGATGTCAAACACCCAGGTGTAATGAGACACCAAACCACTAGGTGTCACCAGACACACTACTGGAGGATATCTGCAGGGGGAGTACACTAGGTGTCACCAGACACACTACTGGAGGATATCTGCAGGGGGAGTACACTAGATGTCACCAGACACACTACTGGAGGATATCTGCAGGGGGAGTACACTAGGTGTCACCAGACACACTACTGGAGGATATCTGCAGGGGGAGTACACTAGATGTCACCAGACATACTACTGGACAATATCTGCAGGGGGAGTACACTAGGTGTCACCAGACACACTACTGGAGGATATCTGCAGGGGGAGTACACTAGGTGTCACCAGACACACTACTGGAGGATATCTGCAGGGGGAGTACACTAGGTGTCACCAGACACACTACTGGAGGATATCTGCAGGGGGAGTACACTAGATGTCACCAGACACAGTACTAGAGGATATCTGCAGGGGGTGTAGGATATCTGCAGGGGGGATAACACTAGGTGTCACCAGACACACTACTGGAGGATATCTGCAGGGGGAGTACACTAGGTGTCACCAGACACACTACTGGAAGATTTCTGCAGGGGGAGTACACTAGGTGTTACCAGACACACTACTGGAGGATATCTGCAGGGGGTGTAGGATATCTGCAGGGGGGGGGGTACACTAGGTGTCACCAGACACACTACTGGAGGATATCTGCAGGGAGAGTACACTAGATGTCACCAGACACACTACTGGAGGATATCTGCAGGGAGAGTACACTAGGTGTCACCAGACACAATACTGGAGGATATCTGCAGGGGGAGTACACTAGGTGTCACCAGGCACACTACTGGAGGATATCTGCAGGGGGAGTACACTAGGTGTCACCAGACACATTACTGGAGGATATCTGCAGGGGGAGTACACTAGATGTCACCAGACACACTACTGGAGGATATCTGCAGGGGGAATACACTAGGTGTCACCAGACACACTGCTAGAGGATATCTGCAGGGGGAGTACACTAGGTGTCACCAGACACACTGCTAGAGGATATCTGCAGGGGGAATACACTAGATGTCACCAGACACATTACTGGAGGATATCTGCAGGGGGAGTACACTAGGTGTTACCAGACACACTGCTAGAGGATATCTGCAGGGGGAGTACACTAGGTGTCACTAGACACACGAGTGGAGGATATCTTCAGGGGGAGTACACTAGGTGTCACCAGACACACTACTGGAGGATATCTGCAGGGGGAGTACACTAGGTGTCACCAGACACAGTACTAGAGGATATCTGCAGGGGGTGTAGAATATCTGCAGGGGGGATAACACTAGGTGTCACCAGACACACTACTGGAGGATATCTGCAGGGGGAATACACTAGGTGTCACCAGACACATTACTGGAGGATATCTGCAGGGGGAGTACACTAGATGTCACCAGACACACTACTGGAGGATATCTGCAGGGGAAGTACACTAGGTGTCACCAGACACAATACTGGAAGATATCTGCAGGGGGAGTACACTAGGTGTCACCAGACACACTACTGGAGGATATCTGCAGGGGGAATACACTAGGTGTCACCAGACACACTGCTAGAGGATATCTGCAGGGGGAGTACACTAGGTGTCACCAGACACACTGCTAGAGGATATCTGCAGGGGGAATACACTAGATGTCACCAGACACATTACTGGAGGATATCTGCAGGGGGAGTACACTAGGTGTTACCAGACACACTGCTAGAGGATATCTGCAGGGGGAGTACACTAGGTGTCACTAGACACACTACTGGAGGATATCTTCAGGGGGAGTACACTAGGTGTCACTAGACACACTACTGGAGGATATCTGCAGGGGGAGTACACTAAGTGTCACTAGACACACTACTGGAGGATATCTGCAGGGGGAGTACACTAGGTGTCACCAGACACACTACTGGAGGATATCTGCAGGGGGAGTACACTAGGTGTCACTAGACACACTACTGGAGGATATCTGCAGGGGGAGTACACTAAGTGTCACTAGACACACTACTGGAGGATATCTGCAGGGGGAGTACACTAGATGTCACCAGACACAATACTGGAAGATATCTGCAGGGGGAGTACACTAGGTGTCACCAGACACACTGCTAAAGGATATCTGCAAGGGGAGTACACTAGGTGTCACCAGACACACTACTGGAGGATATCTGCAGGGGGAGTACACTAGATGTCACCAGACACACTACTGGAGGATATCTGCAGGGGGAGTACACTAGATGTCACCAGACACACTACTGGAGGATATCTGCAGGGGGAGTACACTAGGTGTCACTAGACACACTACTGGAGGATATCTGCAGGGGGAGTACACTAAGTGTCACTAGACACACTACTGGAGGATATCTGCAGGGGGAGTACACTAGATGTCACCAGACACACTACTGGAGGATATCTGCAGGGGGAGTACACTAAGTGTCACTAGACACACTACTGGAGGATATCTGCAGGGGGAGTACACTAGATGTCACCAGACACAATACTGGAAGATATCTGCAGGGGGAGTACTATTGTGTCTGGTGACATCTAGTGTACTCCCCCTGCAGATGGTTCTAGGAAGTTTCGCCCCCAGCAGTTCGCCCCCAGCAATTCGCCCCCAGCATTTCGCCCCCAGCATTTCGCCCCCAGGTACACTTCGCCCCCGAACATTTCGCCCCCAGCATTTCGCCCCCAGGATGTTTCGCCCCCGCACATTTCGCCCCTGCACATTTCGCCCCCAGCAGTTCGCCCCCGGACGTTTCACCCCCGGACATTTCGCCCCCAGCAGTTCGCCCCCGGATGTTTTGCCCCCGGATGTTTTGCCCCCAGCAGTTCGCCCCCGGATGTTTCGCCCCCAGCAGTTCGCCCCCGGATGTTTCGCCCCCGGATGTTTCGCCCCCAGCAGTTCGCCCCCGGATGTTTCGCCCCCGGATGTTTCGCCCCCAGCAGTTCGCCCCCGGATGTTTTGCCCCCGGATGTTTCGCCCCCAGCAGTTCGCCCCCGATGTTTTGCCCCCAGCAGTTCGCCCCCGGACATTTCGCCCCAGCAGTTCGCCCCTGGATGTTTCGCCCCCGGATGTTTCGTCCCCAGCAGTTTGCCCCCGGATGTTTCGTCCCCAGCAGTTTGCCCCCGGATGTTTCGCCCCCAGCAGTTCGCCCCCGGATGTTTTGCCCACAGCAGATCGTCCCCGGATGTTTCGCCCCCAGCAGTTCGCCCCCGGACGTTTCGCCCCCGGATGTTTCGCCCCCGGACATTTCGCCCCCGGATGTTTCGCCCCCAGCAGTGCGCCCCCGGATGTTTTGCCCCCCGCAGTTCGCCCCCGGACGTTTCGCCCCCGGATGTTTCGCCCCCAGCAGTTCGCCCCCGGACGTTTCACCCCCAGCAGTTCACCCCCGGACATTTTCCCCCGGATGTTTTGCCCCCAGCAGTTCGCCTCCGGATGTTTCGCCCCCAGCAGTTCGCCCCCAGGATGTTTTGCCCATTTCGCCTTTGCACATTTCGCCAACAGCAGTTCGCCCATGGATATTTCGCCCCCAGCTTTTTGCCCCCAGATGTTTCGGCCCCAAATTAGGCAGGGAATTTTAGCCTTGTGTTTTAGCCCTAAGACCTCTTTCACAGTAGGCACTTACCCAAGTCTAAGCACTGGAAAATCGCTAAGAAGATTGCCAATTTTGAATATATAAGTCAATGGCTGGAAAAGCGAGGTGTTGTTTTGGCCAGCTCTTTTTATTTTATTACAGGAGATATTTTTAAGCACTTAGCATCAATAGCCTGTATCTTATGGGTCATTACCGAGAGCGCTCACAAAAGTGCTCTCAAAAATGCCAGTAAAGCACGTGCTTTGGCGTTCTAAAACAGTGTCAGCATAAGGATGCTTTCACACTTCTGCTACATACAGTGCCTACAAGTAGTATTCAACCCCCTGCAGATTATACAGTGCCTACAAGTAGTATTCAACCCCCTGCAGATTTAGCAGGTTTGATAAGATGCAGATAAGTTAGAGCCTGCAAACTTCAAACAAGAGCAGGATTTATTAACAGATGCATAAATCTTACAAACCAACAAGTTATGTTGCTCAGTTAAATTTTAATAAATTTTGAACATAAAAGTGTGGGTCAATTATTATTCAACCCCTAGGTGTAATATTTTGTGGAATAACCCTTGTTTGCAATTACAGCTAATAATCGTCTTTTATAAGACCTGATCAGGCCGGCACAGGTCTCTGGAGTTATCTTGGCCCACTCCTCCATGCAGATCTTCTACAAGTTATCAAGGTTCTTTGGGTGTCTCATGTGGACTTTAATCTTGAGCTCCTTCCACAAGTTTTCAATTGGGTTAAGGTCAGGAGACTGACTAGGCCACTGCAACACCTTGATTTTTTCCCTCTTGAACCAGGCCTTGGTTTTCTTGGCTGTGTGCTTTGGGTCGTTGTCTTGTTGGAAGATGAAATGACGACCCATCTTAAGATCCTTGATGGAGGAGCGGAGGTTCTTGGCCAAAATCTCCATGTAGGCCGTGCTATCCATCTTCCCATGGATGCGGACCAGATGGCCAGGCCCCTTGGCTGAGAAACAGCCCCACAGCATGATGCTGCCACCACCATGCTTGACTGTAGGGATGGTATTCTTGGGGTCGTATGCAGTGCCATCCAGTCTCCAAACGTCACGTGTGTGGTTGGCACCAAAGATCTCGATCTTGGTCTCATCAGACCAGAGAACCTTGAACCAGTCTGTCTCAGAGTCCTCCAAGTGATCATGAGCAAACTGTAGATGAGCCTTGACATGACACTTTGAAAGTAAAGGTACCTTACGTGCTCGTCTGGAACGGAGACCATTGCGGTGGAGTACATTACTTATGGTATTGACTGAAACCAATGTCCCCACTGCCATGAGATCTTCCCGGAGCTCCTTCCTTGTTGTCCTTGGGTTAGCCTTGACTCTTCGGACAAGCCTGGCCTCGGCACGGGTAGAAACTTTCAAAGGCTGTCCAGGCCGTGGAAGGCTAACAGTAGTTCCATAAGCCTTCCACTTCCGGATGATGCTCCCAACAGTGGAGACAGGTAGGTCCAACTCCTTGGAAAGGGTTTTGTACCCCTTGCCAGCCTTGTGACCCTCCACGATCTTGTCTCTGATGGCCTTGGAATGCTCCTTTGTCTTTCCCATGTTGACCAAGTATGAGTGCTGTTCACAAGTTTGGGGAGGGTCTTAATTAGTCAGAAAAGGCTGGAAAAAGAGATAATTAATCCAAACATGTGAAGCTCATTGTTCTTTGTGCCTGAAATACTTCTTAATACTTTAGGGGAACCAAACAGAATTCTGGTGGTTTGAGGGGTTGAATAATAAATGACCCTCTGAATAAACTTTTCACAATTTAAAAAAAAAATAAAAAAAGAAATAACATTCTTTTTTGCTGCAGTGCATTTCACACTTCCAGGCTGATCTACAGTCCAAATGACACAATGCCAAGTTATTCCGAATGTGTAACCTGCTAAATCTGCAGGGGGTTGAATACTACTTGTAGGCACTGTATGCACTACAGGCCGCCCATTCGCTTCTGTAATGCTGCCGTTACACTAACCTTCAGCAGATCGAAAAGAAGAAAATGCTCTTCTTTTTGTGCTGACACTGATAGCGGATTGCGGCATTAAGAAAGCGAACGGGCGGCTGCAGATCGCGGAACCCAGCCGTTCACTTCTATGGGCAATGCAAGCGGAATGCAAGTATTCCACCAGCATTGCACCGGGGTCAGCTGGATGTCAGATCCAGAGCGGATTGACTTCTGGCGGCCCCAACACAAGTGTGAAACCACTCTAACATTACAGTGTGCAAGAGGCCTAAAATCAAAACAATTTTGAACTTTTACCTGACTCAGCACTGACCTGCTTTGTTGCAAGTTTTGTTGCAGATGTAACAAGTAGCAGGTCAGATGTCCTGCAAGTTACATTAGACTAGCTTTTATTCCATCTGTACATCAGAATATAGCAGTGTCTGAATCTCCACAAAGAGAGAGGTGTACTGCCACAAAAAATCAGTCAGCTTCCACAGCAATTCACTTTCTACAACTATGAATTCAGCTCTGTCCAAACATGGAAGGAGGACGTTGGTCCATGAGAATCACATTTACTTCTTTTCCAAAAGAACCACTGATGATGTCCATTCCATCTGGGTATGTGAAAAACGGTCGACTTGCAAGGGACGTGTTTGGACCAATGAAGAATCTGGCAAAGTTATGAAAGTAGTCAATCTTCCCGGTAACGCAGCACAAGCTGCAAGACCTGAAGCAATCCGACTTGTTAATGAGGCAGTCACCAGGCCAAGGACAACACAGGAGACACCACAACAGATTCTCACAGACGTCATTTCAGGAGCCCATTCTAATGTTGTAGCATTTCTCCCAAGGAAAGCATCACTGAAGAGAACAATACGATTAGCAAGGCAACTTGGCAATATCCCAAGGTTACCTCAAACCCTTGATCAACTTGTTATCCCCCTGGAGTTCCAGGAGATCAGTATTGATGGTGTCCAGCAGCAGTTCCTTCTGCATGACTCTGGTAACCTACTTAACCATTTAACATTGTATTAAAACAATTCCATTATGCATAATTATTGCAAAGTTTCTTTTGCACAAATGTGAAAAATGCTACACTATAAGGTGCTGATATAAAACACTATGTGATTTTTGCCTTCAAGGGAAACTTTGAGGGTAATATAGTGTAGTGAGGCTTAGTGATTCCAAGTAGTGTTGGCTGATCACTGGAAAGATAGGATAAGATCGGGCCGATCATACTGAAAGATTGGAATTAATTCCAATCCAATCTCCAGAACTTGATATATATATGCACACTGTACGCCCGAACAGTGTGTGTCTATATATATATATATATGTGGGTGGGTGATGGTGATCTGGCACTTTTGGAACTTTGTAATGCAATAAAGGATTTGTATAGGACTTCAGCAGCGCAGAGCTCTTTCTTCATGGATGCATGTTAAGTACGGGCGGATGCCAAACCCTGCTCTAGCAGCACACTGAGTCCTCAGTAGAGTTGAGCGATGTTTGAGGTTCGCCAACTTCATGTTCGAGTGATTTTTGGGGGTGCTCGAACTCGAACGTGAGCTTTTTGATAAAAGCTCGACAGCTCGAGTTACGTTCGAGAAAGGATTTTTGCTGATCGAACCAATCTAGTTGCTAGCTGGCTTTTCACTGTAATAGTGTAAGTCACTCTGTGATTCACACTATTATCACATTTCAGCGTATAGTGTGCGGGGGGACACGGTTTAGATCTGTGCTGCTGAGAGAATGCCAATCGCCTTTTTTTTTTTTTTTTCCTAAGCGAGCGTGCAGTGGGGGGGGGCAGCATGTCAGCCAATCCCAGACACATACACAGCTAAGTGGATTTTTGCCAGACAAGCAAGGGCATGTGTCATAGGCTGTGAATGTCACATGTCCTTGCCTTATAAATATGGCCATTTTCCCTCACGCCGCCATTATCTGCCTTCTGCTTGTGGGTGATAGTCACCGCTCACGCTGCTGCTGCCGCCGCTGATCCTGTTGTGTGCACAAATAGACATAGTGCAAGCTACACAGCGCTGTAGGGATTAGGGAGGGACTGCAGGCTATTTCAGCCATTTCAGGTCTGATTTCAAGGCGTACATAGCCATAGCTGCTAGGCAGGTCCGTGCAAACGCTGTATACAGCTTTAGATAACACCTGTTACCTCAGCTCAGGGAATTCCTTGCTGCATTTTTTCATTAGGAGGGATAGAAAGTGAGGCTTCCTTTCCTGTCCTGGTAGCCACAGCACCCATGTATTCTACCCACCTGGCCATTTTTTGCCACGCTATTTTATTTGCACAAAGAGCTGACACTTTTTCTGCCATCCTAAAAGTGTCTGGAATACTAAAGCTGGTGTCACACATAACGACAACGACAACGACGTCGCTGCTACGTCACCATTTTCTGTGACGTTGCAGCGACGTCCCGTCGCTGTCGCTGTGTGTGACATCCAGCAACGACCTGGCCCCTGCTGTGAGGTCGCCGGTCGTTGCTGAATGTCCAGCTTCATTATTTGGTCGTCGCTCTCCCGCTGTGACACACACATCGCTGTGTGTGACAGCGAGAGAGCGACGAAATGAAGCGATCAGGAGCCGGCACTGGCAGCTGCGGTAAGCTGTAACCAGCGTAAACATCGGGTAACCAAGGGAAGACCTTTCCCTGGTTACCCGATGTTTACGCTGGTTACCAGCCTCCGCCCTTGCTGCCAGTGCCGGCTCCTGCTCTGTGCACAAGTGGCTGCAGTACACATCGGGTAATTAACCCAATGTGTGCTGTAGCAAGGAGAGCAAGGAGCCAGCGCTAAGCAGTGCGCGCGGCTCCCTGCTCTCTGCACTGTGACATGTAGCTGCAGCACACATCGGGTTAATTAACCCGATGTGTACTGTACCTAGGAGAGCAAGAAGCCAGCGCTAAGCGCGGCTCCCTGCTCTCTGCACTGTGACATGTAGCTGCAGCACACATCGGGTTAATTAACCCGACGTGTACTGTACCTAGGAGAGCAAGGAGCCAGCGCTAAGCGCGGCTCCCTGCTCTCTGCACATGTAGCACAGCGACGTTATGATCGCTGCTGCGTCGCTGTGTTTGACAGCTAAGCAGCGATCATAACAGCGACTTACAAGGTCGCTGTTACGTCACCGAAAATGGTGACGTAACAGCGACGTCGTTGTCGCTATGTGTGAACCCAGCTTAAGTTAGTGTTCCTTTCCTGTCCTGGTACCCACCATTTTTCACATACCCAGATGGAATGGACATCATCAGTGGTTATTTTGGAAAAGAAGTAAATGTGTTTCTCATGGACCAACGTCCTCCTTCCACGTTTGTACAGAACCGAATTCATAGTTGTAGAAAGTGAATTGCTGTGGAAGCTGACTGATTTTTTGTGGCAGTACACTCATCTATTTGTGGAGATTTCAGAGATTCTATATACAGATGGAATAAAAGCTAGTCTAATGTAACTTGCAGGACATCTGACCTGCTACTTGTTACATCTGCAACAAAACTTGCAACACAGCAGGTCAGTGCTGAGTCAGGTAAGGCTAGTTTCACACTTGCGTTGGCTTGAATCCGCTGGCTCCGTTGCTGACGCATCCGTTATTTTTGTGTTGTCAACGGATGCAACAAGTCCGTTATTTCACAGGAATCTGTTAGCTGATTCCTGTGAAATAACGGACCCGTTGCATCCGTTTGGCGTCCGTTAGGCGCCCGTCTAACGGAATGCGTCGGCTCTTTTTTTTTCTTTTTTTTTTTCATTCTGGGCATGCTCAGTAGAAATTAGCGGAATCCAGCGGCGGATTCCGTTATAAAGCACTTTGCATAGTTTGTGGCAAAAACTATGCGTTCAAAGAAGCAGCATGTCAATTGTTTTTGCCATTTTAGGTGCGTTTTGCTAACATTGGAGTCAATGAGAAATGGCAAAAACCAAGAAACTTCAAATTTCCTGCGTTTTACCTGCTTTTTATGTGCAGAAAACAAGCGTATTGAACTACCAAAACGCATGCTTTTTGAACATTATAATAATGATTTCATATGTCCCTTTACACACACACATAGTCCGACAATTAAATTTATGAAAATTACTAATTTTTAGCTATTTTTCTAATAAATAGTATATTACCGCTATATTTTCTTTAAATAATTCTATTTCTTAAATTATTTCTAAAATTCTATATCTGTTCCTTTTTTTTTTTCTTTTTTCATTGGGTTTGACTGTTTAATCTTTATTTAGAGAACAATAAAGGAAAATAGAGTTTTTTTGAGCCGCACCAATGATCACTTCTCAGGTATTCAGATTAATGGATCTTTATTTTGCACAGGTCTACGCGTTTCTGGAGTCTCAGCTCCCTTCCTCAGGACCATCAGGCATAAGAACACATCAAATCTGAGATTTGATGTGTTCTTATGCCTCATGGTCCTGAGGAAGGGAACTGAGACTCCAGAAACACATAGACCTGTGCAAAATAAAGATCCATTAATCTGAATACCTGAGAAGTGATCATTGGTGCGGCTCAAAAAAACCCTATTTTCCTCTATTGTTCTCTGTTATCTGCAGTCTGGGTTGCTGCTGCCTTGATCAAAACTTTCCCTGCCTGCATAGTAGTTGTGACTTTCACAACTTCACTTGGTGAGTATTACTGCTCCCTGTCTCTACCCCGTGCGTTATTGGGGTAAAACCCTATTGCGCTTCTTCTCCACAGCTTTTTACTCAGAATCTTTATTTAGCAATGTCTTGATGTTCAAAACGCATGTGAAAAAGCAGGTAAAAAGCGCTGAAAACACATCTAAAACGCGGTAAATACGCATGCGTTTTCAGCGCTAAAATTCAGAAAATGGCAACTTTGGTCAAATCAATTAAGCCCAAAATGTGCATTCTGAACTACAAGTAGGAGAATGCAAAGTGCGGTCGCAGCCTTAGGGCTAAAACACAAGGCCAAAATTCCCTGCCTAATTTGCGGCTGAAACATCTGGGGGCAAAAAGCTGGGGGCGAAATATCCGTGGGCGAACTGCTGTTGGCGAAATGTGCGGGGGCGAAATGGGCAAAACATCCTGGGGGCGAACTTCTGGGGGCAAAACATCCGGGGACGAACTGCTGGGGGCGAAACATCTTCTTAGCGATTTTCTAGTGCTTAGCACTTGGGTAAGTGCCTACTGTGAAAGAGGTCTTAAGGCTAAAACACCAGGCCAAAATTCCCTGCCTAATTTGGGGTCGAAACATCTGGGGGCGAAACGTCCGGGGGCGAAATGCTGGGGGCGAAACATCCGGGGCGAAACATCCGGGGGCGAAACATCCGGGGGCGAACTGCTGGGGGCGAAACATCCGGGGGCGAATACATCCGGGGGCGAACTGCTGGGGGCGAAACATCCGGGGGCGAAACATCCGGGGGCGAACTGCTGGGGGCAAAACATCCGGGGGCGAAACATCCGGGGGCGAAACGTCCAGGGGCGAACTGCTGGGGGCGAAACATCCGGGGGCGAAACATCCAGGAGCGAACTGCTGGGGGCGAAACATCCAGGGGCGAAACATCCGGGGGCGAAACGTCCAGGGGCAAACTGCTGGGGGCGAAACATCCAGGGGCGAAACATCCGGGGGCGAAACGTCCAGGGGCGAACTGCTGGGGGCGAAACATCCGGGGGCGAAACATCCGGGGGCGAACTGCTAGGGGCGAAACATCCGGGGGCGAACTGCTGGGGGCAAAACATCCGGGGGCGAAACATCCGGGGGCGAACTGCTGGGGGCAAAACATCCGGGGGCGAAACATCCGGGGGCGAACTGCTGGGGGCGAAATGTCCGGGGGTGAAACGTCCGGGGGCGAACTGCTGGGGGCGAAATGTGCGGGGGCGAAATGTGCGGGGGCGAAACATCCTGGGGGCGAAATGCTGGGGGCGAAATGTTCGGGGGCGAAGTGTGCCTGGGGGCGAAATGCTGGGGGCGAAATGCTGGGGGCGAAATGCTGGGGGCGAACTGCTGGGGGCGAAACTTCCAACTTCCGCTAAAGGATATCTGCAAGGGGAGTACACTAGGTGTCACCAGACACACTACTGGAGGATATCTGCAGGGGGAGTACACTAGATGTCACCAGACACACTACTGGAGGATATCTGCAAGGGGAGTACACTAGGTGTCACCAGACACACTACTGGAGGATATCTGCAGGGGGAGTACACTAGGTGTCACCAGACACATTACTGGAGGATATCTGCAGGGGGAGTACACTAGATGTCACCAGACACAATACTGGAAGATATCTGCAGGGGGAGTACACTAGATGTCACCAGACACACTGCTAAAGGATATCTGCAAGGGGAGTACACTAGATGTCACCAGACACACTACTGGAGGATATCTGCAGGGGGAGTACACTAGGTGTCACCAGACACACTGCTAAAGGATATCTGCAAGGGGAGTACACTAGGTGTCACCAGACACACTACTGGAGGATATCTGCAGGGGGAGTACACTAGATGTCACCAGACACACTACTGGAGGATATCTGCAAGGGGAGTACACTAGGTGTCACCAGACACACTACTGGAGGATATCTGCAAGGGGAATACACTAGATGTCACCAGACACACTACTGTAGGATATCTGCAGGGGGAGTACACTAGGTGTCACCAGACACACTACTGTAGGATATCTGCAGGGGGAGTACACTAGGTGTCACCAGAGACACTACTGGAGGATATCTGCAGGGGGAGTACACTAGATGTCACCAGACACACTACTGGAGGATATCTGCAGGGGGAGTACACTAGGTGTCACCAGACACACTACTGGAGGATATCTGCAGGGGGAGTACACTAGATGTCACCAGACACACTACTGGAGGATATCTGCAGGGGGAGTACACTAGATGTCACCAGACACACTACTGGAGGATATCTGCAGGGGGAGTACACTAGATGTCACCAGACACACTACTGGAGGATATCTGCAGGGGGAGTACACTAGGTGTCACCAGACACACTACTGGAGGATATCTGCAGGGGGAGTACACTAGATGTCACCAGACACACTACTGGAGGATATCTGCAGGGGGAGTACACTAGATGTCACCAGACACACTACTGGAGGATATCTGCAGGGGGAGTACACTAGGTGTCACCAGACACACTACTGGAGGATATCTGCAGGGGGAGTACACTAGATGTCACCAGACACACTACTGGAGGATATCTGCAGGGGGAGTACACTAGGTGTCACCAGACACACTACTGGAGGATATCTGCAGGGGGAGTACACTAGATGTCACCAGACACACTACTGGAGGACATCTGCAGGGGGAGTACACTAGATGTCACCAGACACACTACTGGAGGATATCTGCAGGGGGAGTACACTAGATGTCACCAGACACACTACTGGAGGATATCTGCAGGGGGAGTACACTAGGTGTCACCAGACACACTACTGGAGGATATCTGCAGGGGGAGTACACTAGATGTCACCAGACACACTACTGGAGGATATCTGCAGGGGGAGTACACTAGGTGTCACCAGACACACTACTGGAGGATATCTGCAGGGAGAGTACACTAGATGTCACCAGACACACTACTGGAGGATATCTGCAGGGGGAGTACACTAGGTGTCACCAGACACACTACTGGAGGATATCTGCAGGGGGAGTACACTAGGTGTCACCAGACACACTACTGGAGGATATCTGCAGGGGGAGTACACTAGATGTCACCAGACACACTACTGGAGGATATCTGCAGGGGGAGTACACTAGATGTCACCAGACACACTACTGGAGGATATCTGCAGGAGGAGTACACTAGATGTCACCAGACACACTACTGGAGGATATCTGCAGGGGAAGTACACTAGATGTCACCAGACACACTACTGGAGGATATCTGCAGGGGGAGTACACTAGATGTCACCAGACACACTACTGGAGGATATCTGCAGGGGGAGTACACTAGGTGTCACCAGACACACTACTGGAGGATATCTGCAGGGGGAGTACACTAGATGTCACCAGACACACTACTGGAGGATATCTGCAGGGGGAGTACACTAGATGTCACCAGACACACTACTGGAGGATATCTGCAGGGGGAGTACACTAGGTGTCATCAGACACATTACTGGAGGATATCTGCAGGGGGAGTACACTAGGTGTCACTAGACACACTACTGGAGGATATCTGCAGGGGGAGTACACTAGATGTCACCAGACACACTACTGGAGGATATCTGCAGGGGGAGTACACTAGGTGTCACCAGACACACTACTGGAGGATATCTGCAGGGGGAGTACACTAGGTGTCACCAGACACACTACTGGAGGATATCTGCAGGGGGAGTACACTAGATGTCACCAGACACACTACTGGAGGATATCTGCAGGGGGAGTACACTAGGTGCCCCTAGACACACTACTGGAGGATATCTGCAGGGGGAGTACACTAGGTGTCACCAGGCACACTACTGGAGGATATCTGCAGGGGGAGTACACTAGGTGTCACCAGGCACACTACTGGAGGATATCTGCAGGGGGAGTACACTAGGTGTCACCAGACACACTACTGGAGGATATCTGCAGGGGGAGTACACTAGATGTCACCAGACACACTACTGGAGGATATCTGCAGGGGGAGTACACTAGATGTCACCAGACACACTACTGGAGGATATCTGCAGGGGGAGTACACTAGGTGTCACCAGACACACTACTGGAGGATATCTGCAGGGGGAGTACACTAGGTGTCACCAGACACACTACTGGAGGATATCTGCAGGGGGAGTACACTAGGTGTCATCAGACACATTACTGGAGGATATCTGCAGGGGGAGTACACTAGGTGTCACTAGACACACTACTGGAGGATATCTGCAGGGGGAGTACACTAGATGTCACCAGACACACTACTGGAGGATATCTGCAGGGGGAGTACACTAGGTGTCACCAGACACACTACTGGAGGATATCTGCAGGGGGAGTACACTAGGTGTCACCAGACACACTACTGGAGGATATCTGCAGGGGGAGTACACTAGATGTCACCAGACACACTACTGGAGGATATCTGCAGGGGGAGTACACTAGGTGTCACCAGGCACACTACTGGAGGATATCTGCAGGGGGAGTACACTAGGTGTCACCAGGCACACTACTGGAGGATATCTGCAGGGGGAGTACACTAGGTGTCACCAGGCACACTACTGGAGGATATCTGCAGGGGGAGTACACTAGATGTCACCAGACACACTACTAGAGGATATCTGCAGGAGGAGTACACTAGGTGTCACCAGACACACTACTGGAGGATATCTGCAGGGGGAGTACACTAGGTGTCACCAGACACACTACTGGAGGATATCTGCAGGGGGAGTACACTAGATGTCACCAGACACACTACTGGAGGATATCTGCAGGGGGAGTACACTAGATGTCACCAGACACACTACTGGAGGATATCTGCAGGGGGAGTACACTAGGTGTCACCAGACACACTACTGGAGGATATCTGCAGGGGGAGTACACTAGGTGTCACCAGACACACTACTGGAGGATATCTGCAGGGGGAGTACACTAGATGTCACCAGACACACTACTGGAGGATATCTGCAGGGGGAGTACACTAGATGTCACCAGACACACTACTGGAGGATATCTGCAGGGGGAGTACACTAGATGTCACCAGACACACTACTGGAGGATATCTGCAGGGGGAGTACACTAGATGTCACCAGACACACTACTGGAGGATATCTGCAGGGGGAGTACACTAGGTGTCACTAGACACACTACTGGAGGATATCTGCAGGGGGAGTACACTAGATGTCACCAGACACACTACTGGAGGATATCTGCAGGGGGAGTACACTAGGTGTCACCAGACACACTACTGGAGGATATCTGCAGGGGGAGTACACTAGGTGTCACCAGACACACTACTGGAGGATATCTGCAGGGGGAGTACACTAGATGTCACCAGACACACTACTGGAGGATATCTGCAGGGGGAGTACACTAGGTGCCCCTAGACACACTACTGGAGGATATCTGCAGGGGGAGTACACTAGGTGTCACCAGGCACACTACTGGAGGATATCTGCAGGGGGAGTACACTAGGTGTCACCAGGCACACTACTGGAGGATATCTGCAGGGGGAGTACACTAGGTGTCACCAGACACACTACTGGAGGATATCTGCAGGGGGAGTACACTAGATGTCACCAGACACACTACTGGAGGATATCTGCAGGGGGAGTACACTAGATGTCACCAGACACACTACTGGAGGATATCTGCAGGGGGAGTACACTAGGTGTCACCAGACACACTACTGGAGGATATCTGCAGGGGGAGTACACTAGGTGTCACCAGACACACTACTGGAGGATATCTGCAGGGGGAGTACACTAGGTGTCATCAGACACATTACTGGAGGATATCTGCAGGGGGAGTACACTAGGTGTCACTAGACACACTACTGGAGGATATCTGCAGGGGGAGTACACTAGATGTCACCAGACACACTACTGGAGGATATCTGCAGGGGGAGTACACTAGGTGTCACCAGACACACTACTGGAGGATATCTGCAGGGGGAGTACACTAGGTGTCACCAGACACACTACTGGAGGATATCTGCAGGGGGAGTACACTAGATGTCACCAGACACACTACTGGAGGATATCTGCAGGGGGAGTACACTAGGTGTCACCAGGCACACTACTGGAGGATATCTGCAGGGGGAGTACACTAGGTGTCACCAGGCACACTACTGGAGGATATCTGCAGGGGGAGTACACTAGGTGTCACCAGGCACACTACTGGAGGATATCTGCAGGGGGAGTACACTAGATGTCACCAGACACACTACTAGAGGATATCTGCAGGAGGAGTACACTAGGTGTCACCAGACACACTACTGGAGGATATCTGCAGGGAGAGTACACTAGATGTCACCAGACACACTACTGGAGGATATCTGCAGGGGGAGTACACTAGATGTCACCAGACACACTACTGGAAGATATCTGCAGGGGGAGTACACTAGGTGTCACCAGACACACTACTGGAGGATATCTGCAGGGGGAGTACACTAGATGTCACCAGACACACTACTGGAGGATATCTGCAGGGGGAGTACACTAGATGTCACCAGACACACTACTGGAGGATATCTGCAGGGGGAGTACACTAGGTGTCACCAGACACACTACTGGAAAATATCTGCAGGGAGAGTACACTAGATGTCACCAGACACACTACTGGAGGATATCTGCAGGGGGAGTACACTAGGTGTCACCAGACACACTACTGGAGGATATCTGCAGGGGGAGTAAACTAGGTGTCACCAGACACACTACTGGAGGATATCTGCAGGGAGAGTACACTAGATGTCACCAGACACACTACTGGAGGATATCTGCAGGGGGAGTACACTAGATGTCACCAGACACACTACTGGAGGATATCTGCAGGGGGAGTACACTAGGTGCCCCTAAAAACACTACTGGAGGATATCTGCAGGGGGAGTACACTAGGTGTCACAAGACACACTACTGGAGGATATCTGCAGGGGGAGTACACTAGATGTCACCAGACACACTACTGGAAGATATCTGCAGGGGGAGTACACTAGGTGTCACCAGACACACTACTGGAGGATATCTGCAGGGGGGAGTACACTAGATGTCACCAGACACACTACTGGAGGATATCTGCAGGGGGAGTACACTAGGTGCCCCTAAAAACACTACTGGAGGATATCTGCAGGGGGAGTACACTAGGTGTCACCAGACACACTACTGGAGGATATCTGCAGGGGGAGTACACTAGATGTCACCAGACACACTACTGGAGGATATCTGCAGGGGGAGTACACTAGATGTCACCAGACACACTACTGGAGGATATCTGCAGGGGGAGTACACTAGATGTCACCAGACACACTACTGGAAGATATCTGCAGGGGGAGTACACTAGGTGTCACCAGACACACTGCTAGAGGATATCTGCAGGGGGAGTACACTAGATGTCACCAGACACACTACTGGAAGATATCTGCAGGGGGAGTACACTAGGTGTCACCAGACACACTGCTAAAGGATATCTGCAAGGGGAGTACACTAGATGTCACCAGACACAATACTGGAAGATATCTGCAGGGGGGGGTACACTAGGTGTCACCAGACACACTACTGGAGGATATCTGCAGGGGGAGTACACTAGGTGTCACCAGACACACTACTGGAGGATATCTGCAGGGGGAGTACACTAGATGTCACCAGACACACTACTGGAGGATATCTGCAGGGGGAGTAAACTAGGTGTCACCAGACACACTACTGGAGGATATCTGCAGGGAGAGTACACTAGATGTCACCAGACACACTACTGGAGGATATCTGCAGGGGGAGTACACTAGGTGTCACCAGACACACTACTGGAGGATATCTGCAGGGGGAGTACACTAGATGTCACCAGACACACTACTGGAGGATATCTGCAGGGGGAGTACACTAGGTGCCCCTAACAACACTACTGGAGGATATCTGCAGGGGAAGTACACTAGGTGTCACCAGACACACTACTGGAGGATATCTGCAGGGGGAGTACACTAGATGTCACCAGACACACTACTGGAAGATATCTGCAGGGGGAGTACACTAGGTGTCACCAGACACACTACTGGAGGATATCTGCAGGGGGGAGTACACTAGATGTCACCAGACACACTACTGGAGGATATCTGCAGGGGGAGTACACTAGGTGCCACTAAAAACACTACTGGAGGATATCTGCAGGGGGAGTACACTAGGTGTCACCAGACACACTACTGGAGGATATCTGCAGGGGGAGTACACTAGATGTCACCAGACACACTACTGGAGGATATCTGCAGGGGGAGTACACTAGATGTCACCAGACACACTACTGGAGGATATCTGCAGGGGGAGTACACTAGATGTCACCAGACACACTACTGGAAGATATCTGCAGGGGGAGTACACTAGGTGTCACCAGGCACACTACTGGAGGATATCTGCAGGGGGAGTACACTAGATGTCACCAGACACACTACTGGAAGATATCTGCAGGGGGAGTACACTAGGTGTCACTAGACACACTACTGGAGGATATCTGCAGGGGGAGTACACTAGGTGTCACCAGACACAATACTGGAAGATATCTGCAGGGGGAGTACACTAGGTGTCACCAGACACACTGCTAAAGGATATCTGCAAGGGGAGTACACTAGATGTCACCAGACACAATACTGGAAGATATCTGCAGGGGGGGGTACACTAGGTGTCACCAGACACACTACTGGAGGATATCTGCAGGGGGAGTACACTAGATGTCACCAGACACACTACTGGAGGATATCTGCAGGGGGAGTACACTAGATGTCACCAGACACACTACTGGAGGATATCTGCAGGGGGAGTACACTAGATGTCACCAGACACACTACTGGAAGATTTCTGCAGGGGGAGTACACTAGGTGTCACCAGACACACTACTGGAGGATATCTGCAGGGGGAGTACACTAGGTGCCCCTAGACACACTACTGGAGGATATCTGCAGGGGGAGTACACTAGATGTCACCAGACACACTACTGGAGGATATCTGCAAGGGGAATACACTAGATGTCACCAGACACACTACTGGAGGATATCTGCAGGGGGAGTACACTAGATGTCACCAGACACACTACTGGAGGATATCTGCAGGGGGGGGTACACTAGGTGTCACCAGACACACTACTGGAGGATATCTGCAGGGGGAGTACACTAGATGTCACCAGACACACTACTGGAAGATTTCTGCAGGGGGAGTACACTAGGTGTCACCAGACACACTACTGGAGGATATCTGCAGGGGGAGTACACTAGGTGCCCCTAGACACACTACTGGAGGATATCTGCAGGGGGAGTACACTAGGTGTCACCAGACACACTACTGGAGGATATCTGCAAGGGGAATACACTAGATGTCACCAGACACACTACTGGAGGATATCTGCAGGGGGAGTACACTAGATGTCACCAGACACACTACTGGAGGATATCTGCAGGGGGGGGTACACTAGGTGTCACCAGACACACTACTGGAGGATATCTGCAGGGGGGAGTACACTAGGTGTCACCAGAGACACTACTGGAGGATATCTGCAGGGGGAGTACACTAGATGTCACCAGACACACTACTGGAGGATATCTGCAGGGGGAGTACACTAGGTGTCACCAGACACACTACTGGAGGATATCTGCAGGGGGAGTACACTAGGTGTCACTAGACACACTACTGGAGGATATCTGCAGGGGGAGTACACTAGGTGTCACCAGACACACTACTGGAGGATATCTGCAGGGGGAGTACACTAGGTGTCACTAGACACACTACTGGAGGATATCTGCAGGGGGAGTACACTAGGTGTCACCAGACACACTACTGGAGGATATCTGCAGGGGGAGTACACTAGGTGTCACCAGACACATTACTGGAGGATATCTGCAGGGGGAGTACACTAGGTGTCACTAGACACACTACTGGAGGATATCTGCAGGGGGAGTACACTAGGTGTCACTAGACACACTACTGGAAGATATCTGCAGGGGGAGTACACTAGGTGTCACCAGACACACTACTGGAGGATATCTGCAGGGGGAGTACACTAGGTGCCCCTAGACACACTACTGGAGGATATCTGCAGGGGGAGTACACTAGGTGTCACCAGACACACTACTGGAGGATATCTGCAGGGGGAGTACACTAGGTGTCACTAGACACACTACTGGAGGATATCTGCAGGGGGAGTACACTAGGTGTCACCAGACACACTACTGGAAGATATCTGCAGGGGGAGTACACTAGGTGTCACCAGACACACTACTGGAGGATATCTGCAGGGGGAGTACACTAGGTGCCCCTAGACACACTACTGGAGGATATCTGCAGGGGGAGTACACTAGGTGTCACCAGACACACTACTGGAGGATATCTGCAGGGGGAGTACACTAGGTGTCACTAGACACACTACTGGAGGATATCTGCAGGGGGAGTACACTAGATGTCACCAGACACACTACTGGAGGATATCTGCAGGGGGGGGTACACTAGGTGTCACTAGACACACTACTGGAGGATATTTGCAGGGGGAGTACACTAGATGTCACCAGACACACTACTGGAAGATATCTGCAGGGGGAGTACACTAGGTGTCACCAGACACACTACTGGAGGATATCTGCAGGGGGAGTACACTAGGTGTCACCAGACACACTACTGGAGGATATCTGCAGGGAGTGTACACTAGATGTCACCAGACACACGAGTGGAGGATATCTTCAGGGGGAGTACACTAGCTCTGGCTAGACACAATAGTGAGAGATAGTCAATCAAACAAGAGGTCAGAAGCCGGGACATAATGTCAGTAACAGAGGGAGAAAGACAAGTTGAAGCCTAAGTGTGAGCTGAGGGTCTGTAAACCAGGATGAGAGTGGAGTCGGAGTCAGGGGAAGAGCCGAGGTTGGGAAGCCAGGAGGACAAGACGGGTACACGGGACCGAGAGGAGCTGCGGTCAGAAAACTAGCCAAAGGTCAGGGAGAGAGGGGGTCAGGTCACAGAAGGGGAGGAGACGGGATGAGTTATGAGGACGAAGGTAGATGGACAGATCAGGGCAGTCACTTACGGGAACCAGAGATGTGCAGTGCCGAACATGAACTATCACTGGCGACGATCCGGGGGAAACACCTCCCAGATAAAGCAGAGCGATCACCCGAAACCAGGCTCCATACAACAGACCCCTCCACACAACACAACACCGGGAACCAGAGAAATGCAGTGCCGAACATCTCCAGCAGATTACACCCCGATATATTCATATATACAGAATAAAATCCCCCATCTCGAGAAGATTACACCCTGATATATTCATCTATTCAGAATATAATCCCCCATCTCGAGAAGATTACACCCTGATATATTCATATATACAGAATATAATCCCCCATCTCGAGAAGATTACACCCTGATATATTCATATATACAGAATATAATCCCCCATCTCGAGAAGATTACACCCTGATATATTCATCTATTCAGAATATAATCCCCCATCTCGAGAAGATTACACCCTGATATATTCATATATACAGAATATAATCCCCCATCTCGAGAAGATTACATCCTGATATATTCATATATACAGACTATAATCCCACATCTCGAGAAGATTACACCCTGATATATTCATATATACAGAATATAATCCCACATCTCGAGAAGATTACACCCTGATATATTCATATATACAAAATATAATCCCCCATCTCGAGAAGATTACACCCTGATATATTCATACATACAGAATATAATCCCACATCTCGAGAAGATTACACCCTGATATATTCATATATACAGAATATAATCCCACATCTCGAGAAGATTACACCCTGATATATTCATATATTCAGAATATAATCCCCCATCTCGAGAAGATTACACTCTGATATATTCATATATACAGAATATAATCCCCCATCTCGAGAAGATTACACCTTGATATATTCATACATACAGAATATAATCCCCCATCTCGAGAAGATTACACCCTGATATATTCATACATACAGAATATAATCCCCCTTCTCGAGAAGATTACACCCTGATATATTCATATATACAGAATATAATCCCACATCTCGAGAAGATTAAACCCTGATATATTCATATATACAGAGTATAATCCCACATCTCGAGAAGATTACACCCTGATATATTCATATATACAGAATATAATCCCCCATCTCGAGAAGATTACATCCTGATATATTCATATATACAGAATATAATCCCACATCTCGAGAAGATTACACCCTGATATATTCATATATACAGAATATAATCCCACATCTCGAGAAGATTACACCCTGATATATTCATATATACAGAATATAATCCCCCATCTCGAGAAGATTACACTCTGATATATTCATATATACAGAATATAATCCCCCATCTCGAGATTACATCCTGATATATTCATATATACAGAATATAATCCCCCATCTCGAGAAGATTACATCCTGATATATTCATATATACAGAATATAATCCCACATCTCGAGAAGATTACACCCTGATATATTCATATATACAGAATATAATCCCCCATCTCGAGAAGATTACACCCTGATATATTCATATATACAGAATATAATCCCCCATCTCGAGAAGATTACACCCTGATATATTCATATATACAGACTATAATCCCACATCTCGAGAAGATTACACCCTGATATATTCATATATACAAAATATAATCCCCCATCTCGAGAAGATTACACCCTGATATATTCATACATACAGAATATAATCCCACATCTCGAGAAGATTACACCCTGATATATTCATATATACAGAATATAATCCCACATCTCGAGAAGATTACACCCTGATATATTCATATATTCAGAATATAATCCCCCATCTCGAGAAGATTACACTCTGATATATTCATATATACAGAATATAATCCCCCATCTCGAGAAGATTACACCTTGATATATTCATACATACAGAATATAATCCCCCATCTCGAGAAGATTACACCCTGATATATTCATACATACAGAATATAATCCCCCTTCTCGAGAAGATTACACCCTGATATATTCATATATACAGAATATAATCTCACATCTCGAGAAGATTACACCCTGATATATTCATATATACAGAATATAATCCCACATCTCGAGAAGATTACACCCTGATATATTCATATATACAGAATATAATCCCCCATCTCGAGAAGATTACACTCTGATATATTCATATATACAGAATATAATCCCCCATCTCGAGATTACATCCTGATATATTCATATATACAGAATATAATCCCCCATCTCGAGAAGATTACATCCTGATATATTCATATATACAGAATATAATCCCACATCTCGAGAAGATTACACCCTGATATATTCATATATACAGAATATAATCCCCCATCTCGAGAAGATTACACCCTGATATATTCATACATACAGAATATAATCCCCCATCTCGAGAAGATTACACCCTGATATATTCATATATACAGAATATAATCTCACATCTCGAGAAGATTAAACCCTGATATATTCATATATTCAGAATATAATCCCCCATCTCGAGAAGATTACACTCTGATATATTCATATATACAGAATATAATCCCCCATCTCGAGAAGATTACACCCTGATATATTCATATATACAGAATATAATCCCTCATCTTGAGAAGATTACACCCTGATATATTCATATATACAGAATAAAATCCCACATCTCGAGATTACATCCTGATATATTCATATATACAGAATATAATCCCCCATCTCGAGACGATTACACCCTGATATATTCATATATACAGAATATAATCCCCCATCTCGAGAAGATTACACCCTGATATATTCATATACTCAGAATATAATCCCCCATCTCGAGAAGATTACACCCTGATATATTCATATATACAGAATATAATCCCCCATCTCGAGAAGATTACACCCTGATATATTCATATATACAGAATATAATCCCACATCTCGAGAAGATTACACCCTGATATATTCATATATACAGAATAAAATCCTCCATCTCGAGAAGATTACACCCTGATATATTCATATATACAGAATATAATCCCCCATCTCGAGAAGATTACATCCTGATATATTCATATATACAGAATATAATCCCCCATCTCGAGTAGATTACACTCTGATATATTCATATATACAGAATATAATCCCACATCTCGAGATCATTACACCCTGATATATTCATATATACAGAATATAATCCCCCATCTCGAGAAGATTACACCCTGATATATTCATATATACAGAATATAATCCCCCATCTCGAGATGATTACACCCTGATATATTCATATATACAGAATATAATCCCACATCTCGAGAAGATTACACTCTGATATATTCATATATACAAAATATAATCCCCCATCTCGAGAAGATTACACCCTGATATATTCATACATACAGAATATAATCCCCCATATCGAGAAGATTACACCCTGATATATTCATACATACAGAATATAATCCCCCATTTTGAGAAGATTACACCCTGATATATTCATATATACAGAATATAATCCCACATCTCGAGTAGATTAAACCCTGATATAATCATACATTCAGAATATAATCCCCCATCTCGAGAAGATTACACTCTGATATATTCATATATACAGAATATAATCCCCCATCTCGAGATTACATCCTGATATATTCATATATACAGAATATAATCCCCCATCTCGAGAAGATTACATCCTGATATATTCATATATACAGAATATAATCCCCCATCTCGAGAAGATTACATCCTGATATATTCATATATACAGAATATAATCCCACATCTCGAGAAGATTACATCCTGATATATTCATATATACAGAATATAATCCCCCATCTCGAGAAGATTACACCCTGATATATTCATATATACAGAATATAATCCCCCATCTCGAGAAGATTACACCCTGATATATTCAAATATATAGAATATAATCCCCCATCTCGAGAAGATTACACCCGATATATTCATATATACAGAATATAATCCCCCATCTCGAGAAGATTACACAATGATATATTCATATATACAGAATATAATCCCACATCTCGAGAAGATTACACCCTGATATATTCATATATACAGAATATAATCCCCCATCTCGAGAAGATTACACCCGATATATTCATATATACAGAATATAATCCCCCATCTCGAGAAGATTACACTCTGATATATTAATATATACAGAATATAATCCCACATCTCGAGAAGATTACATCCTGATATATTCATATATACAGAATATAATCCCACATCTCGAGAAGATTACATCCTGATATATTCATATATACAGAATATAATCCCACATCTCGAGAAGATTACACCCTGATATATTCATATATTCAGAATATAATCACACATCTCGAGAAGATTACACCCTGATATATTCATATATACAGAATATAATCCCCCATCTCGAGAAGATTACACTCTGATATATTCATATATACAGAATATAATCCCACATCTCGAGAAGATTACACCCTGATATATTCATATATACAGAATATAATCCCACATCTCGAGAAGATTACACCCTGATATATTCATATATACAGAATATAATCCCCCATCTCGAGATGATTACACCCTGATATATTCATATATACAGAATATAATCCCACATCTCGAGAAGATTACACTCTGATATATTCATATATACAGAATATAATCCCACATCTCGAGAAGATTCCACCCTGATATATTCATATATACAGAATATAATCCCCCATCTCGAGAAGATTACACCCTGATATATTCATATATACAGAATATAATCCCCCATCTCGAAAAGATTACACCCTGATATATTCATATATACAGAATATAATCCA
Source organism: Anomaloglossus baeobatrachus (assembly GCF_048569485.1). Taxonomy (NCBI): domain Eukaryota; kingdom Metazoa; phylum Chordata; class Amphibia; order Anura; family Aromobatidae; genus Anomaloglossus; species Anomaloglossus baeobatrachus. The sequence goes on along the minus strand of NC_134353.1, from coordinate 4,363,262 downwards.
CCATCTCGAGATGATTGCACCCTGATATATTCATATATACAGAATATAATCCCCCATCTAGAGAAGATTACACCCTGATATATTCATATATACAGAATATAATCCCACATCTCAAGAAGATTACACCCTGATGTATTCATACATACAGAATATAATCCCACATCTCGAGAAGATTACACCCTGATATATTCATATAAACAGAATATAATCCCCCATCTCGAGAAGATTACATCCTGATATATTCATATATACAGAATATAATCCCCCATTTTGAAAAGATTACACCCTGATATATTCATATATACAGAATATAATCCCACATCTTGAGAAGATTACACCCTGATATATTCATATATACAGAATATAACCCCACATCTTGAGAAGATTACACCCTGATATATTCATATATACAGACTATAATCCCACATCTCGAGAAGATTACACCCTGATATATTCATATATACAGAATATAATCCCACATCTCGAGAAGATTACACCCTGATATATTCATATATACAGAATATAATCCCACATCTCGAAAAGATTACACCCTGATATATTCATACATACAGAATATAATCCCACATCTCGAGAAGATTACACCCTGATATATTCATATATACAGAATATAATCCCACATCTCGAGAAGATTACATCCTGATATATTCATATATACAGAATATAATCCCCCATCTCGAGAAGATTACACCCTGATATATTCATATATACAGAATATAATCCCCCATCTCGAGATGATTACACCCTGATATATTCATATATACAGAATATAATCCCCCATCTCGAGATGATTACACCCTGATATATTCATATATACAGAATATAATCCCTCATCTCGAGAAGATTACACCCTGATATTTTCATATATACAGAATATAATCCCTCATCTCGAGAAGATTACACCCTGATATATTCATACATACAGAATATAATCCCACATCTCGAGAAGATTACACCCTGATATATTCATACATACAGAATATAATCCCGAATCTCGAGAAGATTACACCCTGATATATTCATATATACAGAATATAACCCCCATCTCGAGAAGATTACACCCTGATATATTCATATATACAGAATATAATCCCCCATCTCGAAAAGATTACACCCTGATATATTCATATATACAGAATATAATCCCACATCTCGAGAAGACTACATCCTGATATATTCATATATACAGAATATAATCCCCCATCTCGAGAAGATTACACCCTGATATATTCATATATACAGAATATAATTCCCCATCTCGAGAAGATTACACCCTGATATATTCATATATACAGAATATAATCCCCCATCTCGAGAAGATTACACCCTGATATATTCATACATACAAAATATAATCCCATATTCGAGAAGATTACACCCTGATATATTCATACATACAGAATATAATCCCACATCTCGAGAAGATTACACCCTGATATATTCATATATACAGAATATAATCCCCCATCTCGAGAAGATTACACCCTGATATATTCATATATACAGAATGTAATCCCACATCTCGAGAAGATTACACCTTGATATATTCATATATACAGAATATAATCCCACATCTCGAGATGATTACACCCTGATATATTCATACATACAGAATATAATCCCACATCTCGAGAAGATTACACTCTGAAATATTCATATATACAGAATATAATCCCACATCTCGAGAAGATTACACCCTGATATATTCATATATACAGAATATAATCCCACATCTCGCGAAGATTACACCCTGATTTATTCATATATACAGAATATAATCCCCCATCTCGAGAAGATTACACCCTGATATATTCATACATATAGAATATAATCCCCCATCTCGAGAAGATTACGCCCTGATATATTCATATATACAGAATATAATCCCCCATCTCGAGAAGATTACACCCTGATACATTCATACATACAGAATATAATCCCACATCTCGAGAAGATTACATCCTGATATATTCATATATACAGAATATAATCCCCCATCTCGAGAAGATTACACTCTGATATATTCATATATACAGAATATAATCCCCCATCTCGAGAAGATTACACCCTGATATATTCATATATACAGAATATAATCCCCCATCTCGAGAAGATTACACTCTGATATATTCATATATACAGAATATAATCCCCCATCTCGAGAAGATTACACTCTGATATATTCATATATACAGAATATAATCCCACATCTCGAGAAGATTACACCCTGATATATTCATATATACAGAATATAATTCCACATTTCGAGAAGATTACACCCTGATATATTCATATATACAGAATATAATCCCCCATCTCGAGATGATTACACCCTGATATATTCATACATACAGAATATAATCCCCCATCTCGAGAAGATTACACCCTGATATATTCATATATACAGAATATAATCCCACATCTTGAGAAGATTACACCCTGATATATTCATATATACAGAATATAATCCCCCATCTCGAGAAGATTACACCCTGATATATTCATATATACAGAATATAATCCCCCATCTCGAGAAGATTACACCCTGATATATTCATACATACAGAATATAATCCCACATCTCGAGAAGATTACACCCTGATATATTCATATATACAGAATATAATCCCCCGTCTCGAGAAGATTACACCCTGATATATTCATACATACAGAATATATTCCCCACATCTCGAGAAGATTACACCCTGATATATTCATATATACAGAATATAATCCCACATCTCGGGAAGATTACACACTGATATATTCATATATACAGAATATAATCCCACATCTCGAGAAGATTACACCCTGATATATTCATATATACAGAATAAAATCACACATCTCGAGAAGATTACACCCTGATATATTCATATATTCAGAATATAATCCCCCATCTCGAAAAGATTACACTCTGATATATTCAAATATACAGAATATAATCCCACATCTCGAGAAGATTACACCCTGATATATTCATATATACAGAATATAATCCCCCATCTCGAGAAGATTACACCCTGATATATTCATATATACAGAATATAATCCCCCATCTCGAGAAGATTACACCCTGATATAGTCATATATACAGAATATAATCCCACATCTCGAGAAGATTACACCCTGATATATTCATACATACAGAATATAATCCCACATCTCGAGAAGATTACACTCTGATATATTCATATATACAGAATATAATCCCACATCTCGAGAAGATTACACCCTGATATATTCATACATACAGAATATAATCCCACATCTCGAGAAGATTACACCCTGATATATTCATATATACAGAATATAATCCCCCATTTCGAGATGATTACACCCTGATATATTCATATATACAGAATATAATCCCCCATCCCGAGATGATTACACCCTGATATTTTCATATATACAGAATATAATCCCCCATCTCGAGAAGATTACACCCTGATAAATTCATACATATAGAATATAATCCCACATCTCGAGAAGATTACACCCTGCTATATTCATACATACAGAATATAATCCCACATCTCGAGAAGATTACACCTTGATATATTCATATATACAGAATATAATCCCACATCTCGAGAAGATTACACCCTGATATATTCATATATACAGAATATAATCCCCCATCTCGAGAAGATTACACCCTAATATATTCATATATACAGAATATAATCCCACATCTCGAGAAGATTACACCCTGATATATTCATATATACAGAATATAATCCCCCATCTCGAGATGATTACACCCTGATATATTTATATATACAGAATATAATCCCCCATATCAAGAAGATTACACCCTGATATATTCATATATACAGAATATAATCCCCCATCTCGAGAAGATTACACCCTGATATATTCATACATACAGAATATAATCCCACATCTCGAGAAGATTACACCCTGATATATTCATACATACAGAATATAATCCCACATCTCGAGAAGATTACATCCTGATATATTCATATATACAGAATATAATCCCCCATCTCGAGATGATTACACCCTGATATATTCATATATACAGAAAATAATCCCACATCTCGAGAAGATTACACCCTGATATATTCATATATACAGAATATAATTCCCCATCAAGAGAAGATTACACCCTGATATATTCATACATACAGAATATAATCCCACATCTCGAGAAGATTACACCTTGATATATTCATACATACAGAATATAATCCCACATCTCGAGAAGATTACACCCTGATATATTCATATATACAGAATATAATCCCACATCTCGAGAAGATTACACCCTGATATATTCATATATACAGAATATAATCCCACATCTCGAGATGATTACACCCTGATATATTCATATATACAGAATATAATCCCACATCTCGAGAAGATTACACCCTGATATATTCATATAAACAGAATATAATCCCCCATCTCGAGAAGATTACACCCTGATATATTTATATATACAGAATATAATCCCCCATCTCGAGAAGATTACATCCTGATATATTCATATATACAGAATATAATCCCACATCTCGAGAAGATTACACCCTGATATATTCATATATACAGAATATAATTCCCCATCAAGAGAAGATTACACCCTGATATATTCAAACATACAGAATATAATCCCACATCTCGAGAAGATTACACCCTGATATATTCATACATACAGAATATAATCCCACATCTCGAGAAGATTACACTCTGATATATTCATATATACAGAATATAATCCCACATCTCGAGAAGATTACACCCTGATATATTCATACATACAGAATATAATCCCACATCTCGAGAAGATTACACCCTGATATATTCATATATACAGAATATAATCCCCCATTTCGAGATGATTACACCCTGATATATTCATATATACAGAATATAATCCCCCATCCCGAGATGATTACACCCTGATATTTTCATATATACAGAATATAATCCCCCATCTCGAGAAGATTACACCCTGATAAATTCATACATATAGAATATAATCCCACATCTCGAGAAGATTACACCCTGCTATATTCATACATACAGAATATAATCCCACATCTCGAGAAGATTACACCTTGATATATTCATATATACAGAATATAATCCCACATCTCGAGAAGATTACACCCTGATATATTCATATATACAGAATACAATCCCCCATCTCGAGAAGATTACACCCTAATATATTCATATATACAGAATATAATCCCACATCTCGAGAAGATTACACCCTGATATATTCATATATACAGAATATAATCCCCCATCTCGAGATGATTACACCCTGATATATTTATATATACAGAATATAATCCCCCATATCAAGAAGATTACACCCTGATATATTCATATATACAGAATATAATCCCCCATCTCGAGAAGATTACACCCTGATATATTCATACATACAGAATATAATCCCACATCTCGAGAAGATTACACCCTGATATATTCATACATACAGAATATAATCCCACATCTCGAGAAGATTACATCCTGATATATTCATATATACAGAATATAATCCCCCATCTCGAGATGATTACACCCTGATATATTCATATATACAGAAAATAATCCCACATCTCGAGAAGATTACACCCTGATATATTCATATATACAGAATATAATTCCCCATCAAGAGAAGATTACACCCTGATATATTCATACATACAGAATATAATCCCACATCTCGAGAAGATTACACCTTGATATATTCATACATACAGAATATAATCCCACATCTCGAGAAGATTACACCCTGATATATTCATATATACAGAATATAATCCCACATCTCGAGAAGATTACACCCTGATATATTCATATATACAGAATATAATCCCACATCTCGAGATGATTACACCCTGATATATTCATATATACAGAATATAATCCCACATCTCGAGAAGATTACACCCTGATATATTCATATAAACAGAATATAATCCCCCATCTCGAGAAGATTACACCCTGATATATTTATATATACAGAATATAATCCCCCATCTCGAGAAGATTACATCCTGATATATTCATATATACAGAATATAATCCCACATCTCGAGAAGATTACACCCTGATATATTCATATATACAGAATATAATTCCCCATCAAGAGAAGATTACACCCTGATATATTCAAACATACAGAATATAATCCCACATCTCGAGAAGATTACACCTTGATATATTCATACATACAGAATATAATCCCACATCTCGAGAAGATTACACCCTGATATATTCATATATACAGAATATAATCCCACATCTCGAGAAGATTACACCCTGATATATTCATATATAAAGAATATAATCCCCCATCTCGAGAAGATTACACCCTGATATATTCATATATACAGAATATAATCCCCCATCTCGAGAAGATTACACCCTGATATATTTATATATACAGAATATAATCCCCCATCTCGAGAAGATTACATCCTGATATATTCATATATACAGAATATAATCCCACATCTCGAGAAGATTACACCCTGATATATTCATATATACAGAATATAATCCCCCATCTCGAGAAGATTACATCCTGATATATTCATATATACAGAATATAATCCCCCATCTCGAGAAGATTACATCCTGATATATTCATATATACAGAATATAATCCCCCATCTCGAGAAGATTACACCCTGATATATTCATATATACAGAATATAATCCACCACCTCGAGAAGATTACATCCTGATATATTCATATATACAGAGTATAATCCCACATCTCGAGAAAATTACACCCTGATATATTCATATATACAGAATACAATCCCCCATCTCGAGAAGATTACACCATGATATATTCATACATACAGAATATAATCCCACATCTCGAGAAGATTACACCCTGATATATTATTATATACAGAATATAATCCCCCATCTCAAGAAGATTACACCCTGATATATTCATATATACAGAATTTAATCCCACATCTCAAGAAGATTACACCCTGATATATTCATATATACAGAATATAATCCCCCATCTCGAGAAGATTACACCCTGATATATTCATATATACAGAATATAATCCCCCATCTCGAGAAGATTACACCCTGATATATTCATATATACAGAATATAATCCGACATCTCGAGAAGATTACACCCTGATATATTCATATATACAGAATATAATCCCACATCTCGAGAAGATTACACCCTGATATATTCATATATACAGACTATAATCCCACATCTCGAGAAGATTACACCCTGATATATTCATATATACAGAATATAATCCCCATTTTAAGAAGATTACACCCTGATATATTCATATATACAGAATATAATCCCCCATCTCGAGAAGATTACATCCTGATATATTCATTTATACAGACTATAATCCCACATCTCGAGAAGATTACACCCTGATATATTCATATATACATAATATAATCCCCATTTTAAGAAGATTACACCCTGATATATTCATATATACAGAATATAATCCCCATCTCGAGAAGATTACACCCTGATATATTCATATATACAGAAGATAATCTCACATCTCGAGAAGATTACACCCTGATATATTCATACATACAGAATATAATCCCACATCTCGAGAAGATTACACCCTGATATATTCATATATACAGAATATAATCCCCCATCTCGAGAAGATTACACCCTGTTATATTCATATATACAGAATATAATCCCCCATTTCAAGAAGATTACATCCTGATATATTCATATATACAGAATATAATCCCCCATCTCGAGAAGATTACACCCTGATATATTCATATATACAGAAAATAATCCCACATCTCGAGAAGATTACACCCTGATATATTCATATATACAGAATATAATTCCCCATCAAGAGAAGATTACACCCTGATATATTCATACATACAGAATATAATCCCACATCTCGAGAAGATTACACCTTGATATATTCATACATACAGAATATAATCCCACATCTCGAGAAGATTACACCCTGATATATTCATATATACAGAATATAATCCCACATCTCGAGAAGATTACACCCTGATATATTCATATATACAGAATATAATCCCACATCTCGAGATGATTACACCCTGATATATTCATATATACAGAATATAATCCCACATCTCGAGAAGATTACACCCTGATATATTCATATAAACAGAATATAATCCCCCATCTCGAGAAGATTACACCCTGATATATTTATATATACAGAATATAATCCCCCATCTCGAGAAGATTACATCCTGATATATTCATATATACAGAATATAATCCCACATCTCGAGAAGATTACACCCTGATATATTCATATATACAGAATATAATTCCCCATCTAGAGAAGATTACACCCTGATATATTCAAACATACAGAATATAATCCCACATCTCGAGAAGATTACACCTTGATATATTCATACATACAGAATATAATCCCACATCTCGAGAAGATTACACCCTGATATATTCATATATACAGAATATAATCCCACATCTCGAGAAGATTACACCCTGATATATTCATATATACAGAATATAATCCCCCATCTCGAGAAGATTACACCCTGATATATTCATATATACAGAATATAATCCCCCATCTCGAGAAGATTACACCCTGATATATTTATATATACAGAATATAATCCCCCATCTCGAGAAGATTACATCCTGATATATTCATATATACAGAATATAATCCCACATCTCGAGAAGATTACACCCTGATATATTCATATATACAGAATATAATCCCCCATCTCGAGAAGATTACATCCTGATATATTCATATATACAGAATATAATCCCCCATCTCGAGAAGATTACATCCTGATATATTCATATATACAGAATATAATCCCCCATCTCGAGAAGATTACACCCTGATATATTCATATATACAGAATATAATCCACCACCTCGAGAAGATTACATCCTGATATATTCATATATACAGAGTATAATCCCACATCTCGAGAAGATTACACCCTGATATATTCATATATACAGAATACAATCCCCCATCTCGAGAAGATTACACCATGATATATTCATACATACAGAATATAATCCCACATCTCGAGAAGATTACACCCTGATATATTATTATATACAGAATATAATCCCCCATCTCAAGAAGATTACACCCTGATATATTCATATATACAGAATTTAATCCCACATCTCAAGAAGATTACACCCTGATATATTCATATATACAGAATATAATCCCCCATCTCGAGAAGATTACACCCTGATATATTCATATATACAGAATATAATCCCCCATCTCGAGAAGATTACACCCTGATATATTCATATATACAGAATATAATCCGACATCTCGAGAAGATTACACCCTGATATATTCATATATACAGAATATAATCCCACATCTCGAGAAGATTACACCCTGATATATTCATATATACAGACTATAATCCCACATCTCGAGAAGATTACACCCTGATATATTCATATATACAGAATATAATCCCCATTTTAAGAAGATTACACCCTGATATATTCATATATACAGAATATAATCCCCCATCTCGAGAAGATTACATCCTGATATATTCATTTATACAGACTATAATCCCACATCTCGAGAAGATTACACCCTGATATATTCATATATACATAATATAATCCCCATTTTAAGAAGATTACACCCTGATATATTCATATATACAGAATATAATCCCCATCTCGAGAAGATTACACCCTGATATATTCATATATACAGAAGATAATCTCACATCTCGAGAAGATTACACCCTGATATATTCATACATACAGAATATAATCCCACATCTCGAGAAGATTACACCCTGATATATTCATATATACAGAATATAATCCCCCATCTCGAGAAGATTACACCCTGTTATATTCATATATACAGAATATAATCCCCCATTTCAAGAAGATTACATCCTGATATATTCATATATACAGAATATAATCCCCCATCTCGAGAAGATTACACCCTGATATATTCATATATACAGAATATAATCCCACATCTTGAGAAGATTACACCCTATTATATTCATATATACAGAATATAATCCCACATCTCGAGAAGATTACACCCTGATATATTCATATATACAGAATATAATCCCCCATCTTGAGAAGATTACACCCTGATATATTCATATATACAGAATATAATCCCACATCTCGAGAAGATTACACCCTGATATATTCATATATACAGAATATAATCCCCCATTTCAAGAAGATTACATCCTGATATATTCATATATACAGAATATAATCCCCCATCTCGAGAAGATTACACCCTGATATATTCATATATACAGAATATAATCCCACATCTTGAGAAGATTACACCCTATTATATTCATATATACAGAATATAATCCCACATCTCGAGAAGATTACACCCTGATATATTCATATATACAGAATATAATCCCCCATCTTGAGAAGATTACACCCTGATATATTCATATATACAGAATATAATGCCCCATCTCGAGAAGATTACACCCTGATATATTTATATATACAGACTATAATCCCACATCTCGAGAAGATTACACCCTGATATATTCATACATACAGAATATAATCCCACATCTCGAGAAGATTACACCCTGATATATTCATATATACAGAATATAATCCCACATCTCGAGAAGATTACACCCTGATATATTCATATATACAGAAAATAATCCCCCATCTCGAGAAGATTGCACCCTGATATATTCATATATACAGAATATAATACCCCATCTCGAGAAGATTACACCCTGATATATTCATATATACAGAATATAATCCGACATCTCGAGAAGATTACACCCTGATATATTTATATATACAGAATATAATCCCACATCTCGAGAAGATTACACCCTGATATATTCATATATACAGACTATAATCCCACATCTCGAGAAGATTACACCCTGATATATTCATATATACAGAATATAATCCCCATTTTAAGAAGATTACACCCTGATATATTCATATATACAGAATATAATCCCCCATCTCGAGAAGATTACATCCTGATATATTCATATATACAGAGTATAATCCCACATCTCGAGAAGATTACACCCTGATATATTCATATATACAGAATACAATCCCCCATCTCGAGAAGATTACACCCTGATATATTCAAACATACAGAATATAATCCCACATCTCGAGAAGATTACACCCTGATATATTCATATATACAGAATATAATCCCCCATCTCAAGAAGATTACACCCTGATATATTCATATATACAGAATTTAATCCCACATCTCAAGAAGATTACACCCTGATATATTCATATATACAGAATATAATCCGACATCTCGAGAAGATTACACCCTGATATATTTATATATACAGAATATAATCCCACATCTCGAGAAGATTACACCCTGATATATTCATATATAAAGACTATAATCCCACATCTCGAGAAGATTACACCCTGATATATTCATATATACAGAATATAATCCCCATCTTAAGAAGATTACACCCTGATATATTCATATATACAGAATATAATCCCCCATCTCGAGAAGATTACACCCTGATATATTCATATATACAGAATATAATCCCACATCTCGAGAAGATTACACCCTGATATATTCATACATACAGAATATAATCCCACATCTCAAAAAGATTACACCCTGATATATTCATATATACAGAATATAATCCCCCATCTCGAGAAGATTACACCCTGTTATATTCATATATACAGAATATAATCCCCCATTTCAAGAAGATTACATCCTGATATATTCATATATACAGAATATAATCCCCCATCTCGAGAAGATTACACCCTGATATATTCATATATACAGAATATAATCCCACATCTTGAGAAGATTACACCCTGATATATTCATATATACAGAATATAATCCCACATCTCGAGAAGATTACACCCTGATATATTCATATATACAGAATATAATCCTCCATCTTGAGATTACACCCTGATATATTCATATATACAGAATATAATCCCACATCTCGAGAAGATTACACCCTGATATATTCATATATACAGAATATAATCCCACATCTCGAGAAGATTACACCCTGATATATTCATATATACAGAATATAATCCCCCATCTCGAGAAGATTACACCCTGATATATTCATATATACAGAATATAATCCGACATCTCGAGAAGATTACACCCTGATATATTCATATATACAGAATATAATCCCACATCTCGAGAAGATTACACCCTGATATATTCATATATACAGACTATAATCCCACATCTCGAGAAGATTACACCCTGATATATTCATATATACAGAATATAATCCCCATCTTAAGAAGATTACACCCTGATATATTCATATATACAGAATATAATCCCCCATCTCGAGAAGATTACATCCTGATATATTCATATATACAGACTATAATCCCACATCTCGAGAAGATTACACCCTGATATATTCATATATACAGAATATAATCCCCATCTTAAGAAGATTACACCCTGATATATTCATATATACAGAATATAATCCCCCATCTCGAGAAGATTACACCCTGATATATTCATATATACAGAATATAATCCCACATCTCGAGAAGATTACACCCTGATATATTCATACATACAGAATATAATCCCACATCTCGAGAAGATTACACCCTGATATATTCATATATACAGAATATAATCCCCCATCTCGAGAAGATTACACCCTGTTATATTCATATATACAGAATATAATCCCCCATTTCAAGAAGATTACATCCTGATATATTCATATATACAGAATATAATCCCCCATCTCGAGAAGATTACACCCTGATATATTCATATATACAGAATATAATCCCACATCTTGAGAAGATTACACCCTGATATATTCATATATACAGAATATAATCCCACATCTCGAGATGATTACATCCTGATATATTCATATATACAGAATATAATCCAACATCTCGAGAAGATTACACCCTGATATATTCATATATACAGAATATAATCCCCCATCTCGAGAAGATTACACCCTGATATATTCATATATACAGAATATAATCCCCCATTTCAAGAAGATTACATCCTGATATATTCATATATACAGAATATAATACCCCATCTCGAGAAGATTCCACCCTGATATATTCATATATACAGAATATAATCCCACATCTCGAGAAGATTATATCCTGATATATTCATATATACAGAATATAATCCCACATCTCGAGAAGATTACACTCTGATATATTCATATATACAGAATATAATCCCCCATCTCGAGAAGATTACACCCTGATATATTCATATATACAGAATATAATCCCCCATCTCGAGAAGATTACACCCTGATTTATTCATACATACAGAATATAATCCCCCATCTTGAGAAGATTACACCCAGATATATTCATATATACAGAATATAATCCCACATCTCGAGAAGATTACACCCTGATATATTCATATATACAGAATATAATCCCCCATCTTGAGAAGATTACACCCAGATATATTCATATATACAGAATATAATCCCACATCTCGAGAAGATTACACCCTGATATATTCATACATACAGAATATAATCCCACATCTCGAGAAGATTACACCCTGATATATTCATATATACAGAATATAATCCCCCATCTCGAGAAGATTACACCCTGATATATTCATATATACAGAATATAATCCCACATCTTGAGAAGATTACACCCTGATATATTCATATATACAGAATATAATCCCCCATGTCGAGAAGATTACATCCTGATATATTCATATATACAGAATATAATCCCCCATCTTGAGAAGATTACACCCAGATATATTCATATATACAGAATATAATCCCACATCTCGAGATGATTACACCCTGATATATTCATACATACAGAATATAATCCCACATCTCGAGAAGATTACACCCTGATATATTCATATATACAGAATATAATCCCACATCTTGAGAAGATTACACCCTGATATATTCATATATACAGAATATAATCCCCCATCTCGAGAAGATTACATCCTGATATATTCATATATTCAGAATATAATCCCCCATCTCGAGAAGATTACACTCTGATATATTCATATATACAGAATATAATCCCCCATCTCGAGAAGATTACACTCTGATATATTCATATATACAGAATATAATCCCCCATCTCGAGAAGATTACACCCTGATATATTCATATATACAGAATATAATCCCCCATCTCGAGAAGATTACACCCTGATATATTCATATATACAGAATATAATCCCACATCTCGAGAAGATTACACCCTGATATATTCAAATATAAAGAATATAATCCCACATCTCGAGAAGATTACACCCTGATATATTCATATATACAGAATATAATCCCACATCTCGAGAAGATTACACCCTGATATATTCATATATACAGAATATAATTCCCCATCTCGAGAAGATTACACCCTGATATATTCATATATACAGAATATAATCCCCCATCTCGAGAAGATTACATCCTGATATATTCATATATACAGAATATAATCCCCCATCTCGAGAAGATTACATCCTGATATATTCATATATACAGAATATAATCCCCCATCTCGAGAAGATTACATCCAGATATATTCATATATACAGAATATAATCCCCCATCTCGAGAAGATTACACCCTGATATATTCATATATACAGAATATAATCCCCCATCTCGAGATGATTACACCCTGATATATTCATATATACAGAATATAATCCCCCATCTCGAGAAGATTACACTCTGATATATTCATATATACAGAATATAATCCCACATCTCGAGAAGATTACACCCTGATATATTCATACATACAGAATATAATCCCACATCTCAAGAAGATTACACCCTGATATATTCATACATACAGAATATAATCCCCCATCTCGAGAAGATTACACCCTGATATATTCATACATACAGAATATAATCCCCCATCTCGAGAAGATTACACCCTGATATATTCATATATACAGAATATAATCCCCCATCTCGAGAAGATCACACCCTGATATATTCATATATACAGAATATAATCCCCCATCTCGAGAAGATTACACCCTGATATATTCATATATACAGAATATAATCCCCCATCTCGAGAAGATTACATCCTGATATATTCATATATACAGAATATAATCCCACATCTCGAGAAGATTACACCCTGATATATTCATATATACAGAATATAATCCCACATCTCGAGAAGATTACACTCTGATATATTCATATATACAGAATATAATCCCACATCTTGAGAAGATTACATCCTGATATATTCATATATACAGAATATAATCCCACATCTCGAGAAGATTACACTCTGATATATTCATATATACAGAATATAATCCCACATCTCGGGAAGATTACACCCTGATATATTCATATATACAGAATATAATCCCACATCTCAAGAAGACTACACCATGATAAATTCATATATACAGAATATAATCCCACATCTCGAGAAGATTACACCCTGATATATTCATATATACAGAATATAATCCCCCATCTCGAGAAGATTACACTCTGATATATTCATAGATGCAGAGTATAATCCCACATCTCGAGAAGATTACACCCTGATATATTCATATATACAGAATATAATCCCACATCTCGAGAAGATTACACTCTGATATATTCATATATACAGAATATAATCCCACATCTTGAGAAGATTACATCCTGATATATTCATATATACAGAATATAATCCCACATCTCGAGAAGATTACACTCTGATATATTCATATATACAGAATATAATCCCCAAATCTCGAGAAGATTACACCCTGATATATTCATATATACAGAATATAATCCCACATCTCGAGAAGATTACACCCTGATTTATTCATATATACAGAATATAATCCCCCATCTCGAGAAGATTACACCCTGATATATTCATATATACAGAATATAATCCCCCATCTCGAGAAGATTACATCCTGATATATTCATATATTCAGAATATAATCCCCCATCTCGAGAAGATTACACTCTGATATATTCATATATACAGAATATAATCCCCCATCTCGAGAAGATTACACCCTGATATATTCATATATACAGAATATAATCCCCCATCTCGAGAAGATTACACCCTGATATATTCATATATACAGAATATAATCCCACATCTCGAGAAGATTACACCCTGATATATTCAAATATAAAGAATATAATCCCACATCTCGAGAAGATTACACCCTGATATATTCATATATACAGAATATAATCCCACATCTCGAGAAGATTACACCCTGATATATTCATACATACAGAATATAATCCCACATCTCGAGAAGATTACACCCTGATATATTCATATATACAGAATATAATCCCACATCTCGAGAAGATTACACCCTGATATATTCATATATACAGAATATAATCCCCCATCTCGAGAAGATTACACTCTGATATATTCATATATACAGAATATAATCCCACATCTCGAGAAGATTACACCCTGATATATTCATATATACAGAATATAATCCCCCATCTCGAGAAGATTACACTCTGATATATTTATACATACAGAATATAATCCCACATCTCGGGAAGATTACACCCTGATATATTCATATATACAGAATATAATCCCACATCTCAAGAAGACTACACCATGATAAATTCATATATACAGAATATAATCCCACATCTCGAGAAGATTACACCCTGATATATTCATATATACAGAATATAATCCCCCATCTCGAGAAGATTACACTCTGATATATTCATAGATACAGAGTATAATCCCACATCTCGAGAAGATTACACCCTGATATATTCATATATACAGAATATAATCCCCCATCTCGAGAAGATTACACCCTGATATATTCATATATACAGAATATAATCCCACATCTTGAGAAGATTACATCCTGATATATTCATATATACAGAATATAATCCCACATCTCGAGAAGATTACACTCTGATATATTCATATATACAGAATATAATTCCCCATCTCGAGAAGATTACACTCTGATATATTCATATATACAGAATATAATCCCCTTCTCGAGAAGATTACACCCTGATATATTCATACATACAGAATATAATCCCCCATCTCGAGAAGATTACACCCTGATATATTCATACATACAGAATATAATTCCCCATCTCGAGAAGATTACACCCTGAAATATTCATATATACAGAATATAATCCCACATCTCGAGAAGATTACACCCTGATATATTCATCTATTCAGAATATAATCCCCCATCTCGAGAAGATTACATCCTGATATATTCATATATACAGAATATAATCCCACATCTCGAGAAGATTACACCCTGATATATTCATATATACAGAATATAATCCCACATCTCGGGAAGATTACACCCTGATATATTCATATATACAGAATATAATCCCACATCTCAAGAAGACTACACCCTGATATATTCATATATACAGAATATAATCCCACATCTCGAGAAGATTACACCCTGATATATTCATATATACAGAATATAATCCCCCATCTCGAGAAGATTACACTCTGATATATTCATATATACAGAATATAATGCCACATCTCGAGAAGATTACACCCTGATATATTCATACATACAGAATATAATCCCACATCTCGAGAAGATTACACCCTGATATATTCATATATACAGAATATAATCCCACATCTCGAGAAGATTACACCCTGATATGTTCATATATACAGAATATAATCCCACATCTCGGGAAGATTACACCCTGATATATTCATATATACAGAATATAATCCCACATCTCAAGAAGACTACACCATGATAAATTCATATATACAGAATATAATCCCACATCTCGAGAAGATTACACCCTGATATATTCATATATACAGAATATAATCCCCCATCTCGAGAAGATTACACTCTGATATATTCATATATACAGAGTATAATCCCCCATCTCGAGAAGATTACACCCTGATATATTCATATATACAGAATATAATCCCCCATCTCGAGAAGATTACACTCTGATATATTCATATATACAGAATATAATCCCCCATCTCGAGATTACATCCTGATATATTCATATATACAGAATATAATCCCCCATCTCGAGAAGATTACATGCTGATATATTCATATATACAGAATATAATCCCCCATCTCGAGAAGATTACACCCTGATATATTCATATATACAGAATATAATCCCACATCACGAGAAGATTACACCCTGATATATTCATATATACAGAATATAATCCCACATCTCGAGAAGATTACACCCTGATATATTCATATATACAGAATATAATCCCCCATCTCGAGAAGATTACACCCTGATATATTCATATATACAGAATATAATCCCCCATCTCGAGAAGATTACATCTTGATATATTCATATATACAGAATATAATCCCCCATCTCGAGAAGATTACATCCTGATATATTCATATATACAGAATATAATCCCACATCTCGAGAAGATTACACCCTGATATATTCATATATACAGAATATAATCCCCCATCTCGAGAAGATTACTCTCTGATATATTCATATATACAGAATATAATCCCACATCTTGAGAAGATTACACTCTGATATATTCATATATACAGAATATAATCCCCTTCTCGAGAAGATTACACCCTGATATATTCATACATACAGAATATAATCCCCCATCTCGAGAAGATTACACCCTGATATATTCATACATACAGAATATAATCCCCCATCTCGAGAAGATTACACCCTAATATATTCATATATACAGAATATAATCCCACATCTCGGGAAGATTACACCCTGATATATTCATATATACAGAATATAATTTCCCATCTCGAGAAGATTACACCCTGATATCTTCATATATACAGAATATAATCCCACATCTCGAGAAGATTACACCCTGATATATTCATCTCTTCAGAATATAATCCACCATCTCGAGAAGATTACACCCTGATATATTCATATATACAGAATATAATCCCCCATCTCGAGAAGATTACACCCTGATATATTCATACATACAGAATATAATTCCCCATCTCGAGAAGATTACACCCTGATATATTCATATATACAGAATATAATCCCACATCTCGAGAAGATTACACCCTGATATATTCATCTATTCAGAATATAATCCCCCATCTCGAGAAGACTACATCCTGATATATTCATATATACAGAATATAATCCCACATCTCGAGAAGATTACACCCTGATATATTCATATATACAGAATATAATCCCACATCTCAAGAAGACTACACCCTGATATATTCATATATACAGAATATAATCCCACATCTCGAGAAGATTACACCCTGATATATTCATATATACAGAATATAATCCCCCATCTCGAGAAGATTACACTCTGATATATTCATATATACAGAATATAATCCCACATCTCGAGAAGATAACACCCTGATATATTCATACATACAGAATATAATCCCACATCTCGAGAAGATTACACCCTGATATATTCATATATACAGAATATAATCCCACATCTCGAGAAGATTACACCCTGATATATTCATATATACAGAATATAATCCCACATCTCAGGAAGATTACACCCTGATATATTCATATATACAGAATATAATCCCACATCTCAAGAAGACTACACCATGATAAATTCATATATACAGAATATAATCCCACATCTCGAGAAGATTACACCCTGATATATTCATATATACAGAATATAATCCCCCATCTCGAGAAGATTACACCCTGATATATTCATATATACAGAATATAATCCCACATCTCGAGAAGATTACACCCTGATATATTCATATATACAGAATATAATCCCCCATCTCGAGAAGATTACACTCTGATATATTCATATATACAGAGTATAATCCCACATCTCGAGAAGATTACACCCTGATATATTCATATATACAGAATATAATCCCCCATCTCGAGAAGATTACACCCTGATATATTCATATATACAGAATATAATCCCCCATCTCGAGAAGATTACATCCTGATATATTCATATATACAGAATATAATCCCCCATCTCGAGAAGATTACATCCTGATATATTCATATATACAGAATATAATCCCACATCTCGAGAAGATTACACCCTGATATATTCATATATACAGAATATAATCCCCCATCTCGAGAAGATTACTCTCTGATATATTCATATATACAGAATATAATCCCACATCTTGAGAAGATTACACTCTGATATATTCATATATACAGAATATAATCCCCTTCTCGAGAAGATTACACCCTGATATATTCATACATACAGAATATAATCCCCCATCTCGAGAAGATTACACCCTGATATATTCATACATACAGAATATAATTCCCCATCTCGAGAAGATTACACCCTGATATATTCATATATACAGAATATAATCCCACATCTCGAGAAGATTACACCCTGATATATTCATATATACAGACTATAATCCCACATCTCGAGAAGATTACACCCTGATATATTCATCTATTCAGAATATAATCCCCCATCTCGAGAAGATTACACCCTGATATATTCATATATACAGAATATAATCCCACATCTCGAGAAGATTACACCCTGATATATTCATATATACAGACTATAATCCCCCATCTCGAGAAGATTACACCCTGATATATTCATACATACAGAATATAATTCCCCATCTCGAGAAGATTACACCCTGATATATTCATATATACAGAATATAATCCCACATCTCGAGAAGATTACACCCTGATATATTCATCTATTCAGAATATAATCCCCCATCTCGAGAAGACTACATCCTGATATATTCATATATACAGAATATAATCCCACATCTCGAGAAGATTACACCCTGATATATTCATATATACAGAATATAATCCCACATCTCGGGAAGATTACACCCTGATATATTCATATATACAGAATATAATCCCACATCTCAAGAAGACTACACCCTGATATATTCATATATACAGAATATAATCCCACATCTCGAGAAGATTACACCCTGATATATTCATATATACAGAATATAATCCCCCATCTCGAGAAGATTACACTCTGATATATTCATATATACAGAATATAATCCCACATCTCGAGAAGATTACACCCTGATATATTCATACATACAGAATATAATCCCACATCTCGAGAAGATTACACCCTGATATATTCATATATACAGAATATAATCCCACATCTCGAGAAGATTACACCCTGATATATTCATATATACAGAATATAATCCCACATCTCGGGAAGATTACACCCTGATATATTCATATATACAGAATATAATCCCACATCTCAAGAAGACTACACCATGATAAATTCATATATACAGAATATAATCCCACATCTCGAGAAGATTACACCCTGATATATTCATATATACAGAATATAATCCCCCATCTCGAGAAGATTACACCCTGATATATTCATATATACAGAATATAATCCCACATCTCGAGAAGATTACACCCTGATATATTCATATATACAGAATATAATCCCCCATCTCGAGAAGATTACACTCTGATATATTCATATATACAGAGTATAATCCCACATCTCGAGAAGATTACACCCTGATATATTCATATATACAGAATATAATCCCCCATCTCGAGAAGATTACACCCTGATATATTCATATATACAGAATATAATCCCCCATCTCGAGAAGATTACATCCTGATATATTCATATATACAGAATATAATCCCCCATCTCGAGAAGATTACATCCTGATATATTCATATATACAGAATATAATCCCACATCTCGAGAAGATTACACCCTGATATATTCATATATACAGAATATAATCCCCCATCTCGAGAAGATTACTCTCTGATATATTCATATATACAGAATATAATCCCACATCTTGAGAAGATTACACTCTGATATATTCATATATACAGAATATAATCCCCTTCTCGAGAAGATTACACCCTGATATATTCATACATACAGAATATAATCCCCCATCTCGAGAAGATTACACCCTGATATATTCATACATACAGAATATAATTCCCCATCTCGAGAAGATTACACCCTGATATATTCATATATACAGAATATAATCCCACATCTCGAGAAGATTACACCCTGATATATTCATATATACAGACTATAATCCCACATCTCGAGAAGATTACACCCTGATATATTCATCTATTCAGAATATAATCCCCCATCTCGAGAAGATTACACCCTGATATATTCATATATACAGAATATAATCCCACATCTCGAGAAGATTACACCCTGATATATTCATATATACAGACTATAATCCCACATCTCGAGAAGATTACACCCTGATATATTCATCTATTCAGAATATAATCCCTCATCTCGAGAAGATTACACCCTGATATATTCATACATACAGAATATAATCCCCCATCTCGAGAAGATTACACCCTGATATATTCATACATACAGAATATAATCCCCCATCTCGAGAAGATTACACCCTGATATATTCATATATACAGAATATAATCCCCCATCTCGAGAAGATTACACCCTGTTATATTCATATATACAGAATATAATCCCCCATCTCGAGAAGATTACACCCTTATATATTCATATATACAGAATATAATCCCACACCTCGAGAAGATTACACCCTGATATATTCATACATACAGAATATAATTCCCCATCTCGAGAAGATTACACCCTGATATATTCATATATACAGAATATAATCCCACATCTCGAGAAGATTATATCCTGATATATTCATATATACAGAATATAATCCCCCATCTCGAGAAGATTACACCCTGATATATTCATACATACAGAATATAATCCCCCATCTCGAGAAGATTACACCCTGATATATTCATACATACAGAATATAATTCCCCATCTCGAGAAGATTACACTCTGATATATTCATATATACAGAATATAATCCCACATCTCGAGAAAATTACACCCTGATATATTCATATATACAGAATATAATCCCCCATCTCGAGAAGATTACACCCTGATATATTCATATATACAGAATATAATCCCACATCTCGAGAAGATTACACCCTGATATATTTATATATACAGACTATAATCCCACATCTCGAGAAGATTACACCCTGATATATTCATCTCTTCAGAATATAATACCCCATCTCGAGAAGATTACACCCTGATATATTCATATATACAGAATATAATCCCCCATCTCGAGAAGATTACACCCTGATATATTCATACATACAGAATATAATTCCTCATCTTGAGAAGATTACACCCTGATATATTCATATATACAGAATATAATCCCACATCTCGAGAAGATTACACCCTGATATATTCATCTATTCAGAATATAATCCCCCATCTCGAGAAGACTACATCCTGATATATTCATATGTACAGAATATAATCCCACATCTCGAGAAGATTACACCCTGATATATTCATATATACAGAATATAATCCCACATCTCGGGAAGATTACACCCTGATATATTCATATATACAGAATATAATCCCACATCTCAAGAAGACTACACCCTGATATATTTATATATACAGAATATAATCCCACATCTCGAGAAGATTACACCCTGATATATTCATATATACAGAATATAATCCCCCATCTCGAGAAGATTACACTCTGATATATTCATATATACAGAATATAATCCCACATCTCGAGAAGATTACACCCTGATATATTCATACATACAGAATATAATCCCACATCTCGAGAAGATTACACCCTGATATATTCATATATACAGAATATAATCCCACATCTCAAGAAGACTACACCATGATAAATTCATATATACAGAATATAATCCCACATCTCGAGAAGATTACACCCTGATATATTCATATATACAGAATATAATTCCCCATCTCGAGAAGATTACACCCTGATATATTCATATATACAGAATATAATCCCCATCTCGAGAAGATTACACCCTGATATATTCATATATACAGACTATAATCCCACATCTCGAGAAGATTACACCCTGATATATTCATATATACAGAATATAATCCCCCATCTCGAGAAGATTACACCCTGATATATTCATACATACAGAATATAATTCCCCATCTCGAGAAGATTACACCCTGATATATTCATATATACAGAATATAATCCCCCATCTCGAGAAGATTACACCCTGATATATTCATATATACAGAATATAATCCCCCATCTCGAGAAGATTACATCCTGATATATTCATATATACAGAATATAATCCCCCATCTCGAGAAGATTACATCCTGATATATTCATATATACAGAATTTAATCCCACATCTCGAGAAGATTACACCCTGATATATTCATATATACAGAATATAATCCCCCATCTCGAGAAGATTACTCTCTGATATATTCATATATACAGAATATAATCCCACATCTTGAGAAGATTACACTCTGATATATTCATATATACAGAATATAATCCCCTTCTCGAGAAGATTACACCCTGATATATTCATACATACAGAATATAATCCCCCATCTCGAGAAGATTACACCCTGATATATTCATACATACAGAATATAATTCCCCATCTCGAGAAGATTACACCCTGATATATTCATATATACAGAATATAATCCCACATCTCGAGAAGATTACACCCTGATATATTCATATATACAGACTATAATCCCACATCTCGAGAAGATTACACCCTGATATATTCATCTATTCAGAATATAATCCCCCATCTCGAGAAGATTACACCCTGATATATTCATATATACAGAATATAATCCCCCATCTCGAGAAGATTACACCCTGATATATTCATACATACAGAATATAATCCCACATCTCGAGAAGATTACACCCTGATATATTCATATATACAGAATATAATCCCACATCTCAAGAAGACTACACCATGATAAATTCATATATACAGAATATAATCCCACATCTCGAGAAGATTACACCCTGATATATTCATATATACAGAATATAATTCCCCATCTCGAGAAGATTACACTCTGATATATTCATATATACAGAGTATAATCCCACATCTCGAGAAGATTACACCCTGATATATTCATATATACAGAATATAATCCCCCATTTCGAGAAGATTACACCCTGATATATTCATATATACAGAATATAATCCCCCATCTCGAGAAGATTACATCCTGATATATTCATATATACAGAATATAATCCCCCATCTCGAGAAGATTACATCCTGATATATTCATATATACAGAATTTAATCCCACATCTCGAGAAGATTACACCCTGATATATTCATATATACAGAATATAATCCCCCATCTCGAGAAGATTACTCTCTGATATATTCATATATACAGAATATAATCCCACATCTTGAGAAGATTACACTCTGATATATTCATATATACAGAATATAATCCCCTTCTCGAGAAGATTACACCCTGATATATTCATACATACAGAATATAATCCCCCATCTCGAGAAGATTACACCCTGATATATTCATACATACAGAATATAATTCCCCATCTCGAGAAGATTACACCCTGATATATTCATATATACAGAATATAATCCCACATCTCGAGAAGATTACACCCTGATATATTCATATATACAGACTATAATCCCACATCTCGAGAAGATTACACCCTGATATATTCATCTATTCAGAATATAATCCCCCATCTCGAGAAGATTACACCCTGATATATTCATATATACAGAATATAATCCCCCATCTCGAGAAGATTACACCCTGATATATTCATACATACAGAATATAATTCCCCATCTCGAGAAGATTAAACCCTGATATATTCATACATACAGAATATAATCCCACATCTCGAGAAGATTACACCCTGATATATTCATATATACAGAATATAATCCCCCATCTCGAGAAGATTACACCCTGATATATTCATATATACAGAATATAATCCCACATCTCGAGAAGATTACACCCTGATATATTTATATATACAGACTATAATCCCACATCTCGAGAAGATTACACCCTGATATATTCATCTCTTCAGAATATAATACCCCATCTCGAGAAGATTACACCCTGATATATTCATATATACAGAATATAATCCCCCATCTCGAGAAGATTACACCCTGATATATTCATACATACAGAATATAATTCCTCATCTTGAGAAGATTACACCCTGATATATTCATATATACAGAATATAATCCCACATCTCGAGAAGATTACACCCTGATATATTCATCTATTCAGAATATAATCCCCCATCTCGAGAAGACTACATCCTGATATATTCATATATACAGAATATAATCCCACATCTCGAGAAGATTACACCCTGATATATTCATATATACAGAATATAATCCCACATCTCGGGAAGATTACACCCTGATATATTCATATATACAGAATATAATCCCACATCTCAAGAAGACTACACCCTGATATATTTATATATACAGAATATAATCCCACATCTCGAGAAGATTACACCCTGATATATTCATATATACAGAATATAATCCCCCATCTCGAGAAGATTACATCCTGATATATTCATATATACAGAATATAATCCCACATCTCGAGAAGATTACACCCTGATATATTCATATATACAGAATATAATCCCCCATCTCGAGAAGATTACACTCTGATATATTCATATATACAGAATATAATCCCACATCTCGAGAAGATTACACCCTGATATATTCATACATACAGAATATAATCCCACATCTCGAGAAGATTACACCCTGATATATTCATATATACAGAATATAATCCCACATCTCAAGAAGACTACACCATGATAAATTCATATATACAGAATATAATCCCACATCTCGAGAAGATTACACCCTGATATATTCATATATACAGAATATAATTCCCCATCTCGAGAAGATTACACTCTGATATATTCATATATACAGAGTATAATCCCACATCTCGAGAAGATTACACCCTGATATATTCATATATACAGAATATAATCCCCCATCTCGAGAAGATTACACCCTGATATATTCATATATACAGAATATAATCCCCCATCTCGAGAAGATTACATCCTGATATATTCATATATACAGAATATAATCCCCCATCTCGAGAAGATTACATCCTGATATATTCATATATACAGAATTTAATCCCACATCTCGAGAAGATTACACCCTGATATATTCATATATACAGAATATAATCCCCCATCTCGAGAAGATTACTCTCTGATATATTCATATATACAGAATATAATCCCACATCTTGAGAAGATTACACTCTGATATATTCATATATACAGAATATAATCCCCTTCTCGAGAAGATTACACCCTGATATATTCATACATACAGAATATAATCCCCCATCTCGAGAAGATTACACCCTGATATATTCATACATACAGAATATAATTCCCCATCTCGAGAAGATTACACCCTGATATATTCATATATACAGAATATAATCCCACATCTCGAGAAGATTACACCCTGATATATTCATATATACAGACTATAATCCCACATCTCGAGAAGATTACACCCTGATATATTCATCTATTCAGAATATAATCCCCCATCTCGAGAAGATTACACCCTGATATATTCATATATACAGAATATAATCCCCCATCTCGAGAAGATTACACCCTGATATATTCATACATACAGAATATAATTCCCCATCTCGAGAAGATTAAACCCTGATATATTCATACATACAGAATATAATCCCCCATCTCGAATAGATTACACCCTGATATATTCATACATACAGAATATAATTCCCCATCTCGAGAAGATTACACCCTGATATATTCATATATACAGAATATAATCCCACATCTCGAGAAGATTACACCCTGATATATTCATCTCTTCAGAATATAATCCCCCATCTCGAGAAGATTACACCCTGATATATTCATATATACAGAATATAATCCCCCATCTCGAGAAGATTACACCCTGATATATTCATACATACAGAATATAATTCCCCATCTCGAGAAGATTACACCCTGATATATTCATATATACAGAATATAATCCCACATCTCGAGAAGATTACACCCTGATATATTCATCTATTCAGAATATAATCCCCCATCTCGAGAAGACTACATCCTGATATATTCATATATACAGAATATAATCCCACATCTCGAGAAGATTACACCCTGATATATTCATATATACAGAATATAATCCCACATCTCGGGAAGATTACACCCTGATATATTCATATATACAGAATATAATCCCACATCTCGAGAAGATTACACCCTGATATATTCATATTTACAGAATATAATCCCCCATCTCGAGAAGATTACACTCTGATATATTCATATATACAGAATATAATCCCACATCTCGAGAAGATTACACCCTGATATATTCACACATACAGAATATAATCCCACATCTCGAGAAGATTACACCCTGATATATTCATATATACAGAATATAATCCCACATCTCGAGAAGATTACACCCTGATATATTCATATATACAGAATATAATCCCACATCTCGGGAAGATTACACCCTGATATATTCATATATACAGAATATAATCCCACATCTCAAGAAGACTACACCATGATAAATTCATATATACAGAATATAATCCCACATCTCGAGAAGATTACACCCTGATATATTCATATATACAGAATATAATCCCCCATCTCGAGAAGATTACACTCTGATATATTCATATATACAGAGTATAATCCCACATCTCGAGAAGATTACACCCTGATATATTCATAAATACAGAATATAATCCCCCATCTCGAGAAGATTACACCCTGATATATTCATATATACAGAATATAATTCCCCATCTCGAGAAGATTACATCCTGATATATTCATATATACAGAATATAATCCCCCATCTCGAGAAGATTACATCCTGATATGTTCATATATACAGAATATAATCCCACATCTCGAGAAGATTACACCCTGATATATTCATATATACAGAATATAATCCCCCATCTCGAGAAGATTACTCTCTGATATATTCATATATACAGAATATAATCCCCCATCTCGAGAAGATTACACCCTGATATATTCATACATACAGAATATAATTCCCCATCTCGAGAAGATTACACCCTGATATATTCATATATACAGAATATAATCCCACATCTCGAGAAGATTACACCCTGATATATTCATCTATTCAGAATATAATCCCCCATCTCGAGAAGACTACATCCTGATATATTCATATATACAGAATATAATCCCACATCTCGAGAAGATTACACCCTGATATATTCATATATACAGAATATAATCCCACATCTCGGGAAGATTACACCCTGATATATTCATATATACAGAATATAATCCCACATCTCGAGAAGATTACACCCTGATATATTCATATTTACAGAATATAATCCCCCATCTCGAGAAGATTACACTCTGATATATTCATATATACAGAATATAATCCCACATCTCGAGAAGATTACACCCTGATATATTCACACATACAGAATATAATCCCACATCTCGAGAAGATTACACCCTGATATATTCATATATACAGAATATAATCCCACATCTCGAGAAGATTACACCCTGATATATTCATATATACAGAATATAATCCCACATCTCGGGAAGATTACACCCTGATATATTCATATATACAGAATATAATCCCACATCTCAAGAAGACTACACCATGATAAATTCATATATACAGAATATAATCCCACATCTCGAGAAGATTACACCCTGATATATTCATATATACAGAATATAATCCCCCATCTCGAGAAGATTACACTCTGATATATTCATATATACAGAGTATAATCCCACATCTCGAGAAGATTACACCCTGATATATTCATAAATACAGAATATAATCCCCCATCTCGAGAAGATTACACCCTGATATATTCATATATACAGAATATAATTCCCCATCTCGAGAAGATTACATCCTGATATATTCATATATACAGAATATAATCCCCCATCTCGAGAAGATTACATCCTGATATGTTCATATATACAGAATATAATCCCACATCTCGAGAAGATTACACCCTGATATATTCATATATACAGAATATAATCCCCCATCTCGAGAAGATTACTCTCTGATATATTCATATATACAGAATATAATCCCACATCTTGAGAAGATTACACTCTGATATATTCATATATACAGAATATAATCCCCTTCTCGAGAAGATTACACCCTGATATATTCATACATACAGAATATAATCCCCCATCTCGAGAAGATTACACCCTGATATATTCATACTGTCACGCTCCCCGGGTCCTCACCCCCGCTCCCCGGCTCACCTGCCACGCTGCCCGCTCCTCAGCCCCCGGATTCCGTCCGTCCCAGGCCCCCTGGTCCCCGATCCCGGCGCCCGACGGCTTCCCAGGACCTGGCCGGCTCTCCTGCGTCCTCCTCTCAGCCTCCTTCCCTGGCTTCTGGCACCCGGGGCGGCGCGCATGCGCGTTAGGGCGCGCGCGCGGTCACTGACCCTTTCTTAAAGGGCCAGCGTCCATTAACAGGAAATGAGGTTGAACAGGTACTGGGTATAAAGGGGGTTATTGTCCAAGGGGGCGGGGCCTGATCTTCGTGTTCCCTGAGCTAAGGAGTCAGGTCTCCTGGTGTTTATGTGCCTGTACTCACCTATCTCTCTTTGTAGAGCCGTACCTGCCTCGCCATCCAGTCAGCCGTATCCTGAACCCCGCACACTGTCCGTCTGCCATCTGACAGTCCGTACCATCTCGGATCCCTGCGGTGACCCGTCATCTCGCTCCTGAGGTTCCGGACCCCGCCTGATATCATCTCGGCTTCCGAACCTGAGCTACGTCACCAGGACTACCATCTGTGACTCCGTGGTCCCAGGGACTCCTCCGCTGCCTTCACTTGCACGGACTGTTCTGCTGCCCATCAGTGCTTCAGCTGCCGGACTCCCTACCACCATCTTCGAGTTCGGTCCAGTGGATCCACCTCCTGGGTCTGCCCGACCGCCCGGCCGTGACAGTAAGATCAGGCCATGGATCCCGCTGCAGCACTAGCGGCCTTGCAAGAGGAACTCCAACGTCAGCATGAAGTCCAGACCCGCATGTTGCAATTTATGACCTCCGTGGACACCCGCCTGTACACGTTACAAGCATCAATGACGCCTGCGGCACCCAGGTCCCCAGCTAGGCAAGCCATGGCTCCCGCACCAGTGGCAGCCCCTTCAGATGCTTCCCGTCTCCGTTTGGCGTCACCACCTCGTTATGCTGGAGATCCCAAGACCTGCAGGGGCTTCATAAACCAGTGTTCCCTTCATTTCACGCAGCTGCCACATCTGTTCGCCTCTGACCAAGCCAAGGTCGCCTTTATAATGTCTCACCTGGAGGGCGAGGCGCTGGCGTGGATGAACCCCTTGTGGGAGAAGGAGGACCCCATGACCAAGAACCTTCAAGACTTCCTGCAGGCCTTTCGCAGCACCTTCGACGAGCCGGGACGCGCCTCTGCGTCTGCTTCATCCCTCCTCCGCCTACGTCAAGGAACACTGACGGTGGGCCAATATGCCATCCGTTTCCGTACTTTGGCTTCTGAACTCGGGTGGAATAATGAGGCCCTGACAGCCGCCTTCTGGGAAGGACTCTCGAGTCGCATCAAGGATGAGTTGGCGGGTCGTGACGTGCCCTCCACCCTAGATGCCCTGATTGCCCTAGCCACTCGAGTGGACATTCGTTTCCAGGAACGCTCCAAAGAGCTGTATCGTGAGAGACGTGCAGTACGGCATTCCTCTCCTCCACAGAAGCCCTCCGTATCTCAGTCATCAACAGCTGGGATTCCCGTCCACGAGCCCATGCAGATCGACCGAGTTCGACAGTCTGAACAACGTAGAGCAGAGCGGCTCGCCAAAGACCTCTGCTTTTACTGCGGAGAGGGCACTCATCTCTTACGCTCCTGTCCGGAAAGGCCGGGAAACTCCAAAGCCTAGGGTTGGTAGGAGAGGCCACCCTAGGTGCTGGGACTCTCTCAGACCCAGTTATGTGGACGGTACAAGTGTCAACAGGAGAGACGCGCTTCACGGCTGAGGCATACCTCGACTCCGGAGCAGCAGGCAATTTTATCCAGCAGGCCACGGTGGACAAGTACCAGCTGCCTGTTACTCCACTCGATAAGCCCCTAGTGATTGCCTCGGTGGATGGGAGACCCCTCTCTGATACCATCTCCTGGATCACCAAGCCGGTGGACTTGCGTATAGGTGCTCTGCACACCGAGAACATCGCTCTCTACGTCCTTCCACACATGTCCCATCAAATCCTGCTGGGACTTCCTTGGTTGCGGACACACGAACCATCAGTCAGCTGGGGTACTGGCGAAATCACTCGTTGGGGCTCTGCCTGTCATGAGAGATGTCTAAAGTCTCTACAACCAATCCGACGTCCCCCGGCTCCAGAGAACCTACCGGAACTGCCCTCGGCCTATTGGTCCTTCGCAGACGTCTTTGACAAGAAGGAGTCTGAGGTACTTCCGCCACACCGTCCCTACGATTGCGCCATCGACCTGCTCCCAGGAACAACACCACCTCGAGGACGGATATATCCGTTGTCTCCAGCTGAAACCAGGGCCATGTCCACATACATCACGGAAAGCCTGGCAAAGGGATTCATCCGGAGATCCTCCTCTCCTGCGGGAGCAGGCTTCTTCTTCGTTAAGAAGAAAGAGGGTGACCTTCGCCCATGCATTGACTACCGGGGCTTGAATCAGATCACCATAAAAAACAAGTACCCCCTACCGCTCATCCCCGAATTGTTCGACCGGCTCAGAGGAGCCCGTGTGTTCACCAAACTGGATCTTCGGGGTGCCTACAACCTAGTTCGTATCCGCTCTGGGGACGAATGGAAGACCGCATTTAATACTCGCGACGGGCACTACGAATACTGCGTGATGCCCTTCGGTCTGTGTAACGCTCCTGCCGTATTCCAAGAACTGGTGAACGACATTTTCCGGGACCTCCTCTACCTCTGTGTAGTAGTTTATCTGGATGACATCCTTGTCTTCTCTCCGGACCTCCAGACCCACAGAGAGAACGTAAAGCTGGTTCTACAAAGACTGAGAGAGAATCGTCTCTACGCCAAATATGAGAAGTGCGTCTTTGAGCAGTCTTCTCTTCCTTTCCTGGGATACATCATCTCGGGTACTGGGTTGCAGATGGATCCAAAGAAGGTCTCCTCCATACTCAACTGGCCTCCTCCTTCTGGACTGAAGGCAATCCAACGGTTCCTGGGATTCGCCAACTACTACCGCCAGTTTATCCCGCACTTCTCCGCCCTGACTGCTCCTCTCTCCGCTTTGACCAAAAAGGAGGCTAAACCAAAGGACTGGTCACCTGCGGCCGACGCCGCGTTTTGCTCTTTGAAGCGAGCTTTCGCCTCCTCTCCTGTACTCCACCGACCGGAGTTAAACTGCCAGTTCACCTTGGAGGTGGATGCCTCCTCCTCAGGAGCCGGAGCAGTGCTCATGCAAAAGTCCTCCTCCGGGAAGATGGTGACTTGCGGTTTCTTTTCTAAGAGCTTCTCAGCACCTGAACGGAATTACACCATCGGTGACCGAGAATTATTGGCGGTCAAACTAGCTCTGGAGGAGTGGCGTTACCTCCTGGAAGGAGCAGTGTACCCCGTGACCATCTACACGGACCACAAGAACCTGGAATACCTGCGGTCCGCTCAGCGACTGAACCCACGGCAAGCCAGGTGGTCCTTATTCTTTGCCAGGTTTGACTTCCAGCTCCACTTCCGACCCGCGGACAAGAATGTACGCGCCGATGCCTTGTCTAGGTCCCTTATGCCCATGGAGCAGGAGGAAGAGACTACCCAACCTATCATCCCTCCTAGCAAGATTGTTCCGGTGGCTCCCGTCACTCTGGCCCAAATACCACCCGGGAAGACCTATGTCTCGGAGACCGACAGGCTAAAAGTGTTACACTGGGGTCATGCCTCAAAAACAGCCGGCCATGCAGGCCAGAAGAGAACATGGGGTGCGATTGTACGCCATTACTGGTGGCCATCCCTTCGCACTGACGTCGCCGCCTTTGTCTCTGCCTGCTCCTCTTGTGCCAGGAACAAGACGCCCAAACACCTGCCCTATGGCCGTCTTCTGCCTCTACCGATACCCTCCGTTCCGTGGCAACACATAGCTATGGACTTTATTACGGACTTGCCATTATCCTCCGGACACACAGTCATATGGGTCGTGGTGGACCGGTTCTCTAAAATGGCCCATTTCGTCCCTATGGCTGGACTGCCCTCTGCTCAGGAACTCGCGGACGCCTATATACAACACATCTTCCGCTTGCATGGCTTTCCATTACACATCGTATCAGACAGAGGAACTCAGTTCACTTCCCGCTTCTGGAGGGCTCTCTGCAAACATCTGGGAGTGACTCTGGACTTTTCATCTGCATACCATCCTCAGTCTAATGGCCAAGTGGAAAGGGTCAATCAAATCTTGACCTCTTTCTTACGTCACTACGTCAATGCCCATCATGACGACTGGTCCGCCCTTCTACCTTGGGCTGAATTCTCCCACAACCACCACTTCAGTGAGTCGTCCTCCAGCTCTCCCTTCCATGTTGTTTACGGGCTTCAGCCTTCCATCCCATTGCCTGTATCCCCCTCTTCGGATGTCCCTGCTGCAGATACAGTAGCCCGTGACTTTGCAAACATTTGGGACTCTGTCAAATCGTCCCTTGGGCGTGCTTCCCTGCGGATGAAAAGACACGCAGACAAGAGACGTCTGGACCCTCCGTGTTTCTCTCCTGGTGACCTGGTCTGGCTTGCTTCCCAGTACGTCCGCCTGAAGATACCATCATACAAGCTGGGTCCTCGCTACATTGGGCCGTTTAAAGTCCTCAGCAAGATCAATGAGGTTTCCTACAAGCTACAGCTCCCGGCCACGATGAGGATACCCAACTCATTCCACGTCTCCCTGCTCAAGCCGGTTATCCTTGGTCCCTTCTCCGATGCTGCCAGTCCGGCCCCTCCACCTATTGCCGATGACGACATCTATGCGGTAAGGGATATCGTGGCCATGAAGACCGTACGAGGTCGGCAGTTCTTCCTGGTGGACTGGGAAGGGTATGGTCCTGAGGATAGGTCTTGGGAGCCCAGGGAGAACGTGGGCACCCCTCTTATCCGTGCCTTCATGTCCCGGTTGCGGGGTGGGGGGCGTGGGGGGGGGGGGTACTGTCACGCTCCCCGGGTCCTCACCCCTGCTCCCCGGCTCACCTGCCACGCTGCCCGCTCCTCAGCCCCCGGATTCCGTCCGTCCCAGGCCCCCTGGTCCCCGATCCCGGCGCCCGACGGCTTCCCAGGACCTGGCCGGCTCTCCTGCGTCCTCCTCTCAGCCTCCTTCCCTGGCTTCTGGCACCCGGGCGGCGCGCATGCGCGTTAGGGCGCGCGCGCGGTCACTGACCCTTTCTTAAAGGGCCAGCGTCCATTAACAGGAAATGAGGTTGAACAGGTACTGGGTATAAAGGGGGTTATTGTCCAAGGGGGCGGGGCCTGAT
The DNA here is from genome assembly GCF_048569485.1 of Anomaloglossus baeobatrachus. NCBI lineage: Eukaryota > Metazoa > Chordata > Amphibia > Anura > Aromobatidae > Anomaloglossus > Anomaloglossus baeobatrachus. Next base: position 4,327,507 of record NC_134353.1, on the reverse strand, counting down.
CTTCGTGTTCCCTGAGCTAAGGAGTCAGGTCTCCTGGTGTTTATGTGCCTGTACTCACCTATCTCTCTTTGTAGAGCCGTACCTGCCTCGCCATCCAGTCAGCCGTATCCTGAACCCCGCACACTGTCCGTCTGCCATCTGACAGTCCGTACCATCTCGGATCCCTGCGGTGACCCGTCATCTCGCTCCTGAGGTTCCGGACCCCGCCTGATATCATCTCGGCTTCCGAACCTGAGCTACGTCACCAGGACTACCATCTGTGACTCCGTGGTCCCAGGGACTCCTCCGCTGCCTTCACTTGCACGGACTGTTCTGCTGCCCATCAGTGCTTCAGCTACCGGACTCCCTACCACCATCTTCGAGTTCGGTCCAGTGGATCCACCTCCTGGGTCTGCCCGACCGCCCGGCCGTGACAATATTCATACATACAGAATATAATCCCACATCTCGAGAAGATTACACCCTGATATATTCATATATACAGAATATAATCCCACATCTCGAGAAGATTACACCCTGATATATTCATATATACAGACTATAATCCCACATCTCGAGAAGATTACACCCTGATATATTCATCTATTCAGAATATAATCCCCCATCTCGAGAAGATTACACTCTGATATATTCATATATACAGAATATAATCCCACATCTCGAGAAGATTACACCCTGATATATTCATATATACAGGATATAATCCCACATCTCGAGAAGATTACACCCTGATATATTCATATGTACAGAATATAATCCCACATCTCGGGAAGATTACACCCTGATATATTCATATATACAGAATATAATCCCACATCTCAAGAAGACTACACCCTGATATATTCATATATACAGAATATAATCCCACATCTCGAGAAGATTACACCCTGATATATTCATATATACAGAATATAATCCCCCATCTCGAGAAGATTACACTCTGATATATTCATATATACAGAGTATAATCCCACATCTCGAGAAGATTACACCCTGATATATTCATATATACAGAATATAATCCCCCATTTCGAGAAGATTACATCCTGATATATTCATATATACAGAATATAATCCCCCATCTCGAGAAGATTACATCCTGATATATTCATATATACAGAATATAATCCCACATCTCGAGAAGATTACACCCTGATATATTCATATATACAGAATATAATCCCCCATCTCGAGAAGATTACACTCTGATATATTCATATATACAGAATATAATTCCCCATCTCGAGAAGATTACATCCTGATATATTCATATATACAGAATATAATCCCACATCTCGAGGAGATTACACCCTGATATATTCATATATACAGAATATAATCCCCCATCTCGAGAAGATTACACCCTGATATATTCATATATACAGAATATAATCCCCCATCTCGAGAAGATTACACCCTGATATATTCATATATACAGAATATAATCCCCCATCTCGAGAAGATTACACCTTGATATATTCATATATACAGAATATAATCCCCCATCTCGAGAAGATTACACCCTGATATATTCATATATACAGAATATAATCCCACATCTCGCGAAGATTACACCCTGATATATTCATATATACAGAATATAATCCCCATCTCGAGAAGATTACACCCTGATATATTCATATATACAGAATATAATCCCCCATCTCGAGAAGATTACACCCTGATATATTCATATATACAGAATATAATCCCCCATCTCGAGAAGATTACATCCTGATATATTCATATATACAGAATATAATCCCACATCTCAAGAAGATTACACCCTGATATATTCATTTATACAGAATATAATCCCCCATCTTGAGAAGATTACACTCTGATATATTCATATATACAGAATATAATTCCACATCTCGAGAAGATTACACCCTGATATATTCATATATACAGAATATAATCCCACATCTCGAGAAGATTACACCCTGATATATTCATACATACAGAATATATTCCCCACATCTCGAGAAGATTACACCCTGATATATTCATATATACAGAATATAATCCCACATCTCGAGAAGATTACACCATGATAAATTCATATATACAGAATATAATCCCACATCTCGAGAAGATTACACCCTGATATATTCATACATACAGAATATAATCCCCCATCTTGAGAAGATTACACCCTTATATATTCATACATACAGAATATATTCCCCCATCTCGAGAAGATTACACCCTGATATATTCATACATACAGAATATAATCCCCCATCTCGAGAAGATTACACCCTGATATATTCATACATACAGAATATAATCCCCCATCTCGAGAAGATTACACCCTGATATATTCATATATACAGAATATAATCCCACATCTCGAGAAGATTACACCCTGATATATTCATATATTCAGAATATAATCCCCCATCTCGAGAAGATTACACTCTGATATATTCATATTTACAGAATATAATCCCACATCTCGAGAAGATTACACCCTGATATATTCATATATACAGAATATAATCCCCCATCTCGAGAAGATTACACCCTGATATATTCATATATACAGAATATAATCCCCTTCTCGAGAAGATTACACCCTGATATATTCATACATACAGAATATAATCCCCCATCTCGAGAAGATTACACCCTGATATATTCATACATACAGAATATAATTCCCCATCTCGAGAAGATTACACCCTGATATATTCATATATACAGAATATAATCCCACATCTCGAGAAGATTACACCCTGATATATTCATCTATTCAGAATATAATCCCCCATCTCGAGAAGATTACACCCTGATATATTCATATATACAGAATATAATCCCACATCTCGAGAAGATTACACCCTGATATATTCATATATACAGAATATAATCCCTCATCTCGAGAAGATTACACCCTGATATATTCATATATACAGAATATAATCCCCCATCTCGAGAAGATTACATCCTGATATATTCATATATACAGAATATAATCCCACATCTCGAGAAGATTACACCCTGATATATTCATATATACAGAATATAATCCCCCATCTCGAGAAGATTACACTCTGATATATTCATATATACAGAATATAATTCCCCATCTCGAGAAGATTACATCCTGATATATTCATATATACAGAATATAATCCCACATCTCGAGGAGATTACACCCTGATATATTCATATATACAGAATATAATCCCCCATCTCGAGAAGATTACACCCTGATATATTCATATATACAGAATATAATCCCCCATCTCGAGAAGATTACACCCTGATATATTCATATATAAAGAATATAATCCCACATCTCGAGAAGATTACACCCTGATATATTCATATATACATAATATAATCCCCCATCTCGAGAAGATTACACCCTGATATATTCATATATACAGAATATAATCCCACATCTCGAGAAGATTACACCCTGATATATTCATATATACAGAATATAATCCCCCATCTCGAGAAGATTACACCCTGATATATTCATATATACAGAATATAATCCCACATCTCGAGATGATTACATCCTGATATATTCATATATACAGAATATAATCCCACATCTCAAGAAGATTACACCCTGATATATTCATTTATACAGAATATAATCCCCCATCTCGAGAAGATTACACTCTGATATATTCATATATACAGAATATAATTCCACATCTCGAGAAGATTACACCCTGATATATTCATACATACAGAATATAATCCCCCGTCTCGAGAAGATTACACTCTGATATATTTATATATACAGAATATAATCCCACATCTTGAGAAGATTACACTCTGATATATTCATATATACAGAATATATTCCCCATCTCGAGAAGATTACACCCTGATATATTCATACATACAGAATATAATCCCCCATCTCGAGAAGATTACACCCTGATATATTCATACATACAGAATATAATCCCCCATCTCGAGAAGATTACACCCTGATATATTCATATATACAGAATATAATCCCACATCTCGAGAAGATTACACCCTGATATATTCATATATTCAGAATATAATCCCACATCTAGAGAAGATTACACTCTGATATATTCATATATACAAAATATAATCCCACATCTCGAGAAGATTACACCCTGATATATTCATATATACAGAATATAATCCTCCATCTCGAGAAGATTACACTCTGATATATTCATATATACAGAATATAATCCCCCATCTCGAGAAGATTACACCCTGATATATTCATATATACAGAATATAATCCCACATCTCAAAAAGATTACACCCTGATATATTCATACATACAGAATATAATCCCACATCTCGAGAAGATTACACTCTGATATATTCATATATACAGAATATAATCCCCCATCTCGAGAAGATTACACCCTGATATATTCATTTATACAGAATATAATCCCCCATTTCGAGATGATTACACCCTGATATATTCATATATACAGAATATAATCCCCCATCTCGAGATGATTACACTCTGATATATTCATATATACAGAATATAATCCCCCATCTCGAGAAGATTACACCCTGATATATTCATATATACAGAATATAATCCCACATCTCGAGATGATTACACCCTGATAAATTGATATATACAGAATATAATCCCCCATCTCGAGAAGATTACATCCTGATATATTCATATATACAGAATATAATCCCACATCTCAAGAAGATTACACCCTGATATATTCATTTATACAGAATATAATCCCCCATCTCGAGAAGATTACACTCTGATATATTCATATATACAGAATATAATTCCACATCTCGAGAAGATTACACCCTGATATATTCATACATACAGAATATAATCCCCCATCTCGAGAAGATTACACTCTGATATATTCATATATACAGAATATAATCCCACATCTTGAGAAGATTACACTCTGATATATTCATATATACAGAATATATTCCCCCATCTCGAGAAGATTACACCCTGATATATTCATATATACAGAATATAATCCCCCATCTCGAGAAGATTACACCCTGATATATTCATATATACAGAATATAATCCCCCATATCAAGAAGATTACACCCTGATATATTCATACATACAGAATATAATCCCCCATCTCGAGAAGATTACACCCTGATATATTCATACATACAGAATATAATCCCCCATCTCGAGAAGATTACACCCTGATATATTCATATATACAGAATATAATCCCACATCTCGAGAAGATTACACCCTGATATATTCATATATTCAGAATATAATCCCCCATCTCGAGAAGATTACACTCTGATATATTCATATATACAGAAAATAATCCCACATCTCGAGAAGATTACACCCTGATATATTCATATATACAGAATATAATCCCCCATCTCGAGAAGATTACACTCTGATATATTCATATATACAGAATATAATCCCCCATCTCGAGAAGATTACACCCTGATATATTCATATATACAGAATATAATCCCACATCTCAAAAAGATTACACCCTTATATATTCATACATACAGAATATAATCCCACATCTCGAGAAGATTACACTCTGATATATTCATATATACAGAATATAATCCCCCATCTCGAGAAGATTACACCCTGATATATTCATATATACAGAATATAATCCCCCATTTCGAGATGATTACACCCTGATATATTCATATATACAGAATATAATCCCCCATCTCGAGATGATTACACCCTGATATTTTCATATATACAGAATATAATCCCCCATCTCGAGAAGATTACACCCTGATATATTCATACATACAGAATACAATCCCCCATCTCGAGAAGATTACACTCTGATATATGCATACATACAGAATATAATCCCACATCTCGAGAAGATTACACCCTGATATATTCATACATACAGAATATAATCCCACATCTCGAGAAGATTACACCCTGATATATTCATACATACAGAATATAATCCCACATCTCGAGAAGATTACACCCTGATATATTCATACATACAGAATATAATCCCACATCTCGAGAAGATTACACCCTGATATATTCATATATACAGAATATAATCCCACATCTCGAGAAGATTACACCCTGATATATTCATATATACAGAATATAATCCACCATCTCGAGTAGATTACACCCTGATATATTCATATATACAGAATATAATCCCCCATCTCGAGAAGATTACACCCTGATATATTCATATATACAGAATATAATCCCCCATCTCGAAAAGATTACACCCTGATATATTCATATATACAGAATATAATCCCACATCTCGAGAAGATTACACCCTGATATATTCATATATACAGAATATAATCCCCCATCTCGAGAAGATTACACTCTGATATATTCATATATACAGAATATAATCCCCCATCTCGAGAAGATTACATCCTGATATATTCATATATACAGAATATAATCCCACATCTCGAGAAGATTACACCCTGATATATTCATATATACAGAATATAATCCCCCATCTCGAGAAGATTACACCCTGATATATTCATATATACAGAATATAATACCCCATCTCGAGAAGATTACACCCTGATATATTCATATATACAGAATATAATCCCACATCTCGAGAAGATTACACCCTGATATATTCATACATACAGAATATAATCCCACATCTCGAGAAGATTACACTCTGATATATTCATATATACAGATTATAATCCCACATCTCGAGAAGATTACACCCTGATATATTCATATATACAGAATATAATCCCCCATCTCGAGAAGATTACACCCTGATATATTCATATATACAGAATATAATCCCCCATCTCGAGAAGATTACACCCTGATATATTCATATATACAGAATATAATCCCCCATTTCAAGAAGATTACATCCTGATATATTCATATATTCAGAATATAATCCCCCATCTCGAGAAGATTACACCCTGATATATTCATATATACAGAATATAATCCCCCATTTCAAGAAGATTACACCCTGATATATTCATACATACAGAATATAATCCCTCATCTTGAGAAGATTACACCCTGATATATTCATATATACAGAATATAATCCCACATCTCGAGATGATTACATCCTGATATATTCATATATACAGAATATAATCCCACATCTCGAGAAGATTACACCCTGATATATTCATATATACAGAATATAATTCCACATCTCGGGAAGATTACACCCTTATATATTCTTATATACAGAATATAATCCCACATCTCAAGAAGATTACACCCTGATATATTCATATATACAGAATATAATCCCACATCTCGAGAAGATTACACCTTGATATATTCATATATACAGAATATAATCCCACATCTCGAGAAGATTACACCCTGATATATTCATATATACAGAATATAATACCACATCTCGAGAAGATTACACCCTGATATATTCATATATACAGAATATAATCCCCCATCTCGAGAAGATTACATCCTGATATATTCATATATACAGAATATAATCCCCCATCTCGAGAAGAATACACCCTGATATATTCATATATACAGAATATAATCCCACATCTCGAGAAGATTACACCCTGATATATTCATATATACAGAATATAATCCCCCATCTCGAGAAGATTACATCCTGATATATTCATATATACAGAATATAATCCCACATCTCGAGAAGATTACACCCTGATATATTCATATATACAGAATATAATCCCCCATCTCGAGATGATTACACCCTGATATATTCATATATACAGAATATAATCCCCCATCTCGAGAAGATTACACCCTGATATATTCATATATACAGAATATAATCCCCCATCTCGAGAAGATTACATCCTGATATATTCATAAATACAGAATATAATCCCACATCTCGAGATGATTACACCCTGATATATTCATATATACAGAATATAATCCCCCATCTCGAGAAGATTACACCCTGATATATTCATATATACAGAATATAATCCCACATCTCGAGAAGATTACACCCTGATATATTCAAATATACAGAATATAATCCCACATCTCGAGAAGATTACACCCTGATATATTCATATATACAGAATATAATCCCAGATCTCGAGAAGATTACACCCTGATATATTCATATATACAGAATATAATCCCACATCTCGAGAAGATTACACCCTGATATATTCATATATACAGAATATAATCCCAAATCTCGAGAAGATTACACCCTGATATATTCATACATACAGAATATAATCCCACATCTCGAGAAGATTACACCCTGATATATTCATATATACAGAATATAATCCCACATCTCGAGAAGATTACACCCTGATATATTCATATATACAGAATATAATCCCACATCTCGGGAAGATTACACCCTGATATATTCATATATACTGAATATAATCCCACATCTCAAGAAGATTACACCCTGATATATTCATATATACAGAATACAATCCCACATCTCGAGAAGATTACACCCTGATATATTCATATATACAGAATATAATCCCACATCTTGAGAAGATTACATCCTGATATATTCATATATACAGAATATAATCCCCATCTCATGGAAATTACACCCCGATATATTCATATATACAGAATATAATCCCCCAACTCCATGATATTACACCTTGATGTATCCATATATACAGAATATAATCCCTCAACTCCAGGAGATTACATCGCAATATATATTCATATATACAGAATATAATCCCACATCTTGAGAAGATTACACCCTTATATATTCATATATACAGAATATAATCCCACATCTCGAGATGATTACACCCTGATATATTCATATATACAGAATTTAATCCCCCAACTCCATGAGATTACAGCTGATGTATCCATATATACAGAATATAATCCCCCATCTCAAGGAGATTACACCCTGATATACTCATATATACAGAATATAATCCCACAATTCCAGGAGATTACACCCTGATATATTCATATACACAGAATATAATCCTCCAACTCCAGGAGATTACACCCTGATATAGTCATACATACAGAATATAATAGCCCAAATCCGGGAGTTTACACCTAGATATATTCATATACACAAAAATATAAAACCCCATCTCCTGGAGATTACACCCCGATATATTCATATATACAGAATATAATCCCCCAACTCAAAGAGATTACACCCGATATATTCATATATACAGAATATAATCCCCCAACTCCAGGAGATTACACCCCGATATATTCATATACACAGAATATAATCCCTCAATTCCATGAGATTACACGTTGATGTATCCATGTATAGAGAATATAATCCCACAACTCCAGGAGATTAAACCCCAATATATTTGTGTGTACAGAATATAGTCCTCCAACTCTAGATTACACCCTGATATATTCATATGTACAAAATATAATCCCTCAACTCCAGGAGATTACACCCCAGTATATTCATATATACAGAATATAATCCCCCAACTCCAGGAGATTACACCCCAGTATATTCATATATACAGAATATAATCTTTCATCTCCAGGAGATTACACCCTGATATAGTCATACATACAGAATATAATCCCCCAACTCCAGGAGATTACACCCCGATATATTCATATACACAGAATATAATACCCCAACTCTAGGAGATTTACCCTGATATATTCATATATACAGAATATAATCCCCAATTACAGGAGATTACACCCTGATATATTCATATATACAGAATATAATCCCCCTACTCCAGGAGATTACACCCTGATATATTCATACATACAGAATATAATCCCCCAACTCCAGGAGATTACACCCCGATATATTCATATACACATAATATAATACCCCAACTCCAGGAGATTATACCCTGATATATTCATATATACAGAATATAATCCCCAACTACAGGAGATTACACCCTGATATATTCATATATACAGAATATACTCCCTCAAATCCAGGCGATTACACCCCAATATATTCCTATATACAGAATATAATCTTCCAACTCCAGGAGATTACACCCCGATATATTCGTATGTACAAAATATAGTCCTCCAACTTTAGATTATACCCTGATATATTCATATACACAGAATATAATCCCTCAATTCCAGGAGATTACACCCCTATATATAATCATATATACAGAATATAATCCCCCAACTCCAGGAGATTATACCCCGATATATTCATATGTACAGAATATAATCCCCAACTCCAGGATATTACAACCTGATATATTCGTATGTTCAAAATATAGCCCTCCAACTCTAGATTATACCCTGATATATTCATATAGACAGAATATAATCCCCCAACTCCAGGAGATTACACCCTTATATATTCATATATACGGAATATAATCCCACAACTCGAAGAGATTACACCCGATATATTCATATATACAGAATATAGTCTCCCATCTCCAGGAGATTAAACCCCGATATATTCGTATAGACAGAATATAATTCCTAACTCCAGGAGATTACACCCCGATATATTCATATACACAAAATATAATCCCCAACTCCATGAGATTATACCCTGATATATTTATATGTACAGAATATAATCCTTCAACTCCAGGAGATTACACTCCGATATATCCATATATACAGAATATATTCCCCCATCTCCAGGAGATTACACCCCGATATATTCTTATATACAGAATATAATCCCCCATCTCCAGCAGATTACACTCTGATATATTCATATATACAGAATATTATCCCTCAGCTCTAGGAGATTACACCCCGATATATTCATATACACAGAATATAATCCCCCATCTCCAGCAGATTACATTCTGATATATTCTTATATACAGAATATAATCCCCCATCTCCAGGAGATTACACCCCGATATATTCTTATATGCAGAATATAATCCCCCAACTCTAGGAGATTACACTTTGATATATTCATATATACAGAATATAATCCCTCAGCTCGAGGAGATATTACCTTTGTACATCCATGTACCGCCATCACCCTCCGCCACCATTTCCCACTAACCTGTCATCCTTTCCTTCGGGGGTCTTTTGCTCGTTTCCATCCATGGGAATGAGATTGCAGAGAATCCAGTCATTCTGGCCATTGTGGGGAGGTTTGGGGCCCCTTGTGTCGGGGCCACCTGCGGCAGTGGCCTGTGAGCTGGCACTCGTATCACCCCTGCTGGGCGGACATTGACATTCATGCTGACGTCCATCCTCATGTTGAGGCTATATGAAGAGCTGCTCGGACCAAACATGGCACAGTAGGCTTCAGCTCCATGAGGCTCCTGCTCCTCGGGTCTGGTGTAGTGGTAGCCTGTGGTCTGCTCTGGATTATTCAGGATCTGGTCAATGCCAAAGCTAATGGGTTCATGGTGACTGGACGGGTCTTGAGCCATGTCCACAGGATCCATAAAGTCCTGGCTTTCGTTTTGTGCCTCAGTTTTTGAACACCTCTATATGGCTTGGTGACAATGGTGAGGCGTTGTGGGCTGGCACCTTGTCCACACGGTGGGAACGCTGGATGTGGACAAAGCTTGGATGTGCGGTGAGGGGGGATTAGGAGGCAGTGGGAGTACAGATGACGATGTCCAGGGGCGCAGGGAGTTACTCCACTCTGGTGCAGGAGAAGATCGTTTTGGTGGAATTACAGTACTGGTAATGAGGTGTTCGGAAGATCTCATTGGGTGCAAGCCATGTATCTCTTCTGTGAAGGTCAATGATGGACTATATATCTAGCCGGGGGTCATGGAAAGAGATAAGCTGTTACTCCAGGTTTCACAATGATTTTGTCTTACTCTTGACCATGAGCAGCTTGCCTAATGGACAGGAGGCCTATGTCCTACAAGACTATCTAGTGGCCTAACTGTCAAGAAGGCGCCTTCTACCTGAAGTCACAGGAGAATTTCCGAAGTATCCTTGGCCTTCCGTCGTGCTATGAGGCCCTGGAAACCACCAACAGTGCTACAGGACGATGACTGGAGCCCCAATGTCCTGGAGGTGGAGCGTTGACCGCTTGATTTGGTTGAATTTCAGTGTCCTCATTTTTCGGTCCTTTATTGTGATGGGGCCAGTGGTTGTGCCGCTTAATACAACCTACTGCTTCTGAATATGTTCCCTTCCCAATTACGGGTTCTCACTTAGTATTCAGCAGTTATCCCAGGATTAAGTCACAGCTTGTTCATGTAACCCAAAATGTTCATTGAGAAGAGCTTCATGTTGGATCGTTGCTGGGTGCAGAACCTTGGGAGAAGCAGAGAAGGGTAGGTACCTCATAATGAATGGATTCTAGGTCATGGAAATGTTTGGTCTGAATCCTCCTACTCACTTGTATATGTCACAGGCCTTGACATTGTCCTTAATATTGCTTTATACAGGTATGGGGCCACGAATAACTAAAGATTGTACACAAATCTGTAACATTCTCATCCTCCACCAGGGTCAGATCCTGGTTCTCTATGTTCTCTCCTCCCAGAGTCACGTCCTGCTCAGCTTTCACCAAATGCTGTCTTCCACCAGGGACAGGTCCTGCTCCTCCACCAGTGTCAGGCCCTCCACCAAGTTCAGATCATCCACCAGGGTCAGGCCCTCCACCAGGGTCAGGCCCTCCACCAAGTTCAGATCATCCACCAGGGTCAGTACCTCCACCAGTGTCAGGCCCTCCACCAAGTTCAGATCATCCACCAGGGTCAGGACCTCCACCAGGGTCAGGCCCTCCACCAAGTTCAGATCATCCACCAGGGTCAGGACCTCCACCAGGGTCAGGCCACACTTCTCTTTAACAGTACTTTTCTCCACCTGGGTCAGCTCCTCCACCAGGGTCAGGTCCTCCACTAGGTTCAGTCCCCGCTTTTCTATAGCATTTTTTTCCTCTGCCACGGTAAGGTTCTATTCTTATTGATCATTTATATATTTCCTCAGGTTCAGGTCCTGTTTCATTATATCATTACTGTCTTCTACCAGGATCAGGTCCTTCCCTCAGAGTTAGGTCCGTTGCTTAGTGTCAGGTCCATTTCTCAGAGTCAGGTCCTTCCCTTGGGTTCAGGTCTCTCAGGGTCAAGTAGTTTCCTAGGGGTCAGATCTATTTCTCAGGATTAGATGCTTCCCTTGGGGTCAGGTCCATCTATCAGGTTCAGGTCAATCTCTTAGGGTCAAGTCCATCTCTTAGGGTCAGGTCTCTCTTAGGGTCAGGCCTATCTCTCAAGGTCAGGTCCATCTCTCAGGATCAGGTCCATTTCTCAGAGTCAGGTCCGTCTCTCAGGGTCAGGTACATCTTTCAGGGTCAAGTCCGTCCCTCATGGTCAAGTCCGTCCATAAGGATCAGATCGATTTCTCAGGGTCATTTTTGTCTATTAGGGTTAGGTCTGCCTCTCAGGGTTAGTTCCATTTCTCAGGGTCAGGTCTGTCTCAAGATTAGGTCCGTCTCTCAAGATCAGATATGTCTCTCAAAGTCAGATCCGTCTCTCAAGGTCAGATATTTCTCTCAAGGTCAGATCCGTCTCTTAAGGTCAGATATGTCTCTCAAGGTCAGATATGTCTCTCGAGGTCAGGTCCGTATCTCGAGGTCAGGTCCGTCTCTCAGTGTCAGGTCCATCTCTCAGGGTCAGGTCCGTCTCTCAGCGTCAGGTCCGTCTCTCAGGGTCAGGTCTGTCTCTCAGGTTTAGGTCCGTCTCTCAGTTTCAGGTCCGTCTCTCAGGGTCAGGTCCGTCTCTCAGGGTTAGGTCCATCTCTCAGGGTTAGGTCCATCTCTCAGCATCAGGTCCATCTCTCAGGGTCAGGTCCGTTTCTCAGGGTCAGGTCCATCTCTCAGGGTCAAGTCCGTCTCTCTGGGTCAGGTCCGTCTCTCAGGGTCAGGTCCGACTCTCAGGTTTAGGTTCGTCTCTCACGGTCAGGTCTGTCTCTCAGGTTCAGGTCCGTCACTCAGGGTTAGGTCCATCTCTTAGGGTCAGGTTTGTCTCTCAGGGTCTGGTCCGTTTCCTAGGTTCAGGTCCATCTCTCAGGTTCAGGTCCGTCTCTCAGGGTCAGGTTTGTCTCTCAGGTTCTGGTCCATCTCTCAGGGTCAGGTTTGTCTCTCAGGTTCTGGTCCGTCTCTCAGGGTCAGGTCCATCTCACAGGGCCTGGTCCATCTCTCAGGGTCAGGTCCGTCTCTCAGGGTCAGGTTTGTCTCTCAGGTTCTGGTCCGTCTCTCAGGGTCAGGTTTATCTCTCAGGTTCTGGTTCGTCTCTCAGGTTCAGGTCTGTCACTCAGGGTTAGGTCCTGCTCCTCTGTCCCGTGCAGTAGTTCTGGTGAGTTGAGGACCGTCTCGCACAATAATCACTGGGAGTTTCATTTGTCTGTTCTGGAAATCACATAAACCAGAGCCCAAGACCAAAAAGCAGCCTCCCCCAATACACACTGGGAGGGTTTCCATCTTTAACCCCTTTTGTACTGGACAAGAAAGAGGAGCAGACTCCTGAGCAATGAGTAATTTTCATCAGGGTCACTGGCAGGAGAAGGTCCACACTACTGAAGAGGAGCACAAGGAGGGGGAGAGGAGCCCGAGGAGGGGGAGAGGAGCCCGAGGAGGGGGAGAGGAGCACGAGGAAGGGGAGAGGAGCCCGAGGAGGGGGAGAGGAGCCCGAGGAGGGGGAGAGGAGCCCGAGGAGGGGGAGAGGAGCACGAGGAAGGGGGGAAGAGCCCGAGGAGGGGGAGAGGAACCGAGGAGGAGGATGGTGCCCAGCATAGAAGATTGTGAGACTTCATCTCACCCATCAACTAAAGTAAACCGCACATCAATCTCAGCAGCGATATCAGCAATCCCTTATTACTGCTCCAATATCAATGTGATGATTATTAGAGGAGGGGGAATATTTCTCTTTAATTGTAATATTAGTGACTATTATTACTATTTGTATTATCAGATGGCAGGGGGTAATATTATTATTATATTATTATTACTACACTATTACCCCACCCCAACTAATAATTATAGTAATAATACATAATAATACAACCCTCTAATATTAATGATATCATAATGACAATGACAATAGTAATACTGTTATTCTTCAGTAATGCTGATTCCGCTCTATAAATATCATTATCTCTAATACTAGCTGTAGTACCTGGCGTTGCCTGGGATATTAAATAAGTGTCTCTGTGTCTCTCTCCCTCTCTATCTGTCTGTCTCCCTCTCTGAAAGTCTGTTTCCCCTCTCTGTCTGCCTCTCTGTGTCTGTGTGTCTTTGTCTCTGTGTGTCTTTGTCTCTGTCTCTGTGTGTCTCTGTCTCTGTGTGTCTTTGTCTCTGTGTGTCTCTGTCTCTTTGTGTCTCTGTCTCTTTGTGTCTCTGTCTCTTTGTGTCTCTGTCTCTGTGTGTCTCTGTCTCTGTGTGTCTCTGTCTCTTTGTGTCTCTGTCTCTGTGTGTCTGTCTCTGTGTGCGTCTCTGTCACTGTGTGACTCTGTATGGCTCTGGTGATTAATATCTGTACTGCTAGTGGTTCTGATGATAAATTTCTGTACTGTTGGTGGTTCTGCTGATGAATTTCTGTACTGCTAGTGGTTCTGATGATACATTGTTGTACTGCTGGTGGTTCTGGTGAGACATTTCTGTACTGTTAATGGATCTAATGATACATTTCTGTACTGCTAGTGGTTCTGGTGATGAATTTCTGTACTGCCAGTGGTTCTTATGATAGATGTTTGTACTAGTGGTGGATCTGGTGATGAATTTCTGTACTGCTGGTGGTTCTGGTGATTAATTTCTGTACTGTTGGTGGTTCTGGTGATGTATTCATGTGATGTTATTAGTTCTGATCCTGTACACAAGTAACAATTCATAATTATAGATGAGCAAACCTGCCAAGGTTTGATTTGGTTTGTGTTCACTGAATTCACCTGTGTTCCCCGTGGAATTCAACGGTAGGCAAAAACAAAGCTATACACAACACCTTTAGGGGTCCAAAAGCTGCCAAAAACAGCTCAAACCGTTTTACAGTGCAGCCACACTGTTGTGGCACAGCCATTAGCTTCCTAGATTATTAACATAAGAAATATTGAGGTGAATGAGTGACAGGTGTAGGCCTGGTGGGCTGCGAACCCTCCTACCTCATACAACAGCTCAAACTGCCTTTCTGCTCAGCCACACTCAGCTGACTGCAATATTAGCTTCATAGGCTGCTATTGCTACACACATTTAAGGATAGTAAGAGCGGTAGATGAGTGAAAGGTAGCTACGTGCCGGCCAGTCTGGGAGCCCTACTGCTACAGGCAACACACAACAAGGACACCGAACTAGGAGTCCCCATTTCCCCAAATTAGGGTTAGACACCAGGACAGTGGCATCAATTGCCCCAGAGTACCCATAGCCCTTTGGCCCTGCAGTGAAGCAAGGGACTTGCACCAGACAGTGTCTGGCCCTGAATTTACAGCTTTCAAGTGAGGAGATGGATGAATGACAGGACTTGGCCTGTTGCTCTGAAAACCCTGCCACTACAGACAAGACACAAGTTGGACACCCAATTTGTAGTGTCCGCCTTTCCAAAAATAAAGGGCAGACACCAGGACAGTGGTATCAATTACCCCACATTACCCATAGTGTCTTAGTGTGCAGTCAGGCATGGACCATGCACCAGACAGGGCTGGTCGTCGTGACTCAGGAGGAAGCAAAAAGAAGAGGAATGCAAGAAATATTAGGTGCTTCATACATACAGTTAGGTCCAGAAATATTTGGATAGTGACACAAGTTTTGTTATTTTAGCTGTTTACAAAAACATGTTCAGAAATACAATTATATATATATAATATGGGCTGAAAGTGCACACTCCCAGCTGCAATATGAGAGTTTTCACATCCAAATCGGAGAAAGGGTTTAGGAATCACAGCTCTGTAATGCATAGCCTCCTCTTTTTCAAGGGACCAAAAGTAATTGGACAAGGGACTCTAAGGGCTGCAATTAACTCTGAAGGCGTCTCCCTCATTAACCTGTAATCAATGAAGTAGTTAAAAGGTCTGGGGTTGATTACAGGTGTGTAGTTTTGCATTTGGAAGCTGTTGCTGTGACCAGACAACATGCGGTCTAAGGAACTCTCAACTGAGGTGAAGCAGAACATCCTGAGGCTGAAAAAAAAGAAAAAATCCATCAGAGAGATAGCAGACATGCTTGGAGTAGCAAAATTAACAGTCGGATACATTCTGAGAAAAAAGGAATTGACTGGTGAGCTTGGGAACTCAAAAAGGCCTGGGCGTCCACGGATGACAACAGTGGTGGATGATCGCCGCATACTTTCTTTGGTGAAGAAGAACCCGTTCACAACATCAACTGAAGTCCAGAACACTCTCAGTGAAGTAGGTGTATCTGTCTCTAAGTCACCAGTAAAGAGAAGACTCCATGAAAGTAAATACAAAGGGTTCACATCTAGATGCAAACCATTCATCAATTCCAAAAATAGACAGGCCAGAGTTACATTTGCTGAAAAACACCTCATGAAGCCAGCTCAGTTCTGGAAAAGTATTCTATGGACAGATGAGACCAAGATCAACCTGTACCAGAATGATGGGAAGAAAAAAGACTGGAGAAGAAAGGGAACGGCACATGATCCAAGGCACACCACATCCTCTGTAAAACATGGTGGAGGCAACGTGATGGCATGGGCATGCATGGCTTTCAATGGCACTGGGTCACTTGTGTTTATTGATGACATAACAGCAGACAAGAGTAGCCGGATGAATTCTGAAGTGTACCGGGATATACTTTCAGCCCAGATTCAGCCAAATGCCGCAAAGTTGATCGGACAGCGCTTCATAGTACAGATGGACAATGACCCCAAGCATACAGCCAAAGCTACCCAGGAGTTCATGAGTGCAAAAAAGTGGAACATTCTGCAATGGCCAAGTCAATCACCAGATCTTAACCCAATTGAGCATGCATTTCACTTGCTCAAATCCAGACTTAAGACGGAAAGACCCACAAACAAGCAAGACCTGAAGGCTGCGGCTGTAAAGGCCTGGCAAAGCATTAAGAAGGAGGAAACCCAGCGTTTGGTGATGTCCATGGGTTCCAGACTTAAGGCAGTGATTGCCTCCAAAGGATTCGCAACAAAATATTGAAAATAAAAATATTTTGTTTGGGTTTGGTTTATTTGTCCAATTACTTTTGACCTCCTAAAATGTGGAGTGTTTGTAAAGAAATGTGACAATTCCTACAATTTCTATCAGATATTTTTGTTCAAACCTTCAAATTAAACGTTACAATCTGCACTTGAATTCTGTTGTAGAGGTTTCATTTCAAATCCAATGTGGTGGCATGGAGAGCCCAACTCGCGAGAATTGTGTCACTGTCCAAATATTTCTGGACCTAACTGTATAAAAAAGACAAATTGTAAAAGTCACAGCGGTGGAGACACCGTTTGATTGTTGCACCACCCAGGCACTTGTTAATAACATCAGCAGCAGTAGCAACAACAAACACCAAAGCCATGACCAAGGTCTCAGACTGCAAACTCCACAATCGCCTAGTCTGCACAGTCTGCTGTCTGTGCTTCCAGGGGACAAAAAAGATAGCAAAAGGGTTAAATCACGACATACTTACCAAGTCTCCCTGCAGCTGCAGCGCTACTTCTGGGGCCAATAATTATCCCTCATACATATTCACTGCTTTCCCAGCCCACCGGTGTCTCTGATTGGCTGCAGTCAGACAGCATCCCCACCCTCTCTGACAGCATTATACTGGTGTAAAATAAATAAATAAAAAAAATGCTATGCAGTTCCTCTATATATTGATACCAACACAGATAAAGCCCATGGCTATTGGCTTCAGGCCCCAGCCTTGCGCTTATCTAGGCTGTGTATCAAAATAAGAGGATGTGTTGTGAACACATTTGGACTGGGTTCCGGGTTGGGACTCCCTCTTGTGGCCAGTGCTGGTAGTAGAGTTGCTCTGCTTAACAGAAGCCAGACAGCTGATGATGATTGGAAATCAGGCTGCTCAGCCTGGGCCTATATAACTGAGTAGTGTTTGTGGCGCCCCTGAGGCTTCCGTCGCCACAGGTCATTGCACCCCATCAGCGGTGTGATGCCCCATTCTGGGAGAGGAAGGGAGTGAACACCGGTCCCCTGGTAAATCCACACTACACCCATTGCTAGGAACACACTGGGACCAGGGAAAGTGGCAGACAACCCTCCCATGCTGCATGCTGGGAGGAGACATAAGACCCATCCCTGCTCCCATAGGGTGGTAGCTTAGCAACCGGGGGGTGGGGAGAGCCAGCCGAGTGTAGAGCAGAGAGGAAGGTCAGAGTTTCAGTTTACCTCAGGGAGTGAGAGAGTGAGGAGCCAGCATGTAGCTGTCGGTGAAGAGAGAGTGGGGAAGGAGGAGGAGGCCTGCTGGAGGCAGGCAAGGAGGAGAAAGAAAAGAAAGAAAGCTCCAAGTCAGTCAGGAGCTGCAAGGAAAGAAAGAGACCCTTTCTGGTGAAGATCCTGGGACTCGGAGGGTCCAGGTGACACCAAGCAGAGAATAGAAGGAGTCGCAGGGCCACGGGTAGTCTGTATAGCTGTCCAGGGCAGTTTAGAGCTACGGTGGCCTGTTCCACAAGAACACCGGTGGAGGGACCAAGCTGCAACAGGGGACGGTCCCTAGAGACTGGAGGAGTGCAAAGATCATCTCCAAACAGTAAAAACCGAGGCCCAGGGAATGTTGTAAACTCCCCGGGCCAGAACCCATAGCAGAACTTCCAGAAAAGGGGTAATCAGCCGACAGGTGACCCCCCAGCCTGGAGGCTGAAGTGGAGGCCAAGCCAGGTTTATCCTATCAAAGGCAAGGCTAAGGAAGACAGCAGAAGAAAGAGACACTAAAGAGAAGGGTACCGGGTTTTGCTCCAAGAATCACCCAGAAACGGCGGAGGTCCCTGACAGTGGTCCCAGCAGTCCAAGGGTTCCTGGGCCCCGACAAGAATTGTGAGTAAAGAACTTGAACTGCACCCTTGGAGTGGTCTCTGTTATTTTAGCTGCTTAAACTTCCACTACATCATAGACTCTCATGAGCACCAACAGTGCCCCGGGCATTGCTCCACCTGTGGGGAGCAGTACCATCATTGCTGCCACATCATCACCCCGGAGGCCTTACACAGCAGCGGCGGCTTCATAGCCGCATGCCACAGGTGGCGTCACGAACACAAACTTTAATTCATAAGCCACATATTTTACTGACACCCACCAGGGCCACGGAGCCGGGCCCAGCCACCACTGACTACCACCGGACAAGTCCGGCCCGGCACCGGGTGTCCCATAGCCCTGGGGTGGGCGAGTCATGTTCTCTTGGTCTGGGTCGGTGATCAATGTTGTCTCATGTGGTGCTGTGGACATTCTAAAACCTGCCCTATCTTCTGTTTCCACCTGAACTCCTTACAGATAAGGTCTTCGTACCTTTTGCTAGTTGTTTACATTTACTTGTTATTATTTTTGTGGTACTAAGGCTTGTCTCCTGGTTTTGCTGGTGTGGAGTCTGGGTGGAGTTGGATCATCCCCTGATAGGTATGTCTGTGTACCGCTCCATATTCTGTAATGTATTTTTGTTTTGTCATGCTTGGTATTAATGTCAGTCCTCCTCTATATTAGTGTTTTGCTTGGATTCCAGTAACACCAGAGTACTGATATAGTGGGGGAGAGATCGTGTGGTCTCAGCTTTTTTCATATCAGGTGTGTTGGTTTTTTTAGGGTATTGCACAGCTGCAGACAGTGCTCTTTTCTGTCCTTTCCTATATAAATAGTTTGGGCCTCATCTTTGCTGAATCTGTTTTCTACCTATGTACTGTGTTTCATCTTGTCTCCCCGGCTTTACATGTTTGGGGGCTATCTATATCTTTGGGGGACGGCTCCGAGGAAGATTAGCTTTCCTTGTTTTTCTCTCTTTAGGAACAATTAGCTCTCCAGCTGTGTCAAGGCAACTAGGTTATCGTAGGCATCTCCCACGGCTACTTCTAGTTGTGTTGTTAGTTACAGGGCTGCAGTTAACTGAGTTTCCAACCACTCTGGTGATTCTCTGCGTTTCCTAGATTCTACCCCTTTTTGATCCTCCGCGGTCACTGAATTATAACAAGGATGGATTAGGGCAGCTATGCCGAACTTGGCATGCAAAGAGTGAAGTAATTACCTCACCAGTAGAGTGGTCGCAGTGGGTGGGAGGGGGAGATCCCCAACGATCGTTTCGCTGTGGTGATTTTTCCAGGGGCGATATAGAAATCCAGGCTCTCCCTGGTCTGGTCTCTTTGTGGCCATGATTGCATTGTAGTATCAGCCCTGATCAGTCTGTATCGTTCTCTATGTAGACTTACAATTCTTCCATTCACTAGAGTTGATTCTATGTGGGTGCTGCCATGGAATCTGTATAGCACCGTATGATGCTGGACACAGGGGTATCACTCTATGTTTCCTGTACCGTCAGGGGCCCCATTTCCACATTTTTCTACAGTATTTTTCATTCACTCCAGCACTATGGCAGGTCCTTCTGTAACCCAAAAAATTTTTTACAATTGCACCAGCTCTAATATTGGATAAGTGACCCTTTTTGTCATTAATTGTCACACTATTGTGAGGCTTTTTTGATTACGAAAAACATCTATATATATAATTGCCTTATTCTGTCTGTCTGTCTGTCTGTCTATCTGTCTGTCTATCTGTCTATCATGCTCCGAAATTGTGTCCTTACGGTGACACAAAGCTGATTGGCCGCTGGGCTCGCCATGGCCCCGCCCCCCCACACGGATTGGCCTCTCGCCCCGGCTCTCTGCAGGCCCCGCCCCCCTCACGCAATCCACGCTCGCTGTGGCCCAACTGACACGGGGCTCCGATTCCCAGGTGAGTACACACACACATCACATCACACTCACTGTCACACTCACTCTCACACACACCTCACACATCACAACATGCTGGGATATCGCTTGCTTCTACACCGGCTCCGTCAGGATCCCGGCAGCGCCAGACATAACCTTGCGATGCTGGGATCTTCACGGAGGCCGTGAAAGCTGGTAACCATTATACACATCGGGTAACTAAGGTCCCTTAGTTACCCGATGTGTATCATAGTTACCAGTGTACACCGGCTCACACTCACTCTCACACACACCTCACACACACATCACATCGCATCCACACATCAAGGTCCTGCAGCTGCGGAACATACAGACACATAACAGCACACACACACACACACACACACACACAAATCAGATCACACTCACTCACACAAATCAGATCACATCGCATCCACATACTCACAACATCCTGGGATATCGCTTGCTTCTCGGCCTCGATACTGTGCTGTTGTGATCTTCCAGGACCTGCCGGAGGATCACATGGCCAGAAGCATGTGATATCCCCGGATGTTGTGAGTATAAGCGCATATGTGCGATATCGTCAGTGTCTGTGTGTGTGAGTGTATGCGATCGGGTGTGTGTGAGTGGATGCGATCGGGTGTGTGTGAGTGGATGCGATCGGGTGTGTGTGAGTGGATGCGATCGGGTGTGTGTGAGTGGATGCGATCGGGTGTGTGTGAGTGGATGCGATCGGGTGTGTGAGTGTCGGCAGAGGAGCACGGCGTGCTGGAGGAGGCTGGGAGCAGAGAGGCTGATCATGGGGAAGGCTGGGAGGAGAGAGGCTGATGGTGGGGGAGGCTGGGAGGGGGAGGCTGGGACGAGGGAGGCTGATGCTGGTGGAGGCTGATGCTTGGGGAGGCTGATGCTGGGGGAGGCTGGAAGGAAAGAGGCTAATGCTGGTGGAGGCTGATGCTTGGGGAGGCTGATGCTGGGGGAGACTGGGAGGGGAAGGCTGATGCTGAGGGAGGCTGGGAGGAAGGAGGCTGGGAGGAGAGAGGCTGATCCTGGGGAAGGCTGGGAACGGGAGGCTGATGCTGAGGGAGGCTGATGCTGAGGGAGGCTGGGAGGGGAAAGCTGATGCTAGGGAAGGCTGGGAGGACGGAGGCTGGGAGGAGAGAGGCTGATCCTGGGGAAGGCTGGGAACGGGAGGCTGATGCTGGGGAAGGCTGATGCTGAGGGAGGCTGGGAGGGGAAAGCTGATGCTGGGGAAGGCTGGGAGGACGGAGGCTGGGAGGAGAGAGGCTGATCCTGGGGAAGGCTGGGAGAGGGAGGCTGATGCTGGAGGAGGCTGGAAGGAGAGAGGCTAATGCTGGTGGAGGCTGATGCTTGGGGAGGCTGATGCTGGGGGAGACTGGGAGGGGAAGGCTGATGCTGAGGGAGGCTGGGAGGAGAGAGGCTGATCCTGGGGAAGGCTGGGAACGGGAGGCTGATGCTGAGGGAGGCTGATGCTGAGGGAGGCTGGGAGGGGAAAGCTGATGCTGGGGAAGGCTGGGAGGAAGGAGGCTGGGAGGAGAGAGGCTGATCCTGGGGAAGGCTGGGAACGGGAGGCTGATGCTGGGGAAGGCTGATGCTGAGGGAGGCTGGGAGGGGAAAGCTGATGCTGGGGAAGGCTGGGAGGACAGAGGCTGGGAGGAGAGAGGCTGATCCTGGGGAAGGCTGGGAGAGGGAGGCTGATGCTGGAGGAGGCTGGAAGGAGAGAGGCTGATGCTGGCGGAGGCTGATGCTGGGGAGGCTGGGAGAGGGAGGCTGATGCTGAGGGAGGCTGGGAGGAAGGAGGCTGGGAGAGGTAGGCTGAGAGAAGAGAGGCTGATGCGCACACACACACACACACACACACACACACACGCGCGCGCGCGCGCACTGCACAACACACCACACCACACACACACACACACACACTAGGAACCACAAACAACTGCCCTACTCAGACACCCACACACACAGACAACGCTGCACACACACAACACCCAACACACAAACACCGCGGCACACACAAATATACGCACATACCGCACAACACACACATTGCACAAAACATACCTCCCCCCAAAACACACCACACACACACAAACCGCGCAACACACACACAACGCTACAGACACACAGCGCTCCACAAACAACGCAACACACGCAACACACATACAACACCGCTCTCACCCCCCGTCACACCCAGACAACACCCAGAACATGTACAGCCCCTACACAAACACTTGGTAACTACAGACAACAACATCTCTCTCTCTATATATATATATATATATAACAAAAATCATACATAAACTACACAATACGTAAATTCTAGAATACCCGATGCGTAGAATCGGGCCACCTTCTAGTAAATCTATATTTATTGATCAGTTGAGGTCTTTCCCCTTTTTCCTTATAATAAGTCAATGTTCGCACTGTCTGTGAGGGGTTTTCTATGCTCCCTGTCTTTATATGTGCGGGTCATCTCTACCCTCCTAGTCTCTTGATTTCACATTTTTATAATTTGTTAATAACATATTGGAATTTATCATTGCCTTTTAGTCAGTGGTTCTTGTTCTTCAAATCCTCCTTTTTTAACATACTGGTCCCTGCATGGTCTGCCGAGCTCAGCCGCACACATACTGGCCCCTGCATGGTCTGCCGAGCTCAGCCGCACACATACTGGTCCCTGCATGGTCTGCCGAGCTCAGCCACACACATACTGGCCCCTGCATGGTCAGCCGAGCTCAGCCGCACACATACTGGCCCCTGCATGGTCTGCCGAGCTCAGCCATACACATACTGGCCCCTGCATGGTCAGCCGAGCTCAGCCGCACACATACTGGACGCAGCATGGTCTGCTGAGCTCAGCCGCACACATACTGGTCCCTGCATGGTCAGCCGAGCTCAGCCGCACACATACTGGCCCCTGCATGGTCAGCCGAGCTCAGCCGCACACATACTGGTCCCTGCATGGTCTGCCGAGCTCAGCCACACACATACTGGCCCCTGCATGGTCAGCCGAGCTCAGCCGCACACATACTGGTCCCTGCATGGTCAGCCGAGCTCAGCCGCACACATACTGGCCCCTGCATGGTCTGCCGAGCTCAGCCGCACACATACTGGTCCCTGCATGGTCAGCCGAGCTCAGCCGCACACATACTGGACGCAGCATGGTCTGCCGAGCTCAGCCGCACACATACTGGTCCCTGCATGGTCAGCCGAGCTCAGCCGCACACATACTGGTCCCTGCATGGTCAGCCGAGCTCAGCCGCACACATACTGGTCCCTGCATGGTCAGCCGAGCTCAGCCGCACACATACTGGCCCCTGCATGGTCAGCCGAGCTCAGCCGCACACATACTGGCCCCTGCATGGTCTGCCGAGCTCAGCCACACACATACTGGCCTCTGCATGGTCAGCCGAGCTCAGCCGCACACATACTGGTCCCTGCATGGTCAGCCGAGCTCAGCCGCACACATACTGGTCCCTGCATGGTCAGCCGAGCTCAGCCGCACACATACTGGCCCCTGCATGGTCTGCCGAGCTCAGCCGCACACATACTGGTCCCTGCATGGTCAGCCGAGCTCAGCCGCACACATACTGGACGCAGCATGGTCTGCCGAGCTCAGCCGCACACATACTGGTCCCTGCATGGTCAGCCGAGCTCAGCCGCACACATACTGGTCCCTGCATGGTCAGCCGAGCTCAGCCGCACACATACTGGTCCCTGCATGGTCAGCCGAGCTCAGCCGCACACATACTGGCCCCTGCATGGTCTGCCGAGCTCAGCCACACACATACTGGTCCCTGCATGGTCAGCCGAGCTCAGCCACACACATACTGACCCCTGCATGGTCTGCCGAGCTCAGCCGCACACATACTGGTCCCTGCATGGTCTGCCAAGCTCAGCCGCACACATACTGGCCCCTGCATGGTCTGCCGAGCTCAGCCGCACACATACTGGTCCCTGCATGGTCAGCCGAGCTCAGCCGCACACATACTGGTCCCTGCATGGTCTGCCGAGCTCAGCCGCACACATACTGGTCCCTGCATGGTCTGCCGAGCTCAGCCGCACACATACTGGTCTCTGCATGGTCTGCCGAGCTCAGCCGCACACATACTGGTCCCTGCATGGTCAGCCGAGCTCAGCCGCACACATACTGGCCCCTGCATGGTCTGCCGAGCTCAGCCACACACATACTGGTCCCTGCATGGTCAGCCGAGCTCAGCCGCACACATACTGGTCCCTGCATGGTCTGCCGAGCTCAGCCGCACACATACTGACCCCTGCATGGTCTGCCGAGCTCAGCCGCACACATACTGGCCCCTGCATGGTCAGCCGAGCTCAGCCACACACATACTGGCCTCTGCATGGTCTGCCGAGCTCAGCCGCACACATACTGGCCCCTGCATGGTCTGCCGAGCTCAGCCGCACATATACTGGCCCCTGCATGGTCAGCCGAGCTCAGCCGCACACATACTGGCCCCTGCATGGTCTGCCGAGCTCAGCCGCACACATACTGGACGCAGCATGGTCTGCCGAGCTCAGCCGCACACATACTGGTCCCTGCATGGTCAGCCGAGCTCAGCCGCACACATACTGGCCCCTGCATGGTCAGCCGAGCTCAGCCGCACACATACTGGCCCCTGCATGGTCAGCCGAGCTCAGCCGCACACATACTGGACGCAGCATGGTCTGCCGAGCTCAGCCGCACACATACTGGTCCCTGCATGGTCAGCCGAGCTCAGCCGCACACATACTGGCCCCTGCATGGTCAGCCGAGCTCAGCCGCACACATACTGGACGCAGCATGGTCTGCCGAGCTCAGCCGCACACATACTGGTCCCTGCATGGTCAGCCGAGCTCAGCCGCACACATACTGGCCCCTGCATGGTCAGCCGAGCTCAGCCGCACACATACTGGTCCCTGCATGGTCTGCCGAGCTCAGCCGCACACATACTGACCCCTGCATGGTCTGCCGAGCTCAGCCGCACACATACTGGACGCAGCATGGTCTGCCGAGCTCAGCCGCACACATACTGGACGCAGCATGGTCTGCCGAGCTCAGCCGCACACATACTGGCCCCTGCATGGTCTGCCGAGCTCAGCCGCACACATACTGGACGCAGCATGGTCTGCCGAGCTCAGCCGCACACATACTGGACGCAGCATGGTCTGCCGAGCTCAGCCGCACACATACTGGCCCCTGCATGGTCTGCCGAGCTCAGCCGCACACATACTGGACGCAGCATGGTCTGCCGAGCTCAGCCGCACACATACTGGTCCCTGCATGGTCTGCCGAGCTCAGCCGCACACATACTGGTCCCTGCATGGTCAGCCGAGCTCAGCCGCACACATACTGGCCCCTGCATGGTCAGCCGAGCTCAGCCGCACACATACTGGCCCCTGCATGGTCTGCCGAGCTCAGCCGCACACATACTGGCCCCTGCATGGTCAGCCAAGCTCAGCCGCACACATACTGGTCCCTGCATGGTCTGCCGAGCTCAGCCACACACATACTGGCCCCTGCATGGTCTGCCGAGCTCAGCCGCACACATACTGGACGCAGCATGGTCTGCTGAGCTCAGCCGCACACATACTGGCCCCTGCATGGTCAGCCGAGCTCAGCCGCACACATACTGGTCCCTGCATGGTCTGCCGAGCTCAGCCACACACATACTGGCCCCTGCATGGTCTGCCCAGCTCAGCCGCACACATACTGGACGCAGCATGGTCTGCCAAGCTCAGCCATACACATACTGGCCCCTGCATGGTCTGCCGAGCTCAGCCGCACACATACTGGTCCCTGCATAGTCAGCCGAGCTCAGCCGCACACATACTGGCCCCTGCATGGTCAGCCGAGCTCAGCCGCACACATACTGGACGCAGCATGGTCTGCCAAGCTCAGCCGCACACATACTGGTCCCTGCATGGTCAGCCGAGCTCAGCCGCACACATACTGGTCCCTGCATGGTCAGCCGAGCTCAGCCGCACACATACTGGCCCCTGCATGGTCTGCCGAGCTCAGCCGCACACATACTGGCCCCTGCATGGTCAGCCAAGCTCAGCCGCACACATACTGGTCCCTGCATGGTCTGCCGAGCTCAGCCACACACATACTGGCCCCTGCATGGTCAGCCGAGCTCAGCCACACACATACTGGCCCCTGCATGGTCTGCCGAGCTCAGCCGCACACATACTGGACGCAGCATGGTCTGCCAAGCTCAGCCATACACATACTGGCCCCTGCATGGTCTGCCGAGCTCAGCCGCACACATACTGGCCCCTGCATGGTCAGCCGAGCTCAGCCGCACACATACTGGCCCCTGCATGGTCTGCCGAGCTCAGCCGCACACATACTGGCCCCTGCATGGTCAGCCGAGCTCAGCAGCACACATACTGGCCCCTGCATAGTCAGCCGAGCTCAGCCGCACACGTACTGGTCCCTGCATGGTCTGCCGAGCTCAGCCGCACACATACTGGTCCCTGCATGGTCAGCCGAGCTCAGCCGCACACATACTGGCCCCTGCATGGTCAGCCGAGCTCAGCCGCACACATACTGGACGCAGCATGGTCTGCCGAGCTCAGCCGCACACATACTGGACGCAGCATGGTCTGCCGAGCTCAGCCGCACACATACTGGCCCCTGCATGGTCAGCCGAGCTCAGCCGCACACATACTGACCCCTGCATGGTCAGCCGAGCTCAGCCGCACACATACTGGACGCAGCATGGTCTGCCGAGCTCAGCCACACACATACTGGCCCCTGCATGGTCAGCCGAGCTCAGCCGCACACATACTGGTCCCTGCATGGTCTGCCGAGCTCAGCCGCACACATACTGGTCCCTGCATGGTCTGCCGAGCTCAGCCGCACACATACTGGACGCAGCATGGTCTGCCGAGCTCAGCCACACACATACTGGCCCCTGCATGGTCAGCCGAGCTCAGCCGCACACATACTGGTCCCTGCATGGTCTGCCGAGCTCAGCCGCACACATACTGGCCCCTGCATGGTCAGCCGAGCTCAGCCACACACATACTGGCCCCTGCATGGTCAGCCGAGCTCAGCCACACACATACTGGACGCAGCATGGTCTGCCGAGCTCAGCCACACACATACTGGCCCCTGCATGGTCAGCCGAGCTCAGCCGCACACATACTGGTCCCTGCATGGTCAGCCGAGCTCAGCCGCACACATACTGGCCCCTGCATGGTCAGCCGAGCTCAGCCACACACATACTGGCCCCTGCATGGTCTGCCGAGCTCAGCCGCACACATACTGGTCCCTGCATGGTCTGCTGAGCTCAGCCGCACACATACTGGCCCCTGCATGGTCAGCCGAGCTCAGCCGCACACATACTGGTCCCTGCATGGTCTGCCGAGCTCAGCCGCACACATACTGGCCCCTGTATGGTCTGCCGAGCTCAGCCACACACATACTGGCCCCTGCATAGTCAGCCGAGCTCAGCCGCACACATACTGGTCCCTGCATGGTCTGCCGAGCTCAGCCGCACACATACTGGCCCCTGCATGGTCTGCCGAGCTCAACCGCACACATACTGGCCCCTGCATGGTCTGCCGAGCTCAGCCGCACACATACTGGACGCAGCATGGTCTGCCGAGCTCAGCCGCACACATACTGGTCCCTGCATGGTCTGCCGAGCTCAGCCGCACACATACTGGACGCAGCATGGTCTGCCGAGCTCAGCCACACACATACTGGCCCCTGCATGGTCTGCCGAGCTCAGCCGCACACATACTGGTCCCTGCATGGTCTGCTGAGCTCAGCCGCACACATACTGGCCCCTGCATGGTCAGCCGAGCTCAGCCGCACACATACTGGTCCCTGCATGGTCTGCCGAGCTCAGTCACACACATACTGGCCCCTGCATGGTCTGCCGAGCTCAGCCACACACATACTGGACGCAGCATGGTCTGCCGAGCTCAGCCGCACACATACTGGTCCCTGCATGGTCTGCCGAGCTCAGCCGCACACATACTGGTCCCTGCATGGTCTGCCGAGCTCAGCCACACACATACTGGTCCCTGCATGGTCTGCCGAGCTCAGCCGCACACATACTGGTCCCTGCATGGTCTGCCGAGCTCAGCCGCACACATACTGGTCCCTGCATGGTCTGCCGAGCTCAGCCACACACATACTGGACGCAGCATGGTCTGCCGAGCTCAGCCGCACACATACTGGTCCCTGCATGGTCTGCCGAGCTCAGCCGCACACATACTGGACGCAGCATGGTCTGCCGAGCTCAGCCGCACACATACTGGTCCCTGCATGGTCTGCCGAGCTCAGCCGCACACATACTGGTCCCTGCATGGTCTGCCGAGCTCAGCCGCACACATACTGGTCCCTGCATGGTCTGCCGAGCTCAGCCGCACACATACTGGACGCAGCATGGTCTGCCGAGCTCAGCCGCACACATACTGGACGCAGCATGGTCAGCCGAGCTCAGCCGCACACATACTGGACGCAGCATGGTCTGCCGAGCTCAGCCGCACACATACTGGCCCCTGCATGGTCTGCCGAGCTCAGCCGCACACATACTGGTCCCTGCATGGTCTGCCGAGCTCAGCCGCACAGATACTGGACGCAGCATGGTCTGCCGAGCTCAGCCGCACACATATGTGTCGCCCTGGGCAAGCCAGGGGACACAGATAACAACACCACTACACTCCACACTCCAGGTAGGCACACCTGCTAACCAGAAATCCTTGTTGCCTCCCTCCAGGAGTCTGTGATGCACACCAGGGGGTGGGCCAGGCAGTTGGCTCCGCCCACCAAGGAGCTCACAACTCTGGAGGCAGGAAGTGTCAGGCAGAGGAGCCCAGGGTGAGCCTGTGTCAACAGCAGATTAGCCCAGGCAGGGCTTGAGTAAAGAAGCAGCTTAGCCCAGGCAGGGGCTAGAGTAAACAACAAGAAGTGAAAGTGAAGGAAAGGAAAGTGGAAAAGGAGGAAAGCAAGAAGTGGAGAGAGCGCAGAGAGTGCACAGAGCCTGAGAGCCCAGCTGTGTGTAGGGCTAGAACAGCAAGGTCAGCGACGGCGGTGACTGTCCGGAGGGGGACCGTTTGGAAGTTCCTGGAAGGACCCCGTTGGCTGTGTGCCCGGTGGTCTGGAGCAGTGTTCCGAAGGACAGTCAGCACCAGGGCAGGGGCCTCTCGGACCCCGGCAAGGCTAGGAGTCGCCCAATTTGCCGAATCCGTCAGTGAAGGGGACGCAGATCCCCCAGCAACAAAGTCCCGATTGACGGCAACAGCCCGACCATTACCGGGGAGACACCGCCACCGCCAAGGCACCAGTTTCCCCAGGGCCAGCGCCTGCGGGCAAAGTGTAGAGCTCCTCCGGCCCAGATTGCAGTCGGGGAGCGGGTAACCGGAGGGAATCCACCGCTACCATCAGTCAAACAGGTGCAAGGAAGAGAGACGTCACCGTCACCTACCGGGAGTGCAGGTGCAACCGTCTGTGGGACCGTCCTACCAGCCGTTGGTTTACCGTACAAACTGTGTCCGTGTCTCAGGCTGAGTGAGTACCACAGTGCCGCAAGGCATAGCGCTGCCCCCGTGTCCCTGCGCCCTCCAGGCCCTACACTTCACATCTCTTCACCGGGCCCCGGGATCACCAACCCCTACCCACGGAGGGGCAACACAACACCTGGCTGCTCCCATCACCATCCCCAGGACCCCCACACTGAGCAGCGGTGGTGCCATCACCACAACCGTGGGTGGCGTCACGAACTATAATCCCAACAAACACCCCCCCCCCTTTTCACTCACGGGCGAGGAGCGTCGCTCGAGACACCCCGGGATCCGGCCCGCAGCTCGAGCCACCAGGAGCAACTGCTGGACCCGAGCAGAAGGGGTGAGCGCGGTGTGCTGACACCCTCCTCCCCGCCTGCGACACATACTGGACGCAGCATGGTCTGCCGAGCTCAGCCGCACACATACTGGCCCTTGCATGGTCAGCCGAGCTCAGCCGCACACATACTGGTCCCTGCATGGTCAGCCGAGCTCAGCCGCACACATACTGGTCCCTGCATGGTCAGCCGAGCTCAGCCGCACACATACTGGCCCCTGCATGGTCAGCCGAGCTCAGCCGCACACATACTGGTCCCTGCATGGTCTGCCGAGCTCAGCCGCACACATACTGGTCCCTGCATGGTCAGCCGAGCTCAGCCGCACACATACTGGCCCCTGCATGGTCTGCCGAGCTCAGCCGCACCCATACTGGTCCCTGCATGGTCTGCCGAGCTCAGCCGCACACATACTGGACGCAGCATGGTCAGCCGAGCTCAGCCGCACACATACTGGACGCAGCATGGTCTGCCGAGCTCAGCCACACACATACTGGCCCCTGCATGGTCAGCCGAGCTCAGCCGCACACATACTGGACGCAGCATGGTCAGCCGAGCTCAGCCACACACATACTGGCCCCTGCATGGTCAGCCGAGCTCAGCCGCACACATACTGGTCCCGGCATGGTCTGCCGAGCTCAGCCGCACACATACTGGACGCAGCATGGTCTGCCGAGCTCAGCCGCACACATACTGGCCCCTGCATGGTCAGCCGAGCTCAGCCGCACACATACTGGTCCCTGCATGGTCAGCCGAGCTCAGCCGCACACATACTGGCCCCTGCATGGTCAGCCGAGCTCAGCCACACACATACTGGCCCCTGCATGGTCTGCCGAGCTCAGCCGCACACATACTGGCCCCTGCATGGTCTGCTGAGCTCAGCCGCACACATACTGGCCCCTGCATGGTCAGCCGAGCTCAGCCGCACACATACTGGTCCCTGCATGGTCAGCCGAGCTCAGCCGCACACATACTGGACGCAGCATGGTCTGCCGAGCTCAGCCGCACACATACTGGCCCCTGCATGGTCAGCCGAGCTCAGCCGCACACATACTGGTCCCTGCATGGTCTGCCGAGCTCAGCCGCACACATACTGGCCCCTGCATGGTCTGCCGAGCTCAGCCACACACATACTGGCCCCTGCATGGTCAGCCGAGCTCAGCCGCACACATACTGGTCCCTGCATGGTCTGCCGAGCTCAGCCGCACACATACTGGCCCCTGCATGGTCTGCCGAGCTCAACCGCACACATACTGGCCCCTGCATGGTCTGCCGAGCTCAGCCGCACACATACTGGACGCAGCATGGTCTGCCGAGCTCAGCCGCACACATACTGGTCCCTGCATGGTCTGCCGAGCTCAGCCGCACACATACTGGACGCAGCATGGTCTGCCGAGCTCAGCCGCACACATACTGGTCCCTGCATGGTCTGCCGAGCTCAGCCGCACACATACTGGACGCAGCATGGTCTGCCGAGCTCAGCCACACACATACTGGCCCCTGCATGGTCTGCCGAGCTCTGCCGCACACATACTGGTCCCTGCATGGTCTGCCGAGCTCAGCCGCACACATACTGGACGCAGCATGGTCTGCCGAGCTCAGCCGCACACATACTGGACACAGCATGGTCTGCCGAGCTCAGCCGCACACATACTGGACGCAGCATGGTCTGCCGAGCTCAGCCGCACACATACTGGCCCCTGCATGGTCTGCCGAGCTCAGCCGCACACATACTGGACGCAGCATGGTTTGCCGAGCTCAGCCGCACACATACTGGACGCAGCATGGTCTGCCGAGCTCAACCGCACACATACTGGCCCCTGCATGGTCAGCCGAGCTCAGCCGCACACATACTGGACGCAGCATGGTCTGCCGAGCTCAGCCACATACATACTGGACGCAGCATGACCTGCCGAGCTCAGCCGCACACATACTGGACGCAGCATGGTCTGCCGAGCTCAACCACACACATACTGGCCCCTACATGGCCTGCCGGGCTCAGCCACACACATACTGGCCCCTGCATGGTCTGCGGGCTCACCCGCACATATACTGGCCTCTACATGGTCTGCCGTGCTCAGCCACACACATACTGGCCCCTGCATGGTCTGCCGTGCTCACCCGCACACATACTGGACGCTGCATGGTCTGCCGAGCTCAGCCGCACACATACTGGTCCCTGCATGGTCTGCCGAGCTCAGCCGCACACATACTGGCCCCTGCATGGTCTGCCGTGCTCACCCGCACATACTGGCCCCTGCATTGTCTGCGGGCTCAGACACACACATACTGGGCTTTACATGGTCTGCCGGGCTCAACCATAGACATACTGGCCCCTGCATGGCCTGCGGGCTCAACCACACACATACTGGACACAGCATAGTTGGCGGGCTCAGCCACACACATACTGGCCCCTGCATGGCCTGCCGGGCTCAGCCACACACATACTGGCCCTTACATGGCCTGCCATGCTCAGCTACACACATACTGGCCCCTGCATGGTCTGCCGGGTTCAGCCACACACATACTAGACACAGCATGGTCTGCTGGGCTCAGCCACACACATACTGGCCCTTGCATGGCCTGCCAGGCTCAGCCGCACACATACTGGCCCCTGCATGGCCTGTCGGGTTCAGCCACACACATACTGGCCCCTGCATGGTCTGCCGAGCTCAGCTGCACATATACTGGCCCTTGCATTGTCTGCGGGCTCAGCGACACACATAGCGGCCTCTGCATGGTCTGCCAGACTCAGCCACACACATACTGGCCCCTGCATGGTCTGCGGGCTCACCCGCACATATACTGGCCTCTACATGGTCTGCCGTGCTCAGCCACACACATACTGGCCCCTGCATGGTCTGCCGTGCTCACCCGCACATACTGGCCCCTGCATTGTCTGCCGTGCTCACCCGCACATACTGGCCCCTGCATTGTCTGCGGGCTCAGCCGCACACATACTGGCCCCTGCATGGTCTGCCGGGCTCAACCATAGACATACTGGCCCCTGCATGGTCTGCGGGTTCAGCCGCACACATACTGGCCCCTGCATGGCCTGCGGGCTCAACCACACACATACTGGACACAGCATAGTTGGCGGGCTCAGCCACACACATACTGGCCCCTGCATGGTCTGCGGGCTCAGCTACACACATACTGGCCCCTGCATGGCCTGCCGGGCTCAGCCACACACATACTGGCCCTTACATGGCCTGCCGTGCTCAGCTACACACACACTGGCCCCTGCATGGTCTGCCGGGTTCAGCCACACACATACTGGCCCCTGCATGGCCTGCCGGGCTCAGCCACACACATACTGGCCCTTACATGGCCTGCCGTGCTCAGCTACACACACACTGGCCCCTGCATGGTCTGCCAGGCTCAGCCGCACACATACTGGTCCCTGCATGGTCTGACGAGCTCAGCCGCACACATACTGGACGCAGCATGGTCTGCCGAGCTCAGCCACACACATACTGGCCCCTGCATGGTCAGCCGAGCTCAGCCGCACACATACTGGTCCCTGCATGGTCTGCCGAGCTCAGCCGCACACATACTGGCCCCTGCATGGTCAGCCGAGCTCAGCCGCACACATACTGGCCCCTGCATGGTCAGCCGAGCTCAGCCGCACACATACTGGCCCCTGCATGGTCAGCCGAGCTCAGCCACACACATACTGGCCCCTGCATGGTCTGCCGAGCTCAGCCGCACACATACTGGTCCCTGCATGGTCTGCTGAGCTCAGCCGCACACATACTGGCCCCTGCATGGTCAGCCGAGCTCAGCCGCACACATACTGGTCCCTGCATGGTCTGCCGAGCTCAGCCGCACACATACTGGCCCCTGCATGATCTGCCGAGCTCAGCCACACACATACTGGCCCCTGCATGGTCAGCCGAGCTCAGCCGCACACATACTGGTCCCTGCATGGTCTGCCGAGCTCAGCCGCACACATACTGGTCTCTGCATGGTCAGCCGAGCTCAGCCGCACACATACTGGCCCCTGCATGGTCAGCCGAGCTCAGCCACACACATACTGGCCCCTGCATGGTCTGCCGAGCTCAGCCGCACACATACTGGTCCCTGCATGGTCTGCTGAGCTCAGCCGCACACATACTGGCCCCTGCATGGTCAGCCGAGCTCAGCCGCACACATACTGGTCCCTGCATGGTCTGCCGAGCTCAGCCGCACACATACTGGCCCCTGCATGATCTGCCGAGCTCAGCCACACACATACTGGCCCCTGCATGGTCAGCCGAGCTCAGCCGCACACATACTGGTCCCTGCATGGTCTGCCGAGCTCAACCGCACACATACTGGCCCCTGCATGGTCTGCTGAGCTCAGCCGCACACATACTGGCCCCTGCATGGTCTGCCGAGCTCAACCGCACACATACTGGCCCCTGCATGGTCTGCCGAGCTCAG
Source organism: Anomaloglossus baeobatrachus (assembly GCF_048569485.1). Taxonomy (NCBI): domain Eukaryota; kingdom Metazoa; phylum Chordata; class Amphibia; order Anura; family Aromobatidae; genus Anomaloglossus; species Anomaloglossus baeobatrachus. The sequence goes on along the minus strand of NC_134353.1, from coordinate 4,291,433 downwards.
CCGCACACATACTGGCCCCTGCATGGTCAGCCGAGCTCAGCCGCACACATACTGGACGCAGCATGGTCTGCCGAGCTCAGCCGCACACATACTGGCCCCTGCATGGTCTGCCGAGCTCAGCCGCACACATACTGGTCCCTGCATGGTCTGCCGAGCTCAGCCGCACACATACTGGCCCCTGCATGGTCTGCCGAGCTCAGCCGCACACATACTGGACGCAGCATGGTCTGCCGAGCTCAGCCGCACACATACTGGACGCAGCATGGTCTGCCGAGCTCAGCCGCACACATACTGGCCCCTGCATGGTCAGCCGAGCTCAGCCGCACACATACTGGTCCCTGCATGGTCAGCCGAGCTCAGCCGCACACATACTGGTCCCTGCATGGTCAGCCGAGCTCAGCCGCACACATACTGGCCCCTGCATGGTCAGCCGAGCTCAGCCGCACACATACTGGTCCCTGCATGGTCTGCCGAGCTCAGCCGCACACATACTGGTCCCTGCATGGTCAGCCGAGCTCAGCCGCACACATACTGGCCCCTGCATGGTCTGCCGAGCTCAGCCGCACACATACTGGTCCCTGCATGGTCTGCCGAGCTCAGCCGCACACATACTGGACGCAGCATGGTCTGCCGAGCTCAGCCACACACATACTGGCCCCTGCATGGTCTGCCGAGCTCAGCCACACACATACTGGACGCAGCATGGTCTGCCGAGCTCAGCCACACACATACTGGCCCCTGCATGGTCTGCCGAGCTCAGCCGCACACATACTGGACGCAGCATGGTCTGCCGAGCTCAGCCGCACACATACTGGCCCCTGCATGGTCAGCCGAGCTCAGCCGCACACATACTGGTCCCTGCATGGTCAGCCGAGCTCAGCCGCACACATACTGGCCCCTGCATGGTCAGCCGAGCTCAGCCACACACATACTGGCCCCTGCATGGTCTGCCGAGCTCAGCCGCACACATACTGGTCCCTGCATGGTCTGCTGAGCTCAGCCGCACACATACTGGCCCCTGCATGGTCAGCCGAGCTCAGCCGCACACATACTGGTCCCTGCATGGTCTGCCGAGCTCAGCCGCACACATACTGGCCCCTGCATGGTCTGCCGAGCTCAGCCACACACATACTGGCCCCTGCATGGTCAGCCGAGCTCAGCCGCACACATACTGGTCCCTGCATGGTCTGCCGAGCTCAGCCGCACACATACTGGCCCCTGCATGGTCTGCCGAGCTCAACCGCACACATACTGGCCCCTGCATGGTCTGCCGAGCTCAGCCGCACACATACTGGACGCAGCATGGTCTGCCGAGCTCAGCCGCACACATACTGGTCCCTGCATGGTCTGCCGAGCTCAGCCGCACACATACTGGACGCAGCATGGTCTGCCGAGCTCAGCCGCACACATACTGGTCCCTGCATGGTCTGCCGAGCTCAGCCGCACACATACTGGCCCCTGCATGGTCTGCCGAGCTCAGCCGCACACATACTGGACGCAGCATGGTCTGCCGAGCTCAGCCGCACACATACTGGCCCCTGCATGGTCTGCCGAGCTCAGCCACACACATACTGGCCCCTGCATGGTCTGCAGAGCTCAGCCGCACACATACTGGCCCCTGCATGGTCAGCCGAGCTCAGCCGCACACATACTGGACGCAGCATGGTCTGCCGAGCTCAGCCACACACATACTGGCCCCTGCATGGTCTGCCGAGCTCAGCCGCACACATACTGGTCCCTGCATGGTCTGCCGAGCTCAGCCGCACACATACTGGACGCAGCATGGTCTGCCGAGCTCAGCCGCACACATACTGGACGCAGCATGGTCTGCCGAGCTCAGCCGCACACATACTGGACGCAGCATGGTCTGCCGAGCTCAGCCGCACACATACTGGCCCCTGCATGGTCTGCCGAGCTCAGCCGCACACATACTGGACGCAGCATGGTTTGCCGAGCTCAGCCGCACACATACTGGACGCAGCATGGTCTGCCGAGCTCAACCGCACACATACTGGACACAGCATGGTCTGCCGAGCTCAGCCGCACACATACTGGACACAGCATGGTCTGCCAAGCTCAGCCGCACACATACTGGTCCCTGCATGGTCAGCCGAGCTCAGCCGCACACATACTGGACGCAGCATGGTCTGCCGAGCTCAGCCGCACACATACTGGCCCCTGCATGGTCTGCCGAGCTCAGCCGCACACATACTGGACGCAGCATGACCTGCCGAGCTCAGCCGCACACATACTGGACGCAGCATGGTCTGCCGAGCTCAACCACACACATACTGGCCCCTACATGGCCTGCCGGGCTCAGCCACACACATACTGGCCCCTGCATGGTCTGCGGGCTCACCCGCACATATACTGGCCTCTACATGGTCTGCCGTGCTCAGCCACACACATACTGGCCCCTGCATGGTCTGCCGAGCTCAGCCGCACACATACTGGACGCAGCATGGTCTGCCGAGCTCAGCCGCACACATACTGGTCCCTGCATGGTCTGCCGAGCTCAGCCGCACACATACTGGTCCCTGCATGGTCTGCCGAGCTCAGCCACACACATACTGGCCCCTGCATGGTCTGCCGTGCTCACCCGCACATACTGGCCCCTGCATTGTCTGCGGGCTCAGACACACACATACTGGGCTTTACATGGTCTGCCGGGCTCAACCATAGACATACTGGCCCCTGCATGGCCTGCGGGCTCAACCACACACATACTGGACACAGCATAGTTGGCGGGCTCAGCCACACACATACTGGCCCCTGCATGGCCTGCCGGGCTCAGCCACACACATACTGGCCCTTACATGGCCTGCCATGCTCAGCTACACACATACTGGCCCCTGCATGGTCTGCCGGGCTCAACCGCACACATACTGGCCCCTGCATGGTCTGCCGGGCTCAGCCACACACATACTGGACGCAGCATGGTCTGCCGGGCTCAGCCGCACACATACTGGCCCCTGCATGGCCTGTCGGGTTCAGCCACACACATACTGGCCCCTGCATGGTCTGCCGAGCTCAGCTGCACATATACTGGCCCTTGCATTGTCTGCGGGCTCAGCGACACACATAGCGGCCTCTGCATTGTCTGCCAGACTCAGCCACACACATACTGGCCCCTGCATGGTCTGCGGGCTCACCCGCACATATACTGGCCTCTACATGGTCTGCCGTGCTCAGCCACACACATACTGGCCCCTGCATGGTCTGCCGTGCTCACCCGCACATACTGGCCCCTGCATTGTCTGCGGGCTCAGCCGCACACATACTGGCCCCTGCATGGTCTGCCGTGCTCACCCGCACATACTGGCCCCTGCATTGTCTGCGGGCTCAGCCGCACACATACTGGCCCCTGCATGGTCTGCGGGCTCAGCCACACACATACTGGCCCCTGCATGGTCTGCCGAGCTCAGCTGCACATATACTGGCCCTTGCATTGTCTGCGGGCTCAGCGACACACATAGCGGCCTCTGCATGGTCTGCCAGACTCAGCCACACACATACTGGCCCCTGCATGGTCTGCCGAGCTCACCCGCACATATACTGGCCTCTACATGGTCTGCCGTGCTCAGCCACACACATACTGGCCCCTGCATTGTCTGCCGTGCTCACCCGCACACATACTGGCCTCTACATGGTCTGCCGAGCTCAGCCGCACACATACTGGCCCCTGCATTGTCTGCGGGCTCAGCCGCACACATACTGGCCCCTGCATGGTCTGCCGTGCTCACCCGCACATACTGGCCCCTGCATTGTCTGCGGGCTCAGCCGCACACATACTGGCCCCTGCATGGTCTGCCGGGCTCAACCATAGACATACTGGCCCCTGCATGGTCTGCGGGTTCAGCCGCACACATACTGGCCCCTGCATGGCCTGCGGGCTCAACCACACACATACTGGACACAGCATAGTTGGCGGGCTCAGCCACACACATACTGGCCCCTGCATGGTCTGCGGGCTCAGCTACACACATACTGGCCCTTACATGGCCTGCCGTGCTCAGCTACACACACAGTGGCCCCTGCATGGTCTGCCGGGTTCAGCCACACAGATACTGGCCCCTGCATGGTCTGCCGGGCTCAGCCACACACATGCTGGACACAGCATGGTCTGTCGGGCTCAGCCGCACACATACTGGACACAGCATGGTCTGCCAGGCTCAACCACACACATACTGGCCCCTGCATGATCTGTGGGGCTCAGCCACACACATACTGGACGCTGCATGATCTGTGGGGCTCAGCCACACACATACTGGACGCTGCATGGTCTACCGGGCTCAGCCACACACATACCGGCCCCTGCATGGCTTGCCAGGCTCAGCCGCACACATACTGGCCCCTGCATGGTCTGCCGGGCTCAGCCGCACACATACTGGACGCTGCATGGTCTGCCGGGCTCATCCACACACATACTGGACACAGCATGGTTTGCCGGGCTCAGCCACACACATACCGGACACAACATGGTCTGCCGGGCTCAGCCACACACATACTGGCCCCTGCATGGTCTCGTGGGGCTCAGCCACACAGATACTGGCCCCTGCATGGTCTGCCGGGCTCAGCCACACACATGCTGGATACAGCATGGTCTGCCGGGCTCAGCTGCACACATACTGGAAAAGCTGCATGGTCTGCCCGGCTCAGCCGCACACATACTGGCCCCCGCATGGTCTGCCGAGCTCAGCCGCACATATACCGGCCCCTGCATGGTCTGCCAGGCTCAGCCACACACATACTGGCCCCTGCATGGTCTGCCGAGCTCAGCCACACACATACTGGCCCCTGCATGGTCTGCTGAGCTCAGCCACACACATACTGGCCCCTGCATGGTCTGCCGGGCTCAGCCACACACATACTGGCCCCTGCATGGTCTGCCGGGCTCAGCCACACACATACTGGCCCCTGCATGGTCTGCCGGGCTCAGCCACACACATACTGGACGCTGCATGGTCTGCCGAGCTCAGCCACATACATACCGGCCCCTGCATGGTCTGCCGGGCTCAGCCACACACATACTGGCGCATGCATGGTCTGCTGGGTTCAGCCACACACATACTGGCCCCTGCATGGTCTGCCGAGCTCAGCCACACACATACTGGCCCCTGCATGGTCTGCCGAGCTCAGCCGCACACATACTGGCCCCTGCATGGTCTGCCGGGCTCAGCCACACACATACTGGCCCCTGCATGGTCTGCCGAGCTCAGCCACACACATACTGGCCCCTGCATGGTCAGCCGGGCTCAGCCACACACATACTGGACGCAGCATGGTCTGCCGAGCTCAGCCGCACACATACCGGCCCCTGCATGGTCTGCCGGGCTCAGCCACACACATACTGGACGCTGCATGGTCTGCCGAGCTCAGCCACATACATACCGGCCCCTGCATGGTCTGCCGGGCTCAGCCACACACATACTGGACGCTGCATGGTCTGCCGGGCTCAGCCACACACATACTGGCGCATGCATGGTCTGCTGGGTTCAGCCACACACATACTGGACACAGCATGGTTTCCCGGGCTCAGCCACACAGATACTGGCCCCTGTATGGTCTGCGGGGCTCAGGCACACACATACTGGGCGCTGCATGGTCTGCTGGGTTCAGCCACACACATACTCTTTATACCATGTATATAATAATACCACCATACGCCATGCGCCTACAGATTTATGAAGCCACACCCACACACAGGCATCACATGACCAAATATTGTTCTGTTTGTATTTACACTATTTATTTATGATTATACACAGTAAATCTCTTCTATATACAGATCCTTCCCCACCCCCACACACAAGAAGTCCTGTGCCATAATAGTCATCCTCTGCCAGGGACCGGTAGCATTGTCTGGAAGATGACAGATCGCAGACTGATCATGTGGCAAACGTCACCAGGCAGCCGAGACTGATCATGTGGCAAACCTCACATCGCAGCCGAGACTGATCATGTGGCAAATGTCACCAGGCAGCCGAGACTGATCATGTGGCAAACGTCACCAGGCAGCCGAGACTGATCATGTGGCAAACCTCACATCGCAGCCGAGACTGATCATGTGGCAAACCTCACATCGCAGCCGAGACTGATCATGTGGCAAATGTCACATCGCAGCCGAGACTGATCATGTGGCAAACGTCACCAGGCAGCCGAGACTGATCATGTGGCAAATGTCACATCGCAGCCGAGACTGATCATGTGGCAAACGTCACCAGGCAGCCGAGACTGATCATGTGGCAAACGTCACCAGGCAGCCGAGACTGATCATGTGGCAAACGTCACCAGGCAGCCGAGATTGATCATGTGGCAAATGTCACATCGCAGCCGAGACTGATCATGTGGCAAATGTCACCAGGCAGCCGAGACTGATCATGTGGCAAATGTCACCAGGCAGCCGAGACTGATCATGTGGCAAATGTCACCAGGCAGCTGAGACTGATCATGTGGCAAACGTCACCAGGCAGCCGAGACTGATCATGTGGCAAACGTCACCAGGCAGCCGAGACTGATCATGTGGCAAATGTCACCAGGCAGCTGAGACTGATCATGTGGCAAACGTCACCAGGCAGCCGAGACTGATCATGTGGCAAACGTCAGCAGGCAGCCGAGACTGATCATGTGGCAAATGTCACCAAGCAGCCGAGACTGATCATGTGGCAAATGTCACCAGGCAGCCGAGACTGATCATGTGGCAAATGTCACCAGGCAGCCGAGACTGATCATGTGGCAAATGTCACCAGGCAGCCGAGATTGATCATGTGGCAAATGTCACATCGCAGCCGAGACTGATCATGTGGCAAACGTCACATCGCAGCCGAGACTGATCATGTGGCAAACGTCAGCAGGCAGCCGAGACTGATCATGTGGCAAACGTCACCAGGCAGCCGAGACTGATCATGTGGCAAATGTCACCAGGCAGCTGAGACTGATCATGTGGCAAACGTCACCAGGCAGCCGAGACTGATCATGTGGCAAACGTCAGCAGGCAGCCGAGACTGATCATGTGGCAAATGTCACCAAGCAGCCGAGACTGATCATGTGGCAAATGTCACCAGGCAGCCGAGACTGATCATGTGGCAAATGTCACCAGGCAGCCGAGACTGATCATGTGGCAAATGTCACCAGGCAGCCGAGACTGATCATGTGGCAAACGTCACCAGGCAGCCGAGACTGATCATGTGGCAAACGTCACTAGACAGCTGAGACTGATCATGTGGCAAATGTCACCAGGCAGCCGAGACTGATCATGTGGCAAATGTCACCAGGCAGCCGAGACTGATCATGTGGCAAATGTCACCAGGCAGCCGAGACTGATCATGTGGCAAATGTCACCAGGCAGCCGAGACTGTTCATGTGGCAAATGTCACCAGACAGCCGAGACTGATCATGTGGCAAACGTCACCAGGCAGCCGAGACTGATCATGTGGCAAACGTCACATCACAGCCGAGACTGATCATGTGGCAAACGTCACCAGGCAGCCGAGACTGATCATGTGGCAAATGTCACCAGGCAGCCGAGACTGATCATGTGGCAAATGTCACCAGGCAGCCGAGACTGATCATGTGGCAAACGTCACATCGCAGCCGAGACTGATCATGTGGCAAACGTCACCAGGCAGCCGAGACTGATCATGTGGCAAACGTCACCAGGCAGCCGAGACTGATCATGTGGCAAACGTCACCAGGCAGCCGAGACTGATTATGTGGCAAACGTTACCAGGCAGCCGAGACTGATCATGTGGCAAACGTCACATCACAGCCGAGACTGATCATGTGGCAAATGTCACCAGGCAGCCGAGACTGATCATGTGGCAAATGTCACCAGGCAGCCGAGACTGATCATGTGGCAAATGTCACCAGGCAGCCGAGACTGATCATGTGGCAAACGTCACCAGGCAGCCGACACTGATCATGTGGCAAACGTCACATCACAGCCGAGACTGATCATGTGGCAAATGTCACCAGGCAGCCGAGACTGATCATGTGGCAAATGTCACCAGGCAGCCGAGACTGATCATGTGGCAAACGTCACCAGGCAGCCGACACTGATCATGTGGCAAACGTCACATCACAGCCGAGACTGATCATGTGGCAAATGTCACCAGGCAGCCGAGACTGATCATGTGGCAAATGTCACCAGGCAGCCTAGACTGATCATGTGGCAAATGTCACCAGGCAGCCGAGACTGATCATGTGGCAAACGTCACCAGGCAGCCGACACTGATCATGTGGCAAACGTCACATCACAGCCGAGACTGATCATGTGGCAAATGTCACCAGGCAGCCGAGACTGATCATGTGGCAAATGTCACCAGGCAGCCGAGACTGATCATGTGGCAAACGTCACCAGGCAGCCGACACTGATCATGTGGCAAACGTCACATCACAGCCGAGACTGATCATGTGGCAAATGTCACCAGGCAGCCGAGACTGATCATGTGGCAAATGTCACCAGGCAGCCGAGACTGATCATGTGGCAAATGTCACCAGGCAGCCGAGACTGATCATGTGGCAAATGTCACCAGGCAGCCGAGACTGATCATGTGGCAAATGTCAACAGGCAGCCGAGACTGATCATGTGGAAAACGTCACCAGGCAGCCGAGACTGATCATGTGGCAAAAGTCACCAGACAGCCGAGACTGATCATGTGGCAAACGTCACCAGGCAGCCGAGACTGATCATGTGGCAAACGTCACATAACAACCGAGACTGATCATGTGGCAAACATCACCAGGCAGACGAGATTGATCATGTGGCAAACCTCACATCGCAGCCGAGACTGATCATGTGGCAAGTGTCACATCGCAGCTGAGACTGATCATGTGGCATACGTCACATCACATCCGAGACTGATCATGTGGCAAACGTCACCAGGCAGCCGAGACTGATCATGTGGCAAATGTCACCAGGCAGCCGAGACTGATCATGTGGCAAACGTCACATCGCAGCCGAGACTGATCATGTGGTAAACGTCACCAGGCAGCCGAGACTGATCATGTGGCAAATGTCACCAGACAGCCGAGACTGATCATGTGGCAAACGTCACCAGGCAGCCAAGACTGATCATGTGGCAAACGTCACCAGGCAGCCGAGACTGATCATGTGGCAAATGTCACCAGGCAGCCGAGACTGATCGTGTGGCAAACGTCACCAGGCAGCCGAGACTGTACATGTGGCAAACGTCACCAGGCAGCCGCATCATTCTTGGTTCAATACAATCCTGATGATGATAATATAGTTTGAGTAAAATGGGCCGTATCTAACCCCATGAATGAGCCAAGAATAACACTGGCATAGGACCATTAACATGGCATCAGTAGACGTCCTCCAGGCATGTCCAGCATTACCGATATGGAGACAAGCGAGATATTGGCTTCAACGTGAATCAGGAAAGTTGCCACTTGCCACGTCAGTCCAGGTCACCCAATCATGTAGCTGCTCCATGTTCTTCATTACTGGTGGCATCATGATCCATCTCAGCTTCTTGTCCCCATCAACATGATGGACACACGTTATCTGCCTGAACAAACGATGAGTCCACTGGGCGACGTCACTCATGTGAGCCTGAAGGCCCCTCTCTGGATAAGTCATCCTCATCATCCGACACATCGAACACCCCAACCAGATGATGGTTGACTTCTGAGGCCAAAGGAGAATCTGAGGAAACAGGACAAGCAACATCACCACAAAGTCATAAAAAGGGCGGATCATGTATCAATAGAGTCTTCACATGTACGTGGGGACAACTGTACAATAATGTGCTCGTAGTAACCAAGTATAAACTGAGGTACACTGTGGACGCGGTACCCAAGTATTAACTGAGGTACACTGTGGACGTGGTACCCAAGTATTAACTGAAGTACACTGTGGACGTGGTACCCAAGTATTAACTGAGGTACACTGTGGACGTGGTACCCAAGTATAAACTGAGGTACACTGTGGACGTGGTACCCAAGTATTAACTGAGGTACACTGTGGACGTGGTACCCAAGTATAAACTGAGGTACACTGTGGACGTGGTACCCAAGTATTAACTGAAGTACACTGTGGACGTGGTACCCAAGTATTAACTGAGGTACACTGTGGACGTGGTACCCAAGTATAAACTGAGGTACACTGTGGACGTGGTACCCAAGTATTAACTGAGGTACACTGTGGACGTGGTACCCAAGTATAAACTGAGGTACACTGTGGACGTGGTACCCAAGTATTAACTGAGGTACACTGTGGACGTGGTACCCAAGTATAAACTGAGGTACACTGTGGACGTGGTACCCAAGTATTAACTGAGGTACACTGTGGACGTGGTACCCAAGTATTAACTGAGGTACACTGTGGACGTGGTACCTAAGTATTAACTGAGGTACACTGTGGACGTGGTAGAGTATACCCCGAGCTACATTGTGGATGTGATATCAAAGTATTAACTGTGCTAAATTGTGGACACGGTAACCTAGTATAAGCCATGTTACAGTGTGTACGTGGTACCCAAGTATAATCCTTGCTAGGGTAGGTGTTAGAGAATCATGAGGGAGGTGATATAGGGCGATGCAGCACTGTGGAGAAGATGGGTAGGTGATAGACAGAGATGAGGAGGAGTGGTGGAGAGGTCAGGTAGGGTGATGGACAGAGATGATTAGGAGATGTAGGGCGGTGCAGAATTGTGGAGAGGACGGGTACGTGATAGACAGAGATGAGGAGGAGTGGTGGAGAGGTCAGGTAGGGTGATGGACAGAGATGATTAGGAGATGTAGGGGGTGCAGAATTGTGGCGAGGACGGGTAGGTGATAGACAGAGATGAGGAGGAGTGGTGAAGAGGTCAGGTAGGGTGATGGACAGAGATGATGAGGAGATATAGGGCGGTGCAGAATTGTGGAGAGGACGGGTAGGTGATAGACAGAGATGAGGAGGAGTGGTGGAGAGGTCAGGTAGGGTAATGGACAGAGATGATTAGGAGATGTAGGGCGGTGCAGAATTGTGGCGAGGACGGGTAGGTGATAGACAGAGATGAGGAGGAGTGGTGGAGAGGTCAGGTAGGGTGATGGACAGAGATGATTAGGCGATGTAGGGGGTGCAGCACTGTGGAGAGGACGGGTAGGTGATAGACAGAGACGAGGAGGAGTGGTGGAGAGGTCAGGTAGGGTGATGGACAGAGATGATTAGGAGATGTAGGGCGGTGCAGAATTGTGGCGAGGACGGGTAGGTGATAGACAGAGATGAGGAGGAGTGGTGAAGAGGTCAGGTACGGTGATGGACAGAGATGATTAGGCGATGTAGGGGGTGCAGCACATTGGAGAGGACGGGTAGGTGATAGACAGAGATGAGGAGGAGTGGTGGAGAGGTCAGGTAGGGTGATGGACAGAGATGATTAGGAGATGTAGGGGGTGCAGAATTGTGGAGAGGACGGGTACGTGATAGACAGAGATGAGGAGGAGTGGTGGAGAGGTCAGGTAGGGTGATGGACAGAGATGATTAGGAGATGTAGGGCGGTGCAGAATTGTGGAGAGGACGGGTAGGTGATAGACAGAGATGAGGAGGAGTGGTGGAGAGGTCAGGTAGGGTGATGGACAGAGATGATTAGGAGATGTAGGGGGTGCAGCACTGTGGAGAGGATGGGTAGGTGATAGACAGAGACGAGGAGGAGTGGTGGAGAGGTCAGGTAGGGTGATGGACAGAGATGATTAGGCGATGTAGGGGGTGCAGCACTGTGGAGAGGACGGGTAGGTGATAGACAGAGACGAGGAGGAGTGGTGGAGAGGTCAAGTAGGGTGATGGACAGAGATGATTAGGCGATGTCGGCGGTGCAGAATTGTGGAGAGGACGGGTAGGTGATAGACAGAGATGAGGAGGAGTGGTGGAGAGGTCAGGTAGGGTGATGGACAGAGATGATTAGGAGATGTAGGGCGGTGCAGAATTGTGGAGAGGACGGGTAGGTGATAGACAAAGATGAGGAGGAGTGGTGGAGAGGTCAGGTAGGGTGATGGACAGAGATGATTAGGCGATGTAGGGCGGTGCAGAATTGTGGAGAGGACGGGTAGGTGATAGACAGAGATGAGGAGGAGTGGTGGAGAGGTCAGGTAGGGTGATGGACAGAGATGATTAGGAGATGTAGGGCGGTGCAGAATTGTGGAGAGGACGGGTAGGTGATAGACAGAGATGAGGAGGAGTGGTGGAGAGGTCAGGTAGGGTGATGGACAGAGATGATTAGGAGATGTAGGGCGGTGCAGAATTGTGGAGAGAACGGGTAGGTGATAGACAGAGATGAGGAGGAGTGGTGGAGAGGTCAGGTAGGGTGATGGACAGAAATGATTAGGCGATGTAGGCGGTGCAGAATTGTGGAGAGTACGGGTAAGTGATAGACAGAGATGAGGAGGAGTGGTGGAGAGGTCAGGTAGGTGATGGACAGAGATGATTAGGCGATGTAGGGGGTGCAGAATTGTGGAGAGGACGGGTAGGTGATAGACAGAGATTATAGTTTCATAGTTTCATAGTTTTTAAGGTTGAAGGGAGACTCTAAGTCCATCTAGTTCAACCCGTAGCCTAACATGTTGATCCAGAGGAAGGCAAAAAAACCCCAATGTGTCAAATAAGCTCCAATGGGGAAAAAAATTCCTTCCTGACTCCACATCCGGCAATCAGACTAGTTCCCTGGATCAATACCCTGTCATAAAATCTAATATACATAACTGGTAATATTATATTTTTCAATTAATGCGATCAGGCTCTGCTTAAATTTTACTTGTGAATCCCTCAATACAACATCATACGGCAGAGAGCTCCATAGTCTCACTGCTTGTACAGTAAAGAATCCTCATCTGTGATTATGATTAAACCTTCTTTCCTCGAGACGTAGCGGATGCCCCCGTGTTCCAGTCGCAGGCCTAGGTGTAAAGAGATCTTTGGAAAGGTCTCTGTACTGTCCCCTCATATATTTATACATTGTGATTAGATCCCCCTAAGCCTTTGTTTTTCCTAACTAACTAACCCCAAGTTCAATAACCTGTCTTGGTATTGCAGCCCACCCATTCCTCTAATAATCTTGGTCGCTCTTCTATCTACCTGTAAGATTATGCTATTTATAACCTTCTATACTTTTGCTAACAAGAAATGCATCCATTCCTCTCTTAAATTCATTCAGTGAGTGGCCATCACTACTTCCTCAGGAAGAGAGTTGCAGAGCCTCACTGCTCTTACCGTGAAGAACCCTCTTCTATGCTGATGTAGGAATTTTCTTTCCTCCAATCGAAAAGAATGCCCCCTTGTTCTTGTCACAGTCCTTTGTACAAACAGATCATGGGAGAGATCTCTATATTGCCCTCTGATATACTTGTACATGTTTATTAGGTCTCCTCTAAGTCTTCTCTTTTCTAGAGTAAATAGACCTAATTTTGATAACCTTTCCGTGTATTGTAATGCACCCATTCCATTTATTATTTTAGTAGCCCGCCTCTGAACCCTTTCAAGTTCAGTAATGTCTTTCTTCAGCACCGGCGCCCAAAATTGCACACAATACTCCAAGTGTGGTCTGACTAGTGATTTGTACAGAGGGAGAATGATGTTTTCATCTCGTGCCCCCAGACCTCTTCTAATGCATCCCATCACCCTATTTGCTTTGGTGGCTGCTGCCTGACACTGGGCACTCCAATTTAGCTTCTTATTGACTAAGATGCCTAAGTCTTTTTCCATGTCTGATTTCCCCAGCAATTTCCCATTTAGTAAGTAATCGTAGCATCTGTTTCTCCTTCCCATGTGCATAACCTTACACTTATCTGTGTTACACCTCATTTGCCATTTTTCAGCCCAATTCTCCAATTTACTCAAGTCCATCTGTAGTTGCAAACTGTCCTCCTTTGTGTTAACTACCTTACATAGTTTTGTATCATCTGCAAATACTGATATTTTACTCTGTAAACCATCCACCAGATCATTAATAAATATATTAAATAGTAGGGGGCCCAATACAGACCCCTGTGGCACCCCACTAGTAACCCTGGCCCAATCTGAGTATGCACCATTAATAACCACTCTTTGTTTTCTACCACTAAGCCAGCTACCTACCCATCTACACACATTTTCCCCGAGCCCAAGCTTTCTCATTTTACTTAGCAGTCTTTTATGTGGGACAGTGTCAAATGCTTTACCGATGAGATGAGGAGTGGTGGAGAGGTCAAGTAGGGTGATGGACAGAGATGATTAGGCGATGTAGGGGGTGCAGCACTGTGGAGAGGACGGGTAGGTGATAGACAGAGACGAGGAGGAGTGGTGGAGAGGTCAGGTAGGGTGATGGACAGAGATGATTAGGCGATGTAGGGCGGTGCAGAATTGTGGAGAGGACGGGTAGGTGATAGACAGAGACGAGGAGGAGTGGTGGAGAGGTCAGGTAGGGTGATGGACAGAGATGATTAGGAGATGTAGGGCGGTGCAGAATTGTGGAGAGTACGGGTAAGTGATAGACAGAGATGAGGAGGAGTGGTGGAGAGGTCAGGTAGGGTGATGGACAGAGATGATTAGGAGATGTAGGGCGGTGCAGAATTGTGGAGAGTACGGGTAAGTGATAGACAGAGATGAGGAGGAGTGGTGGAGAGGTCAGGTAGGGTGATGGACAGAGATGATTAGGAGATGTAGGGGGTGCAGCACTGTGGAGATGACGGGTAAGTGATAGACAGAGATGAGGAGGAGTGGTGGAGAGGTCAGGTAGGGTGATGGACAGAGATGATTAGGCGATGTAGGGCGGTGCAGAATTGTGGAGAGGACGGGTAGGTGATAGACAGAGATGAGGAGGAGTGGTGGAGAGGTCAGGTAGGGTGATGGACAGAGATGATTAGGAGATGTAGGGCGGTGCAGAATTGTGGAGAGTACGGGTAAGTGATAGACAGAGATGAGGAGGAGTGGTGGAGAGGTCAGGTAGGGTGATGGACAGAGATGATTAGGAGATGTAGGGCGGTGCAGAATTGTGGAGAGGACGGGTAGGTGATAGACAGAGACGAGGAGGAGCGGTGGAGAGGTCAGGTAGGGTGATGGACAGAGATGATTAGGAGATGTAGGCGGTGCAGAATTGTGGAGAGGACGGGTAGGTGATAGACAGAGATGAGAAGGAGTGGTGAAGAGGTCAGATAGGGTAATGTACAGAGATGATTAGGCGATGTAGGGGGTGCAGCACTGTGGAGATGACGGGTATGTGATAGACAGAGATGAGGAGGAGTGGTGGAGAGGTCAGGTAGGGTGATGGACAGAGATGATTAGGCGATGTAGGGGGTGCAGCACTGTGGAGAGGACGGGTAGGTGATAGACAGAGATGAGGAGGAGTGGTGGAGAGGTCAGGTAGGGTGATGGACAGAGATGATTAGGAGATGTAGGGCGGTGCAGAATTGTGGAGAGGACGGGTAGGTGATAGACAGAGATGAGGAGGAGTGGTGGAGAGGTCAGGTAGGGTGATGGACAGAGATGAGGGATGAGATATATGGAGGTGCAGAGCTGTGGAGAGGTCAGGTAGGTGATAGACAGAGATGAGGAGGAGTGGTGGAGAGGTCAGGTAGGTGATGGACAGAGATGAGGGATGAGATACAGTTAGGTCCAGAAATCTTTGGACAGTGACACAATTTTGGCGAGTTGGGCTCTGCATGCCACCACATTGGATTTGAAATGAAACCTCTACAACAGAATTCAAGTGCAGATTGTAACGTTTAATTTGAAGGTTTGAACAAAAATATCTGATAGAAATTGTAGGAATTGTCACATTTCTTTACAAACACTCCACATTTTAGGAGGTCAAAAGTAATTGGACAAATAAACCAAACCCAAACAAAATATTTTTATTTTCAATATTTTGTTGCGAATCCTTTGGAGGCAATCACTGCCTTAAGTCTGGAACCCATGGACATCACCAAACGCTGGGTTTCCTCCTTCTTAATGCTTTGCCAGGCCTTTACAGCCGCAGCCTTCAGGTCTTGCTTGTTTGTGGGTCTTTCCGTCTTAAGTCTGGATTTGAGCAAGTGAAATGCATGCTCAATTGGGTTAAGATCTGGTGATTGACTTGGCCATTTCAGAATGTTCCACTTTTTTGCACTCATGAACTCCTGGGTAGCTTTGGCTGTATGCTTGGGGTCATTGTCCATCTGTACTATGAAGCGCCGTCCGATCAACTTTGCGGCATTTGGCTGAATCTGGGCTGAAAGTATATCCCGGTACACTTCAGAATTCATCCGGCTACTCTTGTCTGCTGTTATGTCATCAATAAACACAAGTGACCCAGTGCCATTGAAAGCCATGCATGCCCATGCCATCACGTTGCCTCCACCATGTTTTACAGAGGATGTGGTGTGCCTTGGATCATGTGCCGTTCCCTTTCTTCTCCAAACTTTTTTCTTCCCATCATTCTGGTACAGGTTGATCTTGGTCTCATCTGTCCATAGAATACTTTTCCAGAACTGAGCTGGCTTCATGAGGTGTTTTTCAGCAAATGTAACTCTGGCCTGTCTATTTTTGGAATTGATGAATGGTTTGCATCTAGATGTGAACCCTTTGTATTTACTTTCATGGAGTCTTCTCTTTACTGGTGACTTAGAGACAGATACACCTACTTCACTGAGAGTGTTCTGGACTTCAGTTGATGTTGTGAACGGGTTCTTCTTCACCAAAGAAAGTATGCAGCGATCATCCACCACTGTTGTCATCCGTGGACGCCCAGGCCTTTTTGAGTTCCCAACCTCACCAGTCAATTCCTTTTTTCTCAGAATGTACCCGACTGTTGATTTTGCTACTCCAAGCATGTCTGCTATCTCTCTGATGGATTTTTTCTTTTTTTTCAGCCTCAGGATGTTCTGCTTCACCTCAATTGAGAGTTCCTTAGACCGCATGTTGTCTGGTCACAGCAACAGCTTCCAAATGCAAAACCACACACCTGTAATCAACCCCAGACCTTTTAACTACTTCATTGATTACAGGTTAACGAGGGAGATGCCTTCAGAGTTAATTGCAGCCCTTAGAGTCCCTTGTCCAATTACTTTTGGTCCCTTGAAAAAGAGGAGGCTATGCATTACAGAGCTATGATTCCTAAACCCTTTCTCCGATTTGGATGTGAAAACTCTCATATTGCAGCTGGGAGTGTGCACTTTCAGCCCATATTATATATAGAATTGTATTTCTGAACATGTTTTTGTAAACAGCTAAAATAACAAAACTTGTGTCACTGTCCAAATATTTCTGGACCTAACTGTATATGGTGGTGCAGAGCTGTGGAGAGGACGGGTAGGTGATAGACAGAGATGAGGAGAAGATGTAGGGCGGTGCAGCTGTAGTGCTTCTGAACCCCTCAGGGCACTACTGGGTACTGCATCCTGACTGAAGATACAGAGCCTATCCCCAGGGACCTGGAAGACCAGTGCCGGTACCAACAAAACGCATAACATCCCCAGTTTCCCACTCCCCATTAGGGGTGACTGACTAGTCCGGGACCCAATGGATAGCTGCCCAGAGGTGGAGCCAGTCCAGTCCACTAGCCGACAGCCCGGTGGGAGGGGACAAACAGATACAAACACGCAGTCAGACAGAGTCTGGTAATGACAGTTGAAAGGGACGGACGTGTCTCCAGACGGGGTCATGTAACGGTGACCCAGGTGGCAAGGAGAGTGGTTGCCAGGGAGGGTACAGCCAGGTACCTCTGGAACCAGAGCACCAACGGGGCACAGGGCCCTAGGTCAGGCGACAGCTTCAGGCACCCTGACAAATACCTGCACAGTGAGGGGACCTTCACGGACCTCACTGACCCAAGAATCCAAGGGGACCAGCAGTAAAGATTGAGCCAGGGATCGGAACAGAACACCGACCCTACAGGGTTCACACTGCCCGCCGTATGGATGAGAGACTGCCAAAAGAACTTTCCAGGCTACGGGGTCCCACCAACAAGTGAGAGGTGTCGGGGAAAGCGACTACCAGGTCACCACACCGGCACTGGGACAAAAGGGACCAGGGGTCTGAAGCAGCCACCCTCAGTGCCACAGCTCAACCTCACTGTGAGTAAACAGAAGTTGCACTGCATCCCCACCGTGTGGTCTCCCTTCTTTCTGCGTCCCTCCATTCATTACCTGGGGCCCGGCCCTACTTGCGGAGGGCCTAACATCCAGGCTGCCACCACCATCAGCCCCAGAGGTAACAGACTGTGCAGCGGCGATTCCATCACCATAACCGCAACCCGCAAGTGGAGTCACAATACAAACTCTTTAACTCCCCTCTATATATACCTCTTTTAAAAAGCGTCCCCAGGGTCACGGAACTGGGCATCGGCCGTTACACAAACGTGACACAACATCCCCGTACATATACGGCCTGGGACCGAGTACCCCATAGCCCTGGCCAACACACAGCACTGTGGAGAGGACAGGTAGGTGATATACAGAGATGATGAGGAGATGTAGGGCGGTGCAGCACTGTGGAGAGGACGGGTAGGTAATAGACGCAGATGAGGAGATGTAGGGCGGTGCAGAACTTTGGAGAGGACAGGTAGGTGATATACAGAGATGAGGAGGAGATGTAGGGTGGTGCAGAACTGTGAAGAGGACGGGTAGGTGATAGACAGAGATGAGGAGGAGATGTAGGGCAGTGCAGAATTGTGAAGAGGATGGGTAGGTGATAGACAGAGATGATGAGGAGATGTAGGGTGGTGCAGAACTGTGAAGAGGATCGGTAGGTGATAGACAGAGATGATGAGGAGATGTAGGGTGGTGCAGAACTGTGGAGAGGACAGGTAGGTGATAGACAGAGATGAGGAGGAGATGTAGGGTGGTGCAGAACTGTGGAGAGGACGGGTAGGTGATAGACAGAGATGAGGAGGAGATGTAGGGTGGTGCAGAACTGTAGAGAGGACAGGTAGGTGATAGACAGAGATGAGGAGGAGATGTAAGGTGGTGCAGAACTGTGGAGAGGACGGGTAGGTGATAGACAGAGATGATGAGGAGATATAGGGTAGTGCAGAACTGTGGAGAGGACAGGTAGGTGATAGACAGAGATGATGAGGAGATGTAGGGTGGTGCAGAACTGTGGAGAAGAGGGGTAGTGTGATAGACAGAGATGATGAGGAGGAGATGTAGGGTGGTGCAGAACTGTGGAGAGGACGGATAGGTGATAGACAGAGATGATGAGGAGATATAGGGTAGTGCAGAACTGTGGAGAGGACAGGTAGGTGGTAAACAGAGATGAGGAGATGTAGGGTGGTGCAGAACTGTAGAGAGGACGGGTAGGTGATAGACAAAGATGAGGAAGAGAGGTACTGTAGGGTGGTGCAGAACTGTGGAGAGGACAGGGACGGTGATAGACAGAGATGAGGAGGAGATGTAGGGTGCTGCAGAACTGTGGAGAGGACAGGGTCGGTGATAGACAGAGATGAGGAGGAGATGTAGGGTGCTGCAGAACTCTCGAAAAGATGAGTAGTGTGACAGACCTGAGGAGGAGATGTAGGGGGCAGCAATATGGGGAGGACGTGTAGGTAATAGACAGATGAGGAGATGTAGGGCGATGCAGAACTGTGGAGAGGACAGGGAGGGTGATATTCAGAGACGAGGAGATGTAGGGCGGTGCAGCACTGTCGAGAGGACATGTAGGTAATAGACGCAGATGAGGAGATGTAGGGCGGTGCAGCACTGTGGAGAGGACAGGTAGGTAATAGACGCAGATGAGGAGATGTAGGGCGGTGCAGCACTGTGGAGAGGATGAGTAGGTGATAGGTGATAGACAGAGATGAGGAGGAGATGTAGGGTGGTGCAGAACTGTGGAGAAGAGGGGTAGTGTGATAGAGATGATGAGGAGGAGATGTAGGGGGTGCAGAACTGTGGAGAGGACGGGTAGGTGATAGACAGAGATGATGAGGAGATATAGGGTAGTGCAGAACATGTAGGTAATAGACACAGATGAGGAGATGTAGGGCGGTGCAGCACTTTGGAGAGGACATGTAGGTAATAGACACAGATGAGGAGATGTAGGGCGGTGCAGCACTGTCGAGAGGACATGTAGGTAATAGACGCAGATGAGGAGATGTAGGGCGGTGCAGCACTGTGGAGAGGACATGTAAGTAATAGACGCAGATGAGGAGATGTAGGGCGGTGCAGCACTGTGGAGAGGACATGTAGGTAATAGATGCAGATGAGGAGATGTAGGGCGGTGCAGCATTGTGGGGAGGACATGTAGGTAATAGACGCAGATGAGGAGATGTAGGGCGGTGCAGCACTGTGGAGAGGACATGTAGGTAATAGACACAGATGAGGAGATGTAGGGCAGTGCAGCACTGTGGAGAGGACATGTACAGTAGGTAATAGACACAGATGAGGAGATGTAGGGCGGTGCAGCGAGAGGACATGTAGGTAATAGACGCAGATGAGGAGATGTAGGGCGGTGCAGAACTCTGGAGAGGACAGGTAGGTAATAGACGCAGATGAGGAGATGTAGGGTGGTGCAGCACTGTGGAGAGGACATGTAGGTAATAGACGCAGATGAGGAGATGTAGGGCGGTGCAGCACTGTGGAGAGGACATGTAGGTAATAGACACAGATGAGGAGATGTAGGGCGGTGCAGCACTGTGGAGAGGACATGTAGGTAATAGACGCAGATGAGGAGATGTAGGGCGGTGCAGCACTGTGGAGAGGACATGTAAGTAACAGATGCAGATGAGGAGATGTAGGGTGGTGCAGCACTGTGGAGAGGACAGGTAGGTAATAGACGCAGATGAGGAGATGTAGGGCGGTGCAGCACTGTCGGGAGGACATGTAGGTAATAGACGCAGATGAGGAGATGTAGGGCGGTGCAGCACTGTGGAGAGGACATGTAGGTAATAGACACAGTTGAGGAGATGTAGGGCGGTGCAGCACAGTGGAGAGGACATGTAAGTAATAGATGCAGATGAGGAGATGTAGGGTGGTGCAGCACTGTGGAGAGGACATGTAAGTAATAGACGCAGATGAAGAGATGTAGGGCGGTGCAGCACTGTGAAGAGGACATGTAGGTAATAGACGCAGATGAGGAGATGTAGGGCGGTGCAGCACTGTGGAGAGGACATGTAGGTAATAGACACAGATGAAGAGATGTAGGGCGGTGCAGCACTGTGGAGAGGACATGTAAGTAATAGATGCAGATGTGGAGATGTAGTGCGGTGCAGCACTGTGGAGAGGACATGTAAGTAATAGATGCAGATGAGGAGATGTAGGGCAGTGCAGCACTGTGGAGAGGACATGTAGGTAATAGACACAGATGAGGAGATGTAGGGCAGTGCAGAACTGTCAGAAGGATGGGTAGTGTGATAGACATGAGGAGGAGATGTAGGGTGGTGCAGCACTGTGGAGAGGACAGGTAGGGTGATAGAGATGAGGAGGAGATGTAGGGCGGTGCAGCACTGTGGAGAGGAAAGGTAGGGTGATAGACACAGATGAGGAGATGTAGGGCGGTGCAGCACTGTGGAGAGGACAGGTAGGTAATAGACGGAGATGTAGGGCGGTGCAGCACTGTGGGGAAGACAGGTAGGTAATAGACACAGATGAGGAGATGTAGGGCGGTGCAGCACTGTGGAGAGGACAGGTAGGTAATAGACGCAGATGTGGAGATGTAGGGCGGTGCAGCACTGTGGAGAGGACATGTAGGTAATAGACGCAGATGAGGAGATGTAGGGCGGTGCAGCACTGTGGAGAGGACATGTAGGTAGGGACTGATATGGATGGAGAATGTGAGCTGTGCATGGAGGAGGGACTGATATGGATGGAGAATGTGAGCTGTGCATGGGGGAGGGACTGATATGGATGGAGAATGTGAGCTGTGCTTGGGGGAGGGACTGTATTGTTGGAGAATGTGAGCTGTGCTTGGGGGAGGGACTGATATGGATGGAGAATGTGAGCTGTGCATGGAGGAGGGACTGATATAGATGGAGAATGTGAGCTGTGCATGGAGGAGGGACTGATATGGATGGAGAATGTGAGCTGTGCATGGAGGAGGGACTGATATGGATGGAGAATGTGAGCTGTGCTTGGGGGAGGCACTGATATCGATGGAGAATGTGAGCTGTGCATGGGGGAGGGACTGATATAGATGGAGAATGTGAGCTGTGCATGGAGGAGGGACTGATATGGATGGAGAATGTGAGCTGTGCTTGGGGGAGGGAGTGATATAGATGGAGAATGTGAGCTGTGCATGGAGGAGGGACTGATATGGATGGAGAATGTGAGCTGTGCTTGGGGGAGGGACTGTATTGATGGAGAATGTGAGCTGTGAATGGAGAAGGGACTGATATGGATGGAGAATGTGACCTGTGCTTGGGGGAGGGACTGTATTGATGGAGAATGTGAGCTGTGCATGGAGGAGGGACTGATATCGATGGAGAATGTGAGCTGTGCATGGGGGAGGGACTGATATAGATGGAGAATGTGAGCTGTGCATGGAGGAGGGACTGATATGGATGGAGAATGTGAGCTGTGCATGGGGGAGAGACTGATATAGATGGAGAATGTGAGCTGTGCATGGAGGAGGGACTGATATGGATGGAGAATGTGAGCTGTGCTTGGGGGAGGGACTGTATTGATGGAGAATGTGAGCTGTGCATGGAGGAGGGACTGATATGGATGGAGAATGTGAGCTGTTCTTGGGGGAGGGAGTGATATAGATGGAGAATGTGAGCTGTGCTTGGGGGAGGGACTGATATGGATGGAGAATGTGAGCTGTGCTTGGGGGAGGGACTGTATTGATGGAGAATGTGAGCTGTGCATGGAGGAGGGACAGATATGGATGGAGAATGTGAGCTGTGCATGGGGGAGGGACTGATATAGATGGAGAATGTGAGCTGTGCATGGAGGAGGGACTGATATGGATGGAGAATGTGAGCTGTGCTTGGGGGAGGGACTGTATTGATGGAGAATGTGAGCTGTGCATGGAGGAGGGACTGATATGGATGGAGAATGTGAGCTGTGCTTGGGGGAGGGACTGTATTGATGGAGAATGTGAGCTGTGCATGGAGGAGGGACTGATATGGATGGAGAATGTGAGCTGTGCATGGGGGAGGGACTGTATTGATGGAGAATGTGAGCTGTGCATGGGGGAGGGACTGTATTGATGGAGAATGTGAGCTGTGCATGGAGGAGGGACTGATATGGATGGAGAATGTGAGCTGTGCATGGAGGAGGGACTGATATGGATGGAGAATGTGAGCTGTGCTTGGGGGAGGGACTGTATTGATGGAGAATGTGAGCTGTGCATGGAGAAGGGACTGATATGGATGGAGAATGTGAGCTGTGCTTGGGGGAGGGACTGTATTGATGGAGAATGTGAGCTGTGCATGGAGGAGGGACTGATATCGATGGAGAATGTGAGCTGTGCATGGGGGAGGGACTGATATAGATGGAGAATGTGAGCTGTGCATGGAGGAGGGACTGATATGGATGGAGAATGTGAGCTGTGCTTGGGGGAGGGAGTGATATGGATGGAGAATGTGAGCTGTGCATGGAGAAGGGACTTATATGGATGGAGAATGTGAGCTGTGCATGGAGCAGGGACTGATATGGATGGAGAATGTGAGCTGTGCATGGAGGAGGGACTGATATGGATGGAGAATGTGAGCTGTGCTTGGGGGAGGGACTGTATTGATGGAGAATGTGAGCTGTGCATGGAGGAGGGACTGATATAGATGGAGAATGTGAGCTGTGCATGGGGGAGGGACTGATATGGATGGAGAATGTGAGCTGTGCTTGGGGGAGGGACTGATATGGATTGAGAATGTGAGCTGTGCTTGGGGGAGGGACTGATATGGATGGAGAATGTGAGCTGTGCATGGAGAAGGGACTGATATGGATGGAGAATGTGAGCTGTGCATGGAGGAGGGACTGATATGGATGGAGAATGTGAGCTGTGCTTGGGGGAGGGACTGATATGGATGGAGAATGTGAGCTGTGCTTGGGGGAGGGACTGTATTGATGGAGAATGTGAGCTGTGCATGGAGGAGGGACTGATATAGATGGAGAATGTGAGCTGTGCATGGGGGAGGGACTGATATGGATGGAGAATGTGAGCTGTGCTTGGGGGAGGGACTGATATGGATTGAGAATGTGAGCTGTGCTTGGGGGAGGGACTGATATGGATGGAGAATGTGAGCTGTGCATGGAGAAGGGACTGATATGGATGGAGAATGTGAGCTGTGCATGGAGGAGGGACTGATATGGATGGAGAATGTGAGCTGTGCATGGAGGAGGGACTGATATGGATGGAGAATGTGAGCTGTGCATGGGGGAGGGACTGATATAGATGGAGAATGTGAGCTGTGCATGGAGGAGGGACTGATATGGATGGAGAATGTGAGCTGTGCATGGGGGAGGGACTGTATTGATGGAGAATGTGAGCTGTGCATGGAGGAGGGACTGATATAGATGGAGAATGTGAGCTGTGCATGGAGGAGGGACTGATATGGATGGAGAATGTGAGCTGTGCTTGGGGGAGGGACTGTATTGATGGAGAATGTGAGCTGTGCTTGGGGGAGGGACTGATATGGATGGAGAATGTGAGCTGTGCATGGAGGAGGGACTGATATAGATGGAGAATGTGAGCTGTGCATGGAGGAGGGACTGATATAGATGGAGAATGTGAGCTGTGCTTGGGGGAGGGACTGATATGGATGGAGAATGTGAGCTGTGCTTAGGGGAGGGACTGATATGGATGGAGAATGTGAGCTGTGCTTGGGGGAGGGACTGATATGGATGGAGAATGTGATCTGTGCTTGGGGGAGGGACTGATATGGATGGAGAATGTGAGTTGTGCATGGGGGAGGGACTGATATGGATGGAGAATGTGAGCTGTGCTTGGGGGAGGGACTGATATGGATGGAGAATGTGAGCTGTGCTTGGGGGAGGGACTGACATGGATAGAGAATGTGAGCTGTGCTTGGGGGAGGGACTGATATGGATGGAGTGCTCACAGTGTGTGAATGGGCTGTAGATATTAGAGATTGCTGCAGCTTGAACAGAAATGATACTAATCCACTTTGTAGCACAGAAGAGCTAGGATCAGGTGTGTGACTGTTGCGTGGTCATCCTTCCTCCTGCCCTGCTCAGCTTCCTTGGAAATGTGTTTGGCAACCTTAGAAGTCTGGTATTTCGAGCACATCTGCCTTCACAATAGCTCTGTCTGGATTTATAGGGAGGTCTGTGCTTAGATCCAGGTCTAACCTGACTTGTTAACAATCGGCAGGAGGCAATAAGATGCGAAGATGAATAAACAAGCAGCAGCCAACATGGATCCCAGACTTGGAATACGTGAGAACCTGGCGGCATCGGGGAGCACTCAGTAAAATGGACTGACACATTTGATTGAGGTTTGTAGAGATGGGAGTGAGGGTGCAAGCTTGTAAAGGATGTTTGGCCATGTCATGATGCACCGGGGGCGCCTGCACTTCTGTCATTCTGTACTCACAGCATTCCTAAGTGTGGCCAGTTGTACTACAGAGTGTCCTTGGCCACCAGTTAGGCGAGAAAATCCTCCATTGTGGTCATTGCAACCAATCTTGGATGTTAAAGGGGGCTTTACAGGCAGCGACATTGCTAGCGATGTCACTGGTGAAAGCAAACGCTCCCATCGGTTGTGCGTCACGGGCAAATCGCTGCCCGTGGCGCACAACATCGTTAGTCCCCATCCCACATACTTACCTACCTAGTGACGTCGCTGTGGCCAGCGAACCGCCTCCTTTGTAAGGGGGCGGTACGTGCAGCGTCACAGCGACGTCACACGGCAGGCGTCCAATAGAAGCGAAGGGGCGGAGAACAGCCGAAGGAAAGACACGCCGACCTCGTTGCCGGAAGACGCAGGTAAGCTGTAGTTCGTTGTTCCCAGGGTGTCACACGGAGCGATGTCTGCTGCCTCAGGAACGACGAACAACCTGCGTCCTCAACGACCAACGAGATTTTCAAAATGAACGACGTGTCAACAATCAACGATAAGGTGAGTATTTCTGATCGTTAACAGATGCTCAGAGCTGTTACACGCAACGACGTCGCTAAGAACGCCAGATGTGCGTCACGGAATCCGTGAGCCTGACGACATAGCGTTATGTCATTGCGTGTAACAGGGCCTTAAAGTGGGCTTTACACGGAGCGATATCGCTAGCGATGGCACCCGCCCCAGTTGTTTGTGGGTCACGGGCAAATCGCTGCCCATGGCGCACAATCTCGCTTGTCCGTGTCACACGTACAGCCCTCCCTAACGATGTCGCTGTGGACGGTGAACAACCTCCCCTGAAAGTGGGAGCTTTGTTCCGCGTCACAGCGACGTCACAGAGAGGGCCGCCAATAGAAGCGGAGGGGCGGAGAGCAGCCGCATCTCCGTCACTCGCACCTCAGTGCTCGTTGAGGACACAGGTACGCTGTAGTTCATCGTTCCCGGGGTGTCACACATAGCGATGTGTGCTGCCACGGGAACAACGAACAACCTGCGTCCTCAAAAACCAACTATTTTTTGAAAATGAACGACGTGTCGATGGGCGATTTGGTTTGTATTTTCCATCGTTAACGGCCGCTCGTTGGTGTCACATGCAACAACGTCGCTAACAATGCCGGATGTGCGTCACGGAATCTGGGACCCCGGCGATATATCGTTAGATACGTCGTTGCGTGTAACGGGGCCTTTAGACTACATTATGGAACATGAACATCTCACCTTGTGGAATGACGGTCAGTCTCGCTGAGCTGGACACTTCTCCAAACATGTTCCACGCCCGGCAGGTGTATAGTCCAGCGTCCCTCTGCTTGACTTGATGAATTTGCAGCCAGCCAGTCACCTGATGGCGCTGAGTCCCACCACGAGACTGTGTCCAAAAAGAAATATGGAGCATGAGGGATGAGGCTCCTGGTCATATGGAACTGTATGCGATGAGGTGGATATAGCAATAGGCAATATATATATAGGGAGGTGTATACCTGGTGGTTAGGACGGGTGCACGTATGTTATATACTAAGGGATCTATGAGGCTGGGGTGTATACAATGAGGTCTGTACTTATGTAAGGTGGTTAGGACGGGTGCATATCCAGGACTATAGGGTCTCCATACATCACTGCTGCAGACCTCATGGTTATTGAGTGGATACGGTACCTGGACGATGATGTGGCCATGCTCCCCCGGCAGCGCCTTTTCCACACCCTCTTTTCTCCATTCCATCTCCGCTAACGGCTGTGCAGAAACTTCACAGCCCAAAATGAGGCTCTGACCAATCACAGCCACTGTGTCCCGATGAGAAGTGAGCAAAACCGGAGCTGTGGAGACAACATGCATTATCAACGTCTCCTCTATTTTATGGACACCTGATCATAGTCTACAGGTCACAAACAGTCACCACTGATTTAGTGTCTGCCTCAGTGTTGAGGTGCAGCACAGGAGAAGTCATTGAGGTCCAATCAACAGATTATTATAATGCAGGATAAGCAGTGGGCCTATGGTGAAGGGAAGGTGCAGGCATAACCGAGGGTGCACAATGGAGGATCATTCTATAGTCTAAGGGGTACTTTGCACACTACGACATCGCAGCTGCGATGTCGGTGGGGTCAAATAGAAAGTGACGCACATCCGACGTCGCTGTCAACATCGGAGTGTGTAAATCGTTTTTGATATGATTAACGAGCGCAAAAGCGTCGAAATCGTATCATCGGTGTAGTGTCGGTCATTTCCATAATGTCGTGGCAGCGACAAGTACGATGTCGTTCCTCGTTCCTGCGGCAGCACACATCGCTGTGTATGAAGCCGCAGGAGCATTTCCTTACCTGCGTCCCGCGGCTCACGACGGCTATGCGGAAGGACGGAGGTGGGCGGGATGTTTACGTCCCGCTCATCTCTGCCCCTCTGCTTCTATTGGCCGCCTGCCGCGTGACATCGCTGTGACGCCGCACGACCAGAGTGACGTCGCAGGGCAGGTATGTGCGTGTGAAGCTGCCATAGCGATAATGTTCGCTACGGCATATCGCAGCTGCGACGGGGGCAGAGACTATCGTGCTCGGCATCCCTATCATCGGCTTGCGATCTCGCAGCGTGCAAAGTACTCCTTAGGCTATGTGCACACTATGACGTTTTTGCACTTCTCAAAAACGCAGGCAGAGTGGAGTCTCGAAGAGAAGAGTGGAGTCTGGAAGAGAAGATATGAGTCTCGAAGAGAAGAGTGGAGTCTAGAAGAGATGAGATGATTCTGGAAGAGAAGAGATAAGTCTAGAAGAGTAGAGTCTGGAAGAGAAGAGTGGAGTCTGGAAGAGAAGAGTGGAGTCTGGAAGAGAAGAGATGAGTCGGGAAGAGAAGAGATGAGTCTGGAAGAGAAGAGATGAGTCTGGAAAAGAGAGGCGTCTGGAAGAGAAGAGAGGAGTCTGGAAGAGAAGAAATGAGTCTGGAAGAGTAGAGTCCGGAAGAGAGGAGTGGAGTCTGGAAAACAGGAGTGGAGTCTGGAAGACAAGAGTGGAGTCTGGAAGAGAAGAGATGAGTCTGGAAGAGAAGAGATGAGTCTGGAAGACAAGAGTGAAGTCTGGAAGACAAGACTGGAGTCTGGAAGACAAGAGTGGGGTCTGGAAGGGAAGAGAGGAGTCTGGAAGAGAAGAGATGAGTCTGGAAGACAAGAGTGGAGTCTGGAAGAGAAGAGATGAGTCTGGAAGAGAAGAGAGGAGTCTGGAAGACAAGAGTGGAGTCTGGAAGACAAGAGTGGAGTCTGGAAGACAAGAGTGGAGTTTGGCAGAGAGCAGTCTGGAAGAGAAGAGAGGAGTCTAAAAGAGAGGAGTGTGGAAGAGAAGAGAGGAGTCTGGAAGAGAAGAGAGCAGTCTGGAAGAGAAGAGAGGAGTCTGGAAGAGAAGAGACCAGTCTGGAAGAGAAAATTGGAGTCTAGAAGAGAAGAGTGGAATCTAGAATAGAAAAGAGGCGTCTGGAAGAGAAAATTGGAGTCTAGAAGGGAAAAGTGGAGTCTAGAATAGAAAAGAGGAGTCTGGATGAGTAGAGAGGAGTCTGGAAGAGAATAGATGAGTCTGGAAGAGAAGAGTGGAGTCTGGAAGAGAAGAGAGGAGTCTAGAATAGAAAAGAGGAGTCTGGAAGAGAAGAATGGAGTCTGGAAGAGAAGAGATGAGTCTTGAAGAGAAGAGTGGAGTCTGGAAAAGAAGAGTGAAGTCTGGAAGACAAGAGTGGAGTCTGGAAGACAAGAATGGAGTCTGGAAGACAAGAGTGCAGTCTGGAAGAGAAGAGTGGAGTCTGGAAGAGAAGAGATGAGTCTGGGAGAGAAGAGAGCAGTCTGGAAGAGAAGAGAGGAGTCTGGAAGAGAAGAGTGGAGTCTGGAAGAGAAGAGATGAGTCTGGAAGAGAAGAGATGAGTCTGGAAGAGAAGAGAGGAGTCTGGTAGAGAAGAGAGGAGTCTGGAAGAGAAGAGAGGAGTCTGGAAGAGAAGAGTGGAGTCTAAAATAGAAAAGAGGAGTCTGGAAGAGAAGAATGGAGTCTGGAAGAGAAGAGATGTGTCTGGAAGAGAAGAGTGGAGTCTGGAAGACAAGAGTGGAGTCTGGAAGACAAGAGTGGAGTCTGGAAGACAAGAATGGAGTCTGGAAGACAAGAGTGGAGTCTGGAAGACAAGAGTGGAGTCTGGAAGACAAGAGTGGAGTCTGGAAGAGAAGAGATGAGTCTGGAAGAGAAGAGAGCAGTCTGGAAGAGAAGAGAGGAGTCTGGAAGACAAGAGTGGAGTCTGGAAGACAGTGGAGTCTGGAAGACAAGAGTAAAGTCTGGAAGATAAGAGTGGAGTCTGGAAGACAAGAGTGGAGCCTGGAAGACAAGAGTGGAGTCTGGAAGAGAAGAGAAGAGTCTGGAAGACAATAATGGAGTGTGGAAGAGAAGAGATGAGTCTGGAAGAGAAGAGAGGAGTCTGGAAGACAAGAGTGGAGGCTGGAAGACAAGAGTAGAGTCTGGAAGACAAGGGTGGAGTTTGGCAGAGAGCAGTCTGGAAGAGAAGAGAGGAGTCTAAAAGAGAGGAGTCTGGAAGAGAAGAGAGGAGTCTGGAAGAGAAGAGAGCAGTCTGGAAGAGAAGAGAGGAGTCTGGAAGAGAAGGGACCAGTCTGGAAGAGAAAATTGGAGTCTAGAAGAGAAGAGTGGAGTCTAGAATACAAAAGAGGAGTCTGGAAGAGAAAAGATGAGTCTGGAAAAGAAGAGATGAGTCTGCAAGAGAAGAGATGAGTCTGGAAGAGAAGAGATGAGTCTAGAATGGAAAAGAGGAGTCTGGAAGAGAAGAGTGGAGTCTGGAAGATAAAAGAGGAGTCTGGAAGAGAAAAGAGGAGTCTAGAACAGAAAAGAGGAGTCTGAAAGAGAAAAGATGAGTCTGGAAAAGAAGAGATGAGTCTGCAAGAGAAGAGATGAGTCTGGAAGAGAAGAGATGAGTCTAGAATGGAAAAGAGGAGTCTGGAAGAGAAGAGTGGAGTCTGGAAGATAAAAGAGGAGTCTGGAAGAGAAAAGAGGAGTCTAAAAGAGAGGAGTCTGGAAGAGAAGAGGGGAGTCTGGAAGAGAAGAGAGCAGTCTGGAAGAGAAAATTGGAGTCTAGAAGGGAAGAGTGGAGTCTAGAATAGAAAATAGGAGTCTGGAAGAGAAGAGTGGAGTCTGGAAGAGAAGAGATGAGTCTGGAAGAGAAGCGATGAGTCTGGAAGAGAAGAGATGAGTCTGGAAGACCAGAGTGGAGTCTGGAAGACAAGATTGGAGTCTGGAAGACAAGAGTGGAGTCTGTAAGAGAAGAGTGGATTCTGGAAAAGAAGAGATGAGTCTGGAAGAGAAGAGATGAGTCTGGAAAAGAAGAGAGCAGTCTGGAAAAGAAGAGATGAGTCTGGAAGAGAAGAGAGCAGTCTGAAAGACAAGAGTGGATTCTGGAAGACAGTGGAGTCTGGAAGACAAGAGTGGAGTCTGGAAGACAAGAGTGGACTCTGGAAGACAAGAGCGGAGTCTGGAAGACAAGACTGGAGTCTGGAAGACAAGACTGGAGTCTGGAAGAGAAGAGATGAGTCTGGAAGACAAGAGTGGAGTCTGGAAGAGAAGATATGAGTCTGGAAGAGAAAAGAGGAGTCTGGAGACAAGAGTGGACTCTGGAAGACAAGAGTGGACTCTGGAAGACAAGAGTGGAGTCTGGAAGACAAGAGTGGAGTCTGGAAGACAAGAGTGGAGTTTGGCAGAGAGCAGTCTGGAAGAGAAGAGAGGAGTCTGGAAGAGAATATTGGAGTCTAGAAGAAAAGAGTGGAGTCTAGAATGGAAAAGAGGAGTCTGGAAGAGAAGAGTGGAGTCTGGAAGATAAAAGAGGAGTGTGGAAGAGAAAAGAGGAGTCTAAAAGAGAGGAGTCTGGAAGAGAAGAGACCAGTCTGGAAGAGAAAATTGGAGTCTAGGAGAGAAGAGTGGAGTCTAGAATAGAAAAGAGGAGTCTGGAAGAGAAGAGATGAGTCGGGAAGAGAAGAGATGAGTCTGCAAGAGAAGAGATGAGTCTGGAAGAGAAGAGATGAGTCTGGAAGACAAGATTGGAGTCTGGAAGACAAGAGTGGAGTCTGGAAGACAAGAGTGGAGTCTGGAAGACAAGAGTGGAGTCTGGAAGAGAAGAGATGAGTCTGGAAAAGAAGAGAGCAGTCTGGAAGAGAAGAGATGAGTCTGGAAGAGAAGAGAGCAGTCTGAAAGACAAGAGTGGATTCTGGAAGACAGTGGAGTCTGGAAGACAAGAGTGGAGTCTGGAAGACAAGAGTGGAGTCTGGAAGATAAGAGTGGAGTCTGGAAGATAAGAGTGGAGTCTGGAAGAGAAGAGATAAGTCTGGAAGACAAGAGTGGAGTCTGGAAGAGAAGAGATGAGTCTGGAAGAGAAGACAGGAGTCTGGAAGACAAGAGTGGACTCTGGAAGACAAGAGTGGAGTCTGGAAGAGAAGATATGAGTCTGGAAGAGAAGAGAAGAGTCTGGAAGACAAGAGTGGACTCTGGAAGACAAGAGTGGAGTCTGGAAGACAAGAGTGGAGTCTGGAAGACAAGAGTGGAGTCTGGAAGACAAGAGTAGAGTTTGGCAGAGAGCAGTCTGGAAGAGACGAGAGGAGTCTGGAAGAGAATATTGGAGTCTAGAAGAGAAGAGTGGAGTCTAGAATGGAAAAGAGGAGTCTGGAAGAGAAGAGTGGAGTCTGGAAGATAAAAGAGGAGTGTGGAAGAGAAAAGAGGAGTCTAAAAGAGAGGAGTCTGGAAGAGAAGAGACCAGTCTGGAAGAGAAAATTGGAGTCTAGGAGAGAAGAGTGGAGTCTAGAATAGAAAAGAGGAGTCTGGAAGAGAAGAGATGAGTCTGGAAGAGAAGAGATGAGTCTGCAAGAGAAGAGATGAGTCTGGAAGAGAAGAGATGAGTCTGGAAGACAAGATTGGAGTCTGGAAGACAAGAGTGGAGTCTGGAAGACAAGAGTGGAGTCTGGAAGACAAGAGTGGAGTCTGGAAGACAAGAGTGGAGTCTGGAAGAGAAGCGTGGATTCTGGAAAAGAAGAGATGAGTCTGGAAGAGAAGAGATGAGTCTGGAAAAGAAGAGAGCAGTCTGGAAGAGAAGAGATGAGTCTGGAAGAGAAGAGAGCAGTCTGAAAGACAAGAGTGGATTCTGGAAGACAGTGGAGTCTGGAAGACAAGAGTGGAGTCTGGAAGACAAGAGTGGAGTCTGGAAGACAAGAGTGGAGTCTGGAAGATAAGAGTGGAGTCTGGAAGATAAGAGTGGAGTCTGGAAGAGAAGAGATAAGTCTGGAAGACAAGAGTGGAGTCTGGAAGAGAAGAGATGAGTCTGGAAAAGAAGACAGGAGTCTGGAAGACAAGAGTGGACTCTGGAAGACAAGAGTGGAGTCTGGAAGAGAAGATATGAGTCTGGAAGAGAAGAGAAGAGTCTGGAAGACAAGAGTGGACTCTGGAAGACAAGAGTGGAGTCTGGAAGACAAGAGTGGAGTCTGGAAGACAAGAGTAGAGTTTGGCAGAGAGCAGTCTGAAAGAGAAGAGAGGAGTCTGGAAGAGAATATTGGAGTCTAGAAGAGAAGAGTGGAGTCTAGAATGGAAAAGAGGAGTCTGGAAGAGAAGAGTGGAGTCTGGAAGATAAAAGAGGAGTGTGGAAGAGAAAAGAGGAGTCTAAAAGAGAGGAGTCTGGAAGAGAAGAGACCAGTCTGGAAGAGAAAATTGGAGTCTAGGAGAGAAGAGTGGAGTCTAGAATAGAAAAGAGGAGTCTGGAAGAGAAGAGATGAGTCTGGAAGAGAAGAGATGAGTCTGCAAGAGAAGAGATGAGTCTGGAAGACAAGAGTGGAGTCTGGAAGAGAAGCGTGGATTCTGGAAAAGAAGAGATGAGTCTGGAAGAGAAGAGATGAGTCTGGAAGAGAAGAGATGAGTCTGGAAAAGAAGAAAGCAGTCTGGAAGAGAAGAGATGAGTCTGGAAGAGAAGAGAGCAGTCTGAAAGACAAGAGTGGATTCTGGAAGACAGTGGAGTCTGGAAGACAAAAGTGGAGTCTGGAAGATAAGAGTGGAGTCTGGAAGATAAGAGTGGAGTCTGGAAGATAAGAGTGGAGTCTGGAAGAGAAGAGATAAGTCTGGAAGACAAGAGTGGAGTCTGGAAGAGAAGAGATGAGTCTGGAAGAGAAGACAGGAGTCTGGAAGACAAGAGTGGACTCTGGAAGACAAGAGTGGAGTCTGGAAAAGAAGATATGAGTCTGGAAGAGAAGAGAAGAGTCTGGAAGACAAGAGTGGACTCTGGAAGACAAGAGTGGAGTCTGGAAGACAAGAGTGGAGTCTGGAAGACAAGAGTGGAGTCTGGAAGACAAGAGTGGAGTTTGGCAGAGAGCAGTCTGGAAGAGAAGAGAGGAGTCTGGAAGAGAATATTGGAGTCTAGAAGAGAAGAGTGGAGTCTAGAATGGAAAAGAGGAGTCTGGAAGAGAAGAGTGGAGTCTGGAAGATAAAAGAGGAGTGTGGAAGAGAAAAGAGGAGTCTAAAAGAGATGAGTCTCGAAGAGAAGAGACCAGTCTGGAAGAGAAAATTGGAGTCTAGGAGAGAAGAGTGGAGTCTAGAATAGAAAAGAGGAGTCTGGAAGAGAAGAGATGAGTCTGGAAGAGAAGAGATGAGTCTGCAAGAGAAGAGATGAGTCTGGAAGACAAGAGTGGAGTCTGGAAAACAAGAGTGGAGTCTGGAAGAGAAGAGTGGATTCTGGAAAAGAAGAGATGAGTATGGAAGAGAAGAGATGAGTCTGGAAAAGAAGAGAGCAGTTTGGAAGAGAAGAGATGAGTCTGGAAGAGAAGAGAGCAGTCTGAAAGACAAGAGTGGATTCTGGAAGACAGTGGAGTCTGGAAGACAAAAGTGGAGTCTGGAAGACAAGAGTGGAGTCTGGAAGACAAGAGTGGAGTCTGGAAGATAAGAGTGGAGTCTGGAAGATAAGAGTGGAGTCTGGAAGAGAAGAGCTAAGTCTGGAAGACAAGAGTGGAGTCTGGAAGAGAAGAGATGAGTCTGGAAGAGAAGACAGGAGTCTGGAAGACAAGAGTGGACTCTGGAAGACAAGAGTGGAGTCTGGAAGACAAGAGTGGAGTCTGGAAGAGAA
Source organism: Anomaloglossus baeobatrachus (assembly GCF_048569485.1). Lineage (NCBI taxonomy): Eukaryota > Metazoa > Chordata > Amphibia > Anura > Aromobatidae > Anomaloglossus > Anomaloglossus baeobatrachus. Next base: position 4,256,868 of record NC_134353.1, on the reverse strand, counting down.
GCGTGGATTCTGGAAAAGAAGAGATGAGTCTGGAAGAGAAGAGATGAGTCTGGAAAAGAAGAGAGCAGTCTGGAAGAGAAGAGATGAGTCTGGAAGAGAAGAGAGCAGTCTGAAAGACAAGAGTGGATTCTGGAAGACAGTGGAGTCTGGAAGACAAGAGTGGAGTCTGGAAGACAAGAGTGGAGTCTGGAAGATAAGAGTGGAGTCTGGAAGATAAGAGTGGAGTCTGGAAGAGAAGAGATAAGTCTGGAAGACAAGAGTGGAGTCTGGAAGAGAAGAGATGAGTCTGGAAGAGAAGACAGGAGTCTGGAAGACAAGAGTGGACTCTGGAAGACAAGAGTGGAGTCTGGAAGAGAAGATATGAGTCTGGAAGAGAAGAGAAGAGTCTGGAAGACAAGAGTGGACTCTGGAAGACAAGAGTGGAGTCTGGAAGACAAGAGTGGAGTCTGGAAGACAAGAGTGGAGTCTGGAAGACAAGAGTAGAGTTTGGCAGAGAGCAGTCTGGAAGAGAAGAGAGGAGTCTGGAAGAGAATATTGGAGTCTAGAAGAGAAGAGTGGAGTCTAGAATGGAAAAAAGGAGTCTGAAAGAGAAGAGTGGAGTCTGGAAGATAAAAGAGGAGTGTGGAAGAGAAAAGAGGAGTCTAAAAGAGAGGAGTCTGGAAGAGAAGAGACCAGTCTGGAAGAGAAAATTGGAGTCTAGGAGAGAAGAGTGGAGTCTAGAATAGAAAAGAGGAGTCTGGAAGAGAAGAGATGAGTCTGAAAGAGAAGAGATGAGTCTGCAAGAGAAGAGATGAGTCTGGAAGACAAGAGTGGAGTCTGGAAGACAAGAGTGGAGTCTGGAAGAGAAGAGTGGATTCTGGAAAAGAAGAGATGAGTCTGGAAGAGAAGAGATGAGTCTGGAAAAGAAGAGAGCAGTTTGGAAGAGAAAAGATGAGTCTGGAAGAGAAGAGAGCAGTCTGAAAGACAAGAGTGGATTCTGGAAGACAGTGGAGTCTGGAAGACAAAAGTGGAGTCTGGAAGACAAGAGTGGAGTCTGGAAGATAAGAGTGGAGTCTGGAAGATAAGAGTGGTGTCTGGAAGAGAAGAGATAAGTCTGGAAGACAAGAGTGGAGTCTGGAAGAGAAGAGATGAGTCTGGAAGAGAAGACAGGAGTCTGGAAGACAAGAGTGGACTCTGGAAGACAAGAGGGGAGTCTGGAAGACAAGAGTGGAGTTTTGCAAAGAGCAGTCTGGAAGAGAAGAGCGGAGTCTGGAAGAGAATATTGGAGTCTAGAAGATAAAAGAGGAGTGTGGAAGAGAAAAGAGGAGTCTAAAAGAGAGGAGTCTGGAAGAGAAGAGACCAGTCTGGAAGAGAAAATTGGAGTCTAGGAGAGAAGAGTGGAGTCTAGAATAGAAAAGAGGAGTCTGGAAGAGAAGAGATGAGTCTGGAAGAGAAGAGATGAGTCTGCAAGAGAAGAGATGAGTCTGGAAGAGAAGAGATGAGTCTGGAAGATAAAAGAGGAGTGTGGAAGAGAAAAGAGGAGTCTAAAAGAGAGGAGTCTGGAAGAGAAGAGACCAGTCTGGAAGAGAAAATTGGAGTCTAGGAGAGAAGAGTGGAGTCTAGAATAGAAAAGAGGAGTCTGGAAGAGAAGAGATGAGTCTGGAAGAGAAGAGATGAGTCTGCAAGAGAAGAGATGAGTCTGGAAGAGAAGAGATGAGTCTGCAAGAGAAGAGATGAGTCTGGAAGAGAAGAGATGAGTCTGGAAGACAAGATTGGAGTCTGGAAGACAAGAGTGGAGTCTGGAAGACAAGAGTGGAGTCTGGAAGACAAGAGTGGAGTCTGGAAGACAAGAGTGGAGTCTGGAAGACAAGAGTGGATTCTGGAAAAGAAGAGATGTGTCTGGAAGAGAAGAGATGAGTCTGGAAAAGAAGAGAGCAGTTTGGAAGAGAAGAGATGAGTCTGGAAGAGAAGAGAGCAGTCTGAAAGACAAGAGTGGATTCTGGAAGACAGTGGAGTCTGGAAGACAAAAGTGGAGTCTGGAAGACAAGAGTGGAGTCTGGAAGATAAGAGTGGAGTCTGGAAGATAAGAGTGGAGTCTGGAAGAGAAGAGATAAGTCTGGAAGACAAGAGTGGAGTCTGGAAGAGAAGAGATGAGTCTGGAAGAGAAGACAGGAGTCTGGAAGACAAGAGTGGACTCTGAAAGACAACAGTGGAGTCTGGAAGACAAGAGTGGAGTCTGGAAGAGAAGCATGGATTCTGGAAAAGAAGAGATGAGTCTGGAAGAGAAGAGATGAGTCTGGAAAAGAAGAGAGCAGTCTGGAAGAGAAGAGATGAGTCTGGAAGAGAAGAGAGCAGTCTGAAAGACAAGAGTGGATTCTGGAAGACAGTGGAGTCTGGAAGACAAGAGTGGAGTCTGGAAGACAAGAGTGGAGTCTGGAAGATAAGAGTGGAGTCTGGAAGAGAAGAGATAAGTCTGGAAGACAAGAGTGGAGTCTGGAAGAGAAGAGATGAGTCTGGAAGAGAAGAGAAGAGTCTAGAAGACAAGAGTGGACTCTGGAAGACCAGAGTGGACTCTGGAAGACAAGAGTGGAGTCTGGAAGACAAGAGTGGAGTCTGGAAGACAAGAGTGGAGTTTGGCAGAGAGCAGTCTGGAAGAGAAGAGAGGAGTCTGGAAGAGAATATTGGAGTCTAGAAGAGAAGAGTGGAGTCTAGAAAGGAAAAGAGGAGTCTGGAAGAGAAGAGTGGAGTCTGGAAGATAAAAGAGGAGTGTGGAAGAGAAAAGAGGAGTCTAAAAGAGAGGAGTCTGGAAGAGAAGAGACCAGTCTGGAAGAGAAAATTGGAGTCTAGGAGAGAAGAGTGGAGTCTAGAATAGAAAAGAGGAGTCTGGAAGAGAAGAGATGAGTCTGGAAGAGAAGAGATGAGTCTGCAAGAGAAGAGATGAGTCTGGAAGACAAGAGTGGAGTCTGGAAGACAAGAGTGGAGTCTGGAAGACAAGAGTGGAGTCTGGAAGAGAAGAGTGGATTCTGGAAAAGAAGAGATGAGTCTGGAAGAGAAGAGATGAGTCTGGAAAAGAAGAGAGCAGTTTGGAAGAGAAGAGATGACTCTGGAAGAGAAGAGAGCAGTCTGAAAGACAAGAGTGGATTCTGGAAGACAGTGGAGTCTGGAAGACAAAAGTGGAGTCTGGAAGACAAGAGTGGAGTCTGGAAGATAAGAGTGGAGTCTGGAAGATAAGAGTGGAGTCTGGAAGAGAAGAGATAAGTCTGGAAGGCAAGAGTGGAGTCTGGAAGAGAAGAGATGAGTCTGGAAGAGAAGACAGGAGTCTGGAAGACAAGAGTGGACTCTGGAAGACAAGAGTGGAGTCTGGAAGACAAGAGTGGAGTCTGGAAGACAAGAGTGGAGTTTCGCAAAGAGCAGTCTGGAAGAGAAGAGCGGAGTCTGGAAGAGAATATTGGAGTCTAGAAGAGAAAAGTGGAGTCTAGAATGGAAAAGAGGAGTCTGGAAGAGAAGAGTGGAGTCTGGAAGAGAAGAGAGGAGTCTGGAAGAGAAGAGAGGAGTCTGGAAGAGAAGAGTGGAGTCTGGAAGAGAAGAGTGGAGTCTGGAAGAGAAGAGAGGAGTCTGGAAGAGAAGAGAGGAGTTTGGAAGACAAGAGAGGAGTCTGGAAGACAAGAGAGGAGTCTGGAAGACAAGAGTGGAGTCTGGAAGAGAAGAGTGGAGTCTGGAAGAGAAGAGTGGAGTCTGGAAGAGAAGAGATGAGTCTGGAAGACAAGACTGGAGTCTGGAAGACAAGAGTGGAGTCTGGAAGACAAGAGTGGAGTTTGGCAGAGAGCAGTCTGGAAGAGAAGAGAGGAGTCTGGAAGAGAATATTGGAGTCTAGAAGAGAAGAGTGGAGTCTAGAATGGAAAAGAGGAGTCTGGAAGAGAAGAGTGGAGTCTGGAAGAGAAAAGAGGAGTCTAAAAGAGAGGAGTCTGGAAGAGATGAAACCAGTCTGGAAGAGAAGAGAGGAGTCTGGAAGAGAAGAGAGGAGTCTGGAAGAGAAGAGATGAGTCTGGAAGAGAAGAGAGCAGTCTGGAAGACAAGAGTGGACTTTGGAAGACAAGAGTGGAGTCTGGAAGACAAGAGTGGAGTCTGGAAGACAGGAGTGGAGTCTGTAAGAGAAGAGTGGAGTATGGAAGAGAAGAGATAAGTCTGGAAGACAAGAGTGGAGTCTGTAAGAGAAGAGATGAGTCTGGAAGAGAAGAGAGGAGTCTGGAAGACAAGAGTGGACTCTGGAAGACAAGAGTGGAGTCTGGAAGACAAGAGTGGAGTCTGGAAGACAAGAGTGGAGTTTGGCAGAGAGCAGTCTGAAAGAGAAGAGAGGAGTCTGGAAGAGAATATTGGAGTCTAGAAGAGAAGAGTGGAGTCTAGAATGGAAAAGAGGAGTCTGGAAGAGAAGAGTGGAGTCTGGAAGATAAAAGAGGAGTGTGGAAGAGAAAAGAGGAGTCTAAAAGAGAGGAGTCTGGAAGAGAAGAGACCAGTCTGGAAGAGAAAATTGGAGTCTAGGAGAGAAGAGTGGAGTCTAGAATAGAAAAGAGGAGTCTGGAAGAGAAGAGATGAGTCTGGAAGAGAAGAGATGAGTCTGCAAGAGAAGAGATGAGTCTGGAAGACAAGAGTGGAGTCTGGAAGAGAAGCGTGGATTCTGGAAAAGAAGAGATGAGTCTGGAAGAGAAGAGATGAGTCTGGAAGAGAAGAGATGAGTCTGGAAAAGAAGAGAGCAGTCTGGAAGAGAAGAGATGAGTCTGGAAGAGAAGAGAGCAGTCTGAAAGACAAGAGTGGATTCTGGAAGACAGTGGAGTCTGGAAGACAAAAGTGGAGTCTGGAAGATAAGAGTGGAGTCTGGAAGATAAGAGTGGAGTCTGGAAGATAAGAGTGGAGTCTGGAAGAGAAGAGATAAGTCTGGAAGACAAGAGTGGAGTCTGGAAGAGAAGAGATGAGTCTGGAAGAGAAGACAGGAGTCTGGAAGACAAGAGTGGACTCTGGAAGACAAGAGTGGAGTCTGGAAAAGAAGATATGAGTCTGGAAGAGAAGAGAAGAGTCTGGAAGACAAGAGTGGACTCTGGAAGACAAGAGTGGAGTCTGGAAGACAAGAGTGGAGTCTGGAAGACAAGAGTGGAGTCTGGAAGACAAGAGTGGAGTTTGGCAGAGAGCAGTCTGGAAGAGAAGAGAGGAGTCTGGAAGAGAATATTGGAGTCTAGAAGAGAAGAGTGGAGTCTAGAATGGAAAAGAGGAGTCTGGAAGAGAAGAGTGGAGTCTGGAAGATAAAAGAGGAGTGTGGAAGAGAAAAGAGGAGTCTAAAAGAGAGGAGTCTCGAAGAGAAGAGACCAGTCTGGAAGAGAAAATTGGAGTCTAGGAGAGAAGAGTGGAGTCTAGAATAGAAAAGAGGAGTCTAGAATGGAAAAGAGGAGTCTGAAAGAGAAGAGTGGAGTCTGGAAGAGAAGAGTGGAGTCTGGAAGAGAAGTGTGAAGACTGGAAGATAAAAGAGGATTCTCAAAGAGAAAAGAGTGGAGTCTGGCAAAGAGCAGTGTGGAAGAGTAGAGAGGAGCCTAGAAAAGAAGAGAGGAGTCTGGAAGGGGTGGGATGGCTTTGGATATGGATAGAGGAGTCCGGAGGAGGGACCAAGGTGTCCTATTACATAGCCATCAGGATGCCAACCGTTCCTCCCCCACCCTCTGTGACAGCGTCTGTGATTGGTTGGTATCACACAGCATGCAGCCCCCAGCCATGCGCTTATCTTGGCTGTATATCAAATCATGAGGGACCACATGCAGCTTTCTTAAAATTATTTAAATAAATATTTAAAAAAAAACGATGTGCGGCTCCTCCCCCCCAATTTGGATATCCAGCAAAGATAAAGCCGACAGTTGGGGGCTGTTATTCTCAGGCTGGGCAGCCCCATGGTTATTGGGCCCCCCAGCCTAAAAGTAGCAGCCAGCAGCCACCCCAGAATTGGCACGTCCATTAGATGTGACAATTTTTGCACTTTTCCCGGCCCATCCCGATTGCCCTGATGCAGTGGCAATCTGGTTACTATAAGGAATTAATGACAACTGCAATTTGTCAAAAATTACAGCTGCCACTAAGCCCTTGATTAGTAATGGGGAGAGATTTATGAGACCCCCCATTACTAATCCTGTAAGTAAACACAAAACAAAGAGAAAAATCCTTAATTAAAAAAAATTCCACCCTCTTTCTCCAATTTATTACCCCTCAAAACACCCAGGTCCAACATAATCTACACTACAATGTCCCACGTCCAGATTTTTGTTGTTTAAATTTCATCAGCAAATCAGCATCTCCCGGCAGAAAACAACCCCAAAAAGGGGAATTTTGAAGCCATTTCGGTGCGGTTTTCTGCCAGGAGATGCAAATTAGGTGCAGAAATTAGGTGCAGACATCTCTGCACCAAATCTGCATCTCCTGCCAGAAAACTGCACCTAAACTGCATTTATTTGCCAGGAGATGCAGATATAGTCCTGAAATATATACACCAAATTCCAGAACAAAATCTGTATCTTCTGGCAAAAAAATGCATCAAAACGCGATGCTGAAATGTCTGCACCAAATCTGCATCTCCTACCATAAAACCCCATCAAAACCGAATATACACAGATCGGGACGCCGAGCTCTCCTCCTCCTAATACACAGACATCAGGACCCCGAGCTCTCCTCCTCCTAATACACAGACATCAGGACCCCGACCTCTCCTCCTCCTAATACACACACATCAGGATCCCGACCTCTCCTCCTCCTAATACACACACATCAGGATCCCGACCTCTCCTCCTCCTAATATACACACACATCAGTACCCCGACCTCTTCTCCTTCTAATACACACACATCAGGACCCCGACCTCTCCTTCTCCTAATACTCAGACATCAGGACCCCGAGCTCTCCTCCTCCTAATACACAGACATCAGGACCCCGACCTCTCCTCCTCCTAATACACACACATCAGGATCCCGACCTCTCCTCCTCCTAATACACACACATCAGGATCCCGACCTCTCCTCCTCCTAATATACACACACATCAGTACCCCGACCTCTTCTCCTTCTAATACACACACATCAGGACCCCGACCTCTCCTTCTCCTAATACACAGACATCAGGACCCCGACCTCTCCTCCTCCTAATATATACACATCAGGACCCCAACCTCTCCTCCTCCTAATACATACACATCAGGACCCAGACCTCTCCTCCTCCTAATATACACACACATCAGGATCCCGACCTCTCCTCCTCCTAATACACAGATCGGGACGCCAACCTCTCCTCCTCCTAATACACACACATCAGGACCCCGACCTCTCCTCCTCCTAATACACACACATCAGGACCCCGACCTCTCCTCCTCCTAATACATACACATCAGGACCCAGACCTCTCCTCCTCCTAATATACACACACACATCAGTACCCCGACCTCTCCTCCTCCTAATACACAGATCGGGACGCCAACCTCTCCTCCTCCTAATATACACACATCAGGACCCCGACCTCTCCTCCTCCTAATACACACACATCAGTACCCCGACCTCTCCTCCTCCTAATACACACACATCAGGACCCCGACCTCTCCTCCTCCTAATACACACACATCAGGACCCCGACCTCTCCTCCTCCTAATACACACACATCAGTACCCCGACCTCTCCTCCTCCTAATACACACACATCAGGACCCCGACCTCTCCTCCTCCTAATACACACACATCAGGACCCCGACCTCTCCTCCTCCTAATACACACACATCAGGACCCCGACCTCTCCTCCTCCTAATACACACACAACAGGACCCCGACCTCTCCTCCTTCTAATACACACACATCAGGACCCCGACCTCTCCTCCTCCTAATACACACACATCAGTACCCCGACCTCTCCTCCTCCTAATACACACACATCAGGACCCCGACCTCTCCTCCTCCTAATACACACACATCAGGACCCCGACCTCTCCTCCTCCTAATACACACACAACAGGACCCCGACCTCTCCTCCTTCTAATACACAAACATCAGGACCCCGACCTCTCCTCCTCCTAATACACACACATCAGGACCCCGACCTGTCCTCCTCCTAATACAGAGACATCAGATTAAGGACCCCAACCTCTCCTCCTCCTAATACACAGATCGGGACCCCGACCTCTCCTCCTCCTAATATACACACATCAGGACGCCGACCTGTCCTCCTAATACACAGGCAGGCTCAGTATTGAACCCCTCTCCCCCAGGTCCCCAGTTCTGGGAGGTTTCTCACCTTCTTGGCACAGTCCGGCATGTGCCAGGCTCAGGGCTATCCTCCTGCGAATGCGTGCGGCCTCGTGTAGTCGGCAGATGTTTTTGTAGGTCCTGCGGTCGGTCCCACACACGCTCTCCTGGTTGTTGCAGACACACTGGGGTCCATCACTGTTCCCAGCCATCTCCTGGCACTGTAGTTCCTCTCCACAGGTGCCATGTTGGTGTTTCGTCCATGGCAGGTCACAGAGTTGGCCCTCCACATTGGCGCACTCCCAGCAGCACCCACAATGATCCTTCACCTTGCCAGCTGGGCAGCGCGGAGGCACTGAGGGGCAGCGGTATTCCTGGCAGAGTGGACAATTCCTTTTAATCTCCACCTCATTGGACCAACCTCTGTGGGGCAAAATTCGAAGCAAGGCCGGAGAGGCGAAGAGTAGGAGCAATGATGCCAGGAGGAGACACTGGACGGGGGCCATGGTGGTCAGTGAGGTCTGGTGAGAGAGCTGCTCAGCTGTGAGGCTTTATACAGGCCAGGGGTGTTACATTAACCCCATCCCTCCTGTAAAAGGCTTAGATGTCACCTTCCCCACCCCCAGCCCCCTATTGTGCCCCTCAGGCTGATTACCTGTTGTCTGCTTGTTTACATATCACTAATGGAGGAGAGACATACAGAAGATCTGATACTCAAATAACCCAACTGTGGGACCCATGTCTGGATGTGACAAAACCCCCCAATAGGATCCGCACACCTCAGCATGAATGTACAGATGCCCAGTATACAGACGTACATATACATGGCGCTCCGCACACCTCAGCATGAATGTACAGATGCCCAGTATACAGACGTACATATACATGGCGCTCCGCACACCTCAGCATGAATGTACAGATGCCCAGTATACAGACGTACATATACATGGCGCTCCGCACACCTCAGCATGAATGTACAGATGCCCAGTATACAGACGTACATATACATGGCGCTCCGCACACGGCGGGGGTGATATTGCTGGAAACAGTCACAACCTGAGGGATTTTCTTTACATGTTTTTATTATACTGTAGAGAAGGCTTTGGCCTGTGAAAGCCTCATCTCCTCATCATATCCAGCAATGGCCGAGTTAACACTGGATGGAAGGCCACAAACTGACAATCACCGCTTGCCATGCCGCCATCATTGTGAGGCGCAGGATTCATCTTCCTTTTTCATCCTACAATGACCATTGGAGGGATCGGAGACTCCTCAGCTGTCCACTTTGGGATCTACCATGGGATGAGGCATCAGATGCTGATGTCGCGGGCGGGGAGGAGGGTGTCAGCACACTACGCTCACCCCTTCTGATCGGGTCCGGCGGCTGCTGCTCAGTGGTGGCTCGAGCGGTGGGCCGGATCCCGGGGGTTTCTCGAGCGGCACTCCTCGCCCGTGAGTGAAAGGGGGTTGTTGGGTGTGGGGATTGTTTATTGTCCGTGACGCCACCCACGGTTGCGGTGATTTCACCACCGCTGCTCAATACGGGGATCCCGGGGATGGTGATGAGGAGCAGCCAGGTGTTGTGTTGCCCCTCCGTGGGTAGGGGTTGGTGATCCCGGGGCCCGGTGATGGCTTGGGAGGTGGAGGGCCTGGTGGGCGCAGGGACGCGGGGGCAGCGCTGTGCCTTGCGGCACTGTGGTACTCACTCAGCCTGAGACGTTGACACAGTTTTTACGGTAAACCAACGGCTGGTAGGACGGTCCCACGGACGGCTGCAATTGCTCTCCCAGTCGGTGACGGTGATGTCCCTCTTCCTTGCACCTTTGTTTACTTGTTGGTTGCGATGGGTCCCCACCGGTAACCCGCTCCCCGGCTTCAAGCTGGACCGGAGGAGCTCTACTCTTTGCCCGCAGGCACTGGCCCTGAGAAACTTGGCGGTGGCGGCGTCTCTCCTACACTGGCTGGGCTGTTGCCTTCAATCGGGTCTTGGTTGTTGGGGGATCTACGTCCCCTTCACTGACGGATTTGGCAAATTCTGGCGACTCCTAGCCTTGCCGGGGTCCGAGAGGCCCCTGCCCTGGTGCTGACTGTCCTTCGGAACACTGCTCCAGACCGCCGGGCACACAGCCTCCGGGGTCCTTCCAGGAACTTCCAAACGGTCCCCCTCCAGACAGTCACCGCCGTTGCTGACCTTGCTGACCTGTCCTGCACACAGCTGGACTACTTCAGGCTTTTGCACACTCTTTCTGTTCTGTCACCACTCTTGCTTTCCTCCTTTACTACTTTTCTTCCTTCACTCTCACTTAGTTGTTTACTCCTTTCTAGCCCTCAGCTAGACTTCTCTCTTGCCCTGCCTGGGCTCAACTCCCGGCTCCACTCAACTCAACTGCCTGGTTCTTCCCGCCTCTAGAGCTGTGATCTCCTCGGTGGGCGGAGCCAACCGCCTGGCCCACCCCCTGGTGTGAATCATCAGCCTCTCGAGGAAGGCAACAAGGGTTTTTGGTTAGCTTTGGTGTTCCTAACTGGGATGTAGGGTGTGATCGTGTGTGACCTGTGTCCCCTGGCTTGCCCAGGGCGACACATTCCCCCTTAGCAAAATGCAGACCGTCCGCGGGCTGCCGTCCAACACCGGTTTTATTTTTCTGTAAAAGATAACATGGTAAATCAAACAAAAATACATTTTTAATAACTCTTCCCTTAACGGGAGGCACATTTTACTTTAACGTTGCATAACGGTTTACGGTTACGGTTTCCGCTCTCTCCCACCCAAGCAACCTGGCCCTGATGCTGCCCCTAAAGCCCAGGCAGCACCCCTTGACCCACAGTCCAGCACACGGTACCCGAGCGGGATCTGTCCTTTCCCTCCAGAGGGTAGCCACCGGTTCCTTTGGTGGCTGGGCCCTAGCCTGCTCTGCTCAGGGCCCTCCCTCCAACCTGCCTCTCCGGAGGCGGCCTGCGGAAAACGGTAACGGTAAACAACATATTTACAAGCCACTAACGTCTGTGGTTGCCCTGCAAGTTCACGGGCTTGTCCATGGATAGTTCTCCATGCAAAACTTTTTAAACGGTCCCCACGGGGACAACAGTGCCGGCTCCTGCCGATTGCAAATCACACGGATAATCAGGTGAACTTTGGATCATTTCACTTATCATTTTTCAAACTTTTCAAACTTTTCAAACAACACAAAGTGGTGGTCCCAACGGGGACTGGACAACGGTGCTCCGCTGCCCTACTCCAGGCCTTCAGCTTCATCCGAGGGAGGGGGTGCCGAGCTCACTCTGCTCTCCTGGCTGCCCCGTAGTTTCACATCCAGGGCAAACCACCCCCTCTCTCCGCAGTGTCGGGTGTACCGCACAAGGTCTCCCGGCATTAGGTTGCGGCCAGGATGCTCCTCGGGCAGGTGGGCATTCACATCCCGCCGGGCTACAAACACTTCGGCCTCCAGGCCCGGCTCGTAGATGAACCCGTAGCCCCGGCGGACATCAAACCGCCTCACCTGTCCCTCGTACAGCGGTCCCCGGACACGGAACGTGGCCTGGCGGAGACTTTCTTTTTCTCGGATAGCTCGGGCCACCAGCTCGGCCTTCTTCCGCTCCCTCTCGGCGATCTCCAGACCCAGCGGTACCGGCTCCCTATCCCAATACGGCGCTGCTGCCAGCGCCGGCGCACGGGTCGGGCCCCGAGGGACATCCTGGACGTTGCCCACTGTCAGGAATCTGGGCGGCATGTCCCGCGGTGTCTTGGCCTTGGACGCTGCCTTGCAGCAGCAACCCGGCGCTACCTCAGCCGAGGTGTGGGGGATCGGCATAGGGGCTTTCCGCTGCTGGGCCTTCGGCTCGGAGCGGGTCATCGGCTCCGGCTCGGGGGATTTTTCAGGGGATGCCTCCGGTTCAACTTTCGGGATCTTCCACGGTAACACCTCCGGTGTACTGCGGGCTCCGGCTACAGGTTGACCCGCCTGGGCGGGGACGCTGGGTACTGCTACCGGTTGCGGTGGTAGCAGGCCTAGTGGCGGGGTCACGGCCTCCGGGACGGGTGGCGAGGGAGGCGACGGGGGGAGAGAGCTTGGACCGGGCCCCACAGCCGCGATGACCGGCCCTGCAAGGGCATCGGGACGTGGGTCACTCACCCTCCCTTTCTCCGTCTCCTCCTCGCGTCTCCGCACGGTGGCTACAACGTCCGCCATGTCGGCCTCCCACTCCTCCATGAGGAGCTGCATCTTCACCTGCAGCCATTGGTAGAGCTGCGCGGTCCGGATTTCCACCCACGCCGTGGTTCCAGGCGCGGGGGCTACGGTGTCGCGGGACGGCATCCACATGATGGCTTCTTCTTCCAGGAACGGTATGTCTGCAGAGTCCTGGCGTCCCTGCTTTTATAGCTGCAGCTACATGCGTCCAGCCGCCATCGCGTCCCCCTTAGCTCTTTCCGGCCCCTCCTTTCTGGGGGCGGGGTTTTGGCCTTCGCGCCTCTACTACTCGAGAAGACGCTCGAGCGGGAACTTTTCGCGCCAAAGATGGCGGCTCCTGAAATTTTTCTGCCGGATACCTCCGGCGGTAACAAGGCGCACCTCTACCAGACGGCAGAGCGGTAAGATCCTGTTCGTGACGCCAAGTTGTCGCGGGCGGGGAGGAGGGTGTCAGCACACTACGCTCACCCCTTCTGCTCGGGTCCGGCGGCTGCTGCTCAGTGGTGGCTCGAGCGGTGGGCCGGATCCCGGGGGTTTCTCGAGCGGCACTCCTTGCCCATGAGTGAAAGGGGGTTGTTGGGTGTGGGGATTGTTTATTGTCCGTGACGCCACCCACGGTTGCGGTGATTTCACCACCGCTGCTCAATACGGGGATCCCGGGGATGGTGATGCGGAGCAGCCAGGTGTTGTGTTGCCCCTCCGTGGGTAGGCGTTGGTGTTCCCGGGGCCCGGTGATGGCTTGGGAGGTGCAGGGCCTGGTGGGCGCAGGGACGCGGGGGCAGCGCTGTGCCTTGCGGCACTGTGGTACTCACTCAGCCTGAGACGTTGACACAGTTTTTACGGTAAACCAAACGGCTGGTAAGACGGTCCCACGGACGGCTGCACTTGCTCTCCCAGTAGGTGACGGTGATGTCCCTCTTCCTTGCACCTTTGTTTACTTGTTGGTTGCGATGGGTCCCCACCGGTAACCCGCTCCCCGGCTTCAAGCTGGACCGGAGGAGCTCTACTCTTTGCCCGCAGGCGCTGGCCCTGAGAAACTGGTGCCTTGGCGGTGGCGGCGTCTCTCCTACACTGGCTGGGCTGTTGCCTTCAATCGGGTCTTGGTTGTTGGGGGATCTACGTCCCCTTCACTGACGGATTTGGCAAATTCTGGCGACTCCTAGCCTTGCCGGGGTCCGAGAGGCCCCTGCCCTGGTGCTGACTGTCCTTCGGAACACTGCTCCAGACTGCTGGGCACACAGCCTCCGGGGTCCTTCCAGGAACTTCCAAACGGTCCCCCTCCAGACAGTCACCGCCGTTGCTGACCTTGCTGACCTGTCCTGCACACAGCTGGACTACTTCAGGCTTTTGCACACTCTTTCTGTTCTGTCACCACTCTTGCTTTCCTCCTTTACTACTTTTCTTCCTTCACTCTCACTTAGTTGTTTACTCCTTTCTAGCCCTCAGCTAGACTTCTCTCTTGCCCTGCCTGGGCTCAACTCCCGGCTCCACTCAACTCAACTGCCTGGTTCTTCCCGCCTCTAGAGCTGTGATCTCCTCGGTGGGCGGAGCCAACCGCCTGGCCCACCCCCTGGTGTGAATCATCAGCCTCTCGAGGAAGGCAACAAGGGTTTTTGGTTAGCTTTGGTGTTCCTAACTGGGATGTAGGGTGTGATGGTGTGTGACCTGTGTCCCCTGGCTTGCCCAGGGCGACACACTGACCATCTTTACCACACGACTATGACTCTCCCCAGGGCTATGGGGTACTCGGTCCCAGGCCGTATATTTATGGGGACAGTTCACTGGGTGGCCGTTGCCCTGTTCCGTGACCCTGTGGGTTGCTTGAAGGGGTTATGTGTTGCGGGCGGGGGCCACTGCCGCTTCTGGGGCTGCTCGGATCTGGGTTACTGCTGCGGCTCGAGTGGTGACTGGACCCGGGCTCGTACGGCCGCCTGTCTTCACAACCGTCGTAAAGGGGATATTTACAGGGGATTTGTTGTGTCTGTGATGCCACCCATGGGTTGCGGTGAGGGATGGTGACACCACCGCTGCCTGGTGATGGGGCGCCCAGGGCTGATGGAGCGGGGCAGGAAGATCTACTGAGCATGCTCCCACAATTAACCCTAACAGCCTCTTTGCACAGGTACTTGGACTTCGTGCTGTGTCTAAGTTCTGGGATGTGCCTACTGAGCATGCTCAAACTGATAGTCTGCTTTCTGAGCCTGTTGCTCAGGCTACTGAGCATGCTCAGGCACTTAGTGCATCAGAGGCTAGGTCCGATAAGGACCTCACTGAGCATGTCCGTGAGGTGGCAGGCCCTGATAGGGCAGAGGGTGTCAGGTGTCCTGATGACGTGGCAACTCCGGACTGGCTTGCAGAGACTCGCCCCTATGATCTGGCACCTCACCATTGGTCGTCACACGATGACTGGTGAAGTGTTTGGGGCGTGGCTGCCATGAGGTCATCAATGACGTGGCGGTTCCGGATAGGTCGCATGTGACGTCACTGATGACATGCACTCTGCTATTGGACCTTGGTGGTTCCACCCTGGGTTTGGGGCGGACCCAGGTTATAAAAGGGGCTGGAGACAACATGGAGGTGCGCAGTCTTCATTTAGAGTTCTTGGTGGCATAAGCCTTGTTGGAAGCGGTAGGTAGGGCTAGGCGAACGGTGCCTGTCACGCCAAGATTCGTGGCTCAGCACATGAGTGTCAGGCTCCGTGCTTCCTTGCTACCGTTCCTGTTGTGCTAGAGCAGTCCAGTGGCGTTAACTGAGCTGCGGCTGCTGCGTCACCTGTTCAGTTGTGCCTCCTACGCACACGGACAGAATACCTGTTGCGTCACCTGTCCGAGAGTGCCCTCTACGCTCTCTCTAGTTCCATGGATCAAATCTAATATACATAACTGGTAATATTACATTTTTCAAGAAAGGCGTCCAGGCTCTGCTTAATGCTAGTAGTGAATCCCTCATTACAACATCATGCGGCAGAGAGTTCCATAGTCTCACTGCTCGTACAGTAAAGAATCCTCGTCTGTGGTTATGATTAAACCTTCTTTCCTCGAGACGTAGCGGATGCCCCCGTGTTCCAGTCGCAGGCCTAGGTGTAAACAGATCTTTGGAAAGGTCTCTGTACTGTCCCCTCATATGTTTATACATTGTGATTAGATCCCCCCTAAGCCTTTGTTTTTCCAAACTAAATAACCCCAAGTTTAATAACCTGTCTTGGTATTGCAGCCCACCCATTCCTCTAATAATCTTGGTCGCTCTTCTATCTACCTGTATTATTATGCTACTTATAACCTTCTATACTTTTGCTATCAAGAAAAGCATCCATTCCTCTCTTACATTCATTCAGTGAGTGGCCATCACCACCTCCTCAGGAAGAGAGTTCCAGAGCCTCACTGCTCTTACCGTGAAGAACCCTCTTCTATGCTGATGTAGGAATTTTCTTTCCTCCAATCGAAGAGAATGCCCCCTTGTTCTTGTCATAGTCCTTGGTACAAACAGATCATGGGAGAGATCTCTATATGGCCCTCTGATATATTTGTACATATTTATTAGGTCTCCCCTAAGTCTTCTCTTTTCTAGAGTAAATAGACCTAATTTTGATAACCTTTCCATGTATTGTAATGCACCCACTCCATTTATTATTTTAGTAGCCCGCCTCTGAACACTTTCAAGTTCAGTAATGTCTTTCTTGAGCACCGATGCCCAAAATTGCACACAATACTCCAAGTGTGGTCTGATGAGTGATTTGTACAGAGGGAGAATGATGTTTTCATCTCGTGCCCCCAGACCTCTTCTAATGCATCCCATCACCCTATTTGCTTTGGTGGCTGCTGCCTGACACTGGGCACTCCAATTTAGCTTCTTATTGACTAAGATGCCTAAGTCTTTTTCCATGTCTGATTTCCCCAGCAGTTTCCCATTTAGTAAGTAATCGTAGCATCTGTTTCTCCTTCCCATGTGCATAACCTTACACTTATCTGTGTTACACCTCATTTGCCATTTTTCAGCCCAATTCTCCAATTTACTCAAATCCACTTTACTCAATAGACTGGTTCTATCCTGTTCGTGACGCCAGAAGAGTCGATGTGTACCGCCCCGCGGCCTCTGCTGCGGCCGCTGAGCCGCTCGGATCCGTGCTCGCGTTCTACGGGTGGTGGCTCAAGCCTCTCACGGACCCGGGGGTCACGTCGCTCTGCAAAGGGGTTGGCGTTGCACACGGGGGAATGCGGGTATTTGGTTTTGGGATGATTGTTCGTGACGCCACCCACGGGTTGTGGTGATGGTGGACACCACCGCTGCGGTGAAGGTACGGGGACTCCCGGGAGCGGTGTAGTGGCGCAGCTAGGTGTTGACCCCTCCGTGGGTAGGGGATGTTGGTCCCGGGGCCCGGTGGTGCGAGGGCCGGGGTGCAGGGCGCAGGGTTGCAGTGCCGCGCGGTGCGGTGCCTGAGGGCACTGGTGTACTCACGATTAAACCACACAGAGTCACTGGTAAACCAAACGAAGGTATGAACGGGGCCCGCAGCCGGCTGCAGCTTCCTAGTCAGGTTGGCAATGTCCACCTTTCTCCTGCACCTATGTAGCAGTTTGACCACTGTGCCTGAGCACTGGTAGTCCGCTCCCCGGCTTGTAGATGTCGGAGGAGCCCGTTTGCCCGCAGGCGCTGGCCCTTGGACCTCTGGCCTTTGGCGGTGGCTACTATCCGGACGGGTTGGGCTGTTGCCGTCAAACGGAACTTTGGTGGGAATGAAACCCTGAGGTCCAGACCGCAATCAGTTAATTTGACTAAGGTGGTGGCATATAGCCTAGTTCGGGGTATGAGTACCCTGCCTGGTGCTCCAGTATCCTGTTAGCTCCCCGGTTCGGTTCTGGTGGGCCACTACCCTGTCCCAGTCTCTTACGGTCCCACTGGTCGTGTTCCCGGTCTCCTGCAGGCGGTCACTGCCGTCTGCCTGCCTGACTGTTTCACTCCACTCCACTGTGCTGCACTCTACAGACTCAACTCCTCTCTGCACTGGGCAGAACTAAACTGTTTGTGTTTTCCTGCCTCAGGCCAGCAGACTCCTCAGGGGGCGTGTCTTTCTGCCTGACTCCGCCCACCTGGTGTGCCTGTCTAACACTGAGGGAGGCAATCAGGTCTTTATGGTTGACTGATAGTACTTTTCTAGTGTGGGGGGTGTGCGGTGATGTTGTAACCTGTGACCCCTGGAGTCCAGGGCGTCACACTAGCAGCCACCACATCTTCCCCGGGTGCCCCATGACAGCAGCGGTGGTGTCCCATCTCACCACACACCGTGGGTGGCTTCACGAAATTACTACGGCCTAGCCCGTACATTTACGTCCCCCCTTTTTATTCGGCGTGTCCGCGAGACCCCCGGGTCCGGAGAGCCTTGATCCGCGAGACCCCCGGGTCCGGAGACCCTTGAGCCACCATCCCAGCAGGCTCGGAATTGAGCAGCGCCGGCTGCTGGCACGGGGGCGGCACATATATACCATACAATTTCCTTATGGTTTATTGTCTATGGTTCTCTCTGGATCTAGAGACGTCTTCCTCTCTCTACCTACGTTAGGGGTAGTCAGTCGCCCTCCATGGCACCTTTTTCTCCTCCTTCTGTCTCATTTAAACCTGTTTTTTTATTTTGTATGTTTAACTATTAACCAGTTACCACATGTGATGTTACTACTGCAATTTTGTAATAATAAAATGTATACGCGTTTTTCACAAACTGTGGTACTGTAGTTCTACTTTCCACATGTTACACCCCCTATTTCTCCCAAGTTATCGCATGTATATATTGGGGTTCATGTATTTTACTATGAATATGAGGTCCGCTATACTTGGTGTTTGTTTCCTTAATCATATTTCTTAACCTGTGGAAAACATTATGGATTTTGAGAGCTTGAGGTAATTCAAGATGAAAGGCAGCAATATTAATAACGATGATCGCTTTGTATGGACCAATGGACCTAGATTTCAAGAAGGAATCTTCAACTAAATATTTGATGGACAGCCATACATAATCCTTCACACACAGGCCTGGACCGGACGAACATCTTTTATCAGCCATGCATTTGTATCTGTGTGACTACGCCCGGGCCTATCAGGTGGTCACAGGGTATTGTGCAATCTGCTCTTCTGCACAGTACCCACCCTCCTTGGTTACTGTCTACACTGACTATGGTATAATAATGTGACGCGCTGGCCTATCAGGTGGTCACAGGGTATTGTGCAATCTGCCCTTCTGCACAGTATCCATCCTCCTTGGTTACTGTCTACACTGACTATGGTATAATAATGTGACGCGCTGGCCTATCAGGAGGTCACAGGGTATTGTGCAATCTGCCCTTCTGCACAGTACCCACCCTCCTTGGTTACTGTCTACACTGACTATGGTATAATAATGTGACGCGCTGGCCTATCAGGTGGTCACAGGGTATTGTGCAATCTGCTCTTCTGCACAGTATCCATCCTCCTTGGTTACTGTCTACACTGACTATGGTATAATAATGTGACACGCTGGCCTATCAGGTGGTCACAGGGTATTGTGCAATCTGCCCTTCTGCACAGTACCCATCCTCCTTGGTTACTGTCTACACTGACTATGGTATAATAATGTGACGCGCTGGCCTATCAGGTGGTCACAGGGTATTGTGCAATCTGCCCTTCTGCACAGTATCCATCCTCCTTGGTTACTGTCTACACTGACTATGGTATAATAATGTGACGCGCTGGCCTATCAGGTGGTCACAGGGTATTGTGCAATCTGCCCTTCTGCACAGTATCCACCCTCCTTGGTTACTGTCTACACTGACTATGGTATAATAATGTGACGCGCTGGCCTATCAGGTGGTCACAGGGTATTGTGCAATCTGCCCTTCTGCACAGTATCCATCCTCCTTGGTTACTGTCTACACTGACTATGGTATAATAATGTGACGCGCTGGCCTATCAGGAGGTCACAGGGTATTGTGCAATCTGCCCTTCTGCACAGTACCCACCCTCCTTGGTTACTGTCTACACTGACTATGGTATAATAATGTGACGCGCTGGCCTATCAGGTGGTCACAGGGTATTGTGCAATCTGCTCTTCTGCACAGTATCCATCCTCCTTGGTTACTGTCTACACTGACTATGGTATAATAATGTGACACGCTGGCCTATCAGGTGGTCACAGGATATTGTGCAATCTGCCCTTCTGCACAGTATCCATCCTCCTTGGTTACTGTCTACACTGACTATGGTATAATAATGTGACGCGCTGGCCTATCAGGTGGTCACAGGGTATTGTGCAATCTGCCCTTCTGCACAGTACCCATCCTCCTTGGTTACTGTCTACACTGACTATGGTATAATAATGTGACGCGCTGGCCTATCAGGTGGTCACAGGGTATTGTGCAATCTGCCCTTCTGCACAGTATCCATCCTCCTTGGTTACTGTCTACACTGACTATGGTATAATAATGTGACGCGCTGGCCTATCAGGTGGTCACAGGGTATTGTGCAATCTGCCCTTCTGCACAGTATCCATCCTCCTTGGTTACTGTCTACACTGACTATGGTATAATAATGTGACGCGCTGGCCTATCAGGTGGTCACAGGGTATTGTGCAATCTGCCCTTCTGCACAGTACCCATCCTCCTTGGTTACTGTCTCACTGACTATGGTATAATAATGTGACGTGCTGGCCTATCAGGTGGTCACAGGGTATTGTGCAATCTGCCCTTCTGCACAGTATCCATCCTCCTTGGTTACTGTCTACACTGACTATGGTATAATAATGTGACGCGCTGGCCTATCAGGTGGTCACAGGGTATTGTGCAATCTGCCCTTCTGCACAGTATCCACCCTCCTTGGTTACTGTCTACACTGACTATGGTATAATAATGTGACGCGCTGGCCTATCAGGTGGTCACAGGGTATTGTGCAATCTGCCCTTCTGCACAGTACCCATCCTCCTTGGCTACTGTCTACACTGACTATGGTATAATAATGTGACGCGCTGGCCTATCAGGTGGTCACAGGGTATTGTGCAATCTGCCCTTCTGCACAGTACCCATCCTCCTTGGCTACTGTCTACACTGACTATGGTATAATAATGTGACACGCTGGCCTATCAGGTGGTCACAGGATATTGTGCAATCTGCCCTTCTGCACAGTATCCACCCTCCTTGGTTACTGTCTACACTGACTATGGTATAATAATGTGACGCGCTGGCCTATCAGGTGGTCACAGGGTATTGTGCAATCTGCCCTTCTGCACAGTACCCATCCTCCTTGGCTACTGTCTACACTGACTATGGTATAATAATGTGACGCGCTGGCCTATCAGGTGGTCACAGGGTATTGTGCAATCTGCCCTTCTGCACAGTATCTATCCTCCTTGGTTACTGTCTACACTGACTATGGTATAATAATGTGATGCACTGGCCTATCAGGTGGTCACAGGGTATTGTGCAATCTGCTCTTCTGCACAGTATCCACCCTCCTTGGTTACTGTCTACACTGACTATGGTATAATAATGTGACGCGCTGGCCTATCAGGTGGTCACAGGGTATTGTGCAATCTGCTCTTCTGCACAGTACCCATCCTCCTTGGTTACTGTCTACACTGACTATGGTATAATAATGTGACGCGCTGGCCTATCAGGTGGTCACAGGGTATTGTGCAATCTGCTCTTCTGCACAGTATCTATCCTCCTTGGTTACTGTCTACACTGACTATGGTATAATAATGTGACGCGCTGGCCTATCAGGTGGTCACAGGGTATTGTGCAATCTGCCCTTCTGCACAGTATCCATCCTCCTTGGTTACTGTCTACACTGACTATGGTATAATAATGTGATGCGCTGGCCTATCAGGTGGTCACAGGGTATTGTGCAATCTGCCCTTCTGCACAGTATCCATCCTCCTTGGTTACTGTCTACACTGACTATGGTATAATAATGTGACGCGCTGGCCTATCAGGTGGTCACAGGGTATTGTGCAATCTGCTCTTCTGCACAGTATCCATCCTCCTTGGTTACTGTCTACACTGACTATGGTATAATAATGTGACGCGCTGGCCTATCAGGTGGTCACAGGGTATTGTGCAATCTGCTCTTCTGCACAGTATCCATCCTCCTTGGTTACTGTCTACACTGACTATGGTATAATAATGTGATGCGCTGGCCTATCAGGTGGTCACAGGGTATTGTGCAATCTGCTCTTCTGCACAGTATCCATCCTCCTTGGTTACTGTCTACACTGACTATGGTATAATAATGTGACGCGCTGGCCTATCAGGTGGTCACAGGGTATTGTGCAATCTGCTCTTCTGCACAGTATCCATCCTCCTTGGTTACTGTCTACACTGACTATGGTATAATAATGTGACACGCTGGCCTATCAGGTGGTCACAGGGTATTGTGCAATCTGCTCTTCTGCACAGTATCCACCCTCCTTGGTTACTGTCTACACTGACTATGGTATAATAATGTGACACGCTGGCCTATCAGGTGGTCACAGGGTATTGTGCAATCTGCTCTTCTGCACAGTATCCATCCTCCTTGGTTACTGTCTACACTGACTATGGTATAATAATGTGACACGCTGGCCTATCAGGTGGTCACAGGGTATTGTGCAATCTGCCCTTCTGCACAGTATCCATCCTCCTTGGTTACTGTCTACACTGACTATGGTATAATAATGTGACGCGCTGGCCTATCAGGTGGTCACAGGGTATTGTGCAATCTGCTCTTCTGCACAGTACCCATCCTCCTTGGTTACTGTCTACACTGACTATGGTATAATAATGTGACGCGCTGGCCTATCAGGTGGTCACAGGGTATTGTGCAATCTGCCCTTCTGCACAGTATCCATCCTCCTTGGTTACTGTCTACACTGACTATGGTATAATAATGTGACGCGCTGGCCTATCAGGTGGTCACAGGGTATTGTGCAATCTGCCCTTCTGCACAGTATCCATCCTCCTTGGTTACTGTCTACACTGACTATGGTATAATAATGTGACGCGCTGGCCTATCAGGTGGTCACAGGGTATTGTGCAATCTGCTCTTCTGCACAGTATCCATCCTCCTTGGTTACTGTCTACACTGACTATGGTATAATAATGTGACGCGCTGGCCTATCAGGTGGTCACAGGGTATTGTGCAATCTGCTCTTCTGCACAGTATCCATCCTCCTTGGTTACTGTCTACACTGACTATGGTATAATAATGTGACACGCTGGCCTATCAGGTGGTCACAGGGTATTGTGCAATCTGCTCTTCTGCACAGTACCCATCCTCCTTGGTTACTGTCTACACTGACTATGGTATAATAATGTGACGCGCTGGCCTATCAGGTGGTCACAGGGTATTGTGCAATCTGCCCTTCTGCACAGTACCCATCCTCCTTGGTTACTGTCTACACTGACTATGGTATAATAATGTGATGCTCCTGGCCTATCAGGTGGTCACAGGGTATTGTGCAATCTGCTCTTCTGCACAGTACCCATCCTCCTTGGCTACTGTCTACACTGACTATGGTATAATAATGTGACGCGCTGGCCTATCAGGTGGTCACAGGGTATTGTGCAATCTGCTCTTCTGCACAGTACCCATCCTCCTTGGCTACTGTCTACACTGACTATGGTATAATAATGTGACGCGCTGGCCTATCAGGTGGTCACAGGGTATTGTGCAATCTGCTCTTCTGCACAGTACCCATCCTCCTTGGCTACTGTCTACACTGACTATGGTATAATAATGTGATGCGCTGGCCTATCAGGTGGTCACAGGGTATTGTGCAATCTGCCCTTCTGCACAGTACCCACCCTCCTTGGTTACTGTCTACACTGACTATGGTATAATAATGTGACGCGCTGGCCTATCAGGTGGTCACAGGGTATTGTGCAATCTGCTCTTCTGCACAGTATCCACCCTCCTTGGTTACTGTCTACACTGACTATGGTATAATAATGTGACGCGCTGGCCTATCAGGTGGTCACAGGGTATTGTGCAATCTGCCCTTCTGCACAGTACCCACCCTCCTTGGTTACTGTCTACACTGACTATGGTATAATAATGTGACGCGCTGGCCTATCAGGTGGTCACAGGGTATTGTGCAATCTGCCCTTCTGCACAGTACCCATCCTCCTTGGTTACTGTCTACACTGACTATGGTATAATAATGTGACGTGCTGGCCTATCAGGTGGTCACAGGGTATTGTGCAATCTGCCCTTCTGCACAGTACCCACCCTCCTTGGTTACTGTCTACACTGACTATGGTATAATAATGTGACGCGCTGGCCTATCAGGTGGTCACAGGGTATTGTGCAATCTGCCCTTCTGCACAGTACCCATCCTCCTTGGTTACTGTCTACACTGACTATGGTATAATAATGTGACGCGCTGGCCTATCAGGTGGTCACAGGGTATTGTGCAATCTGACCTTCTGCACAGTAT
Source organism: Anomaloglossus baeobatrachus (assembly GCF_048569485.1). Taxonomy (NCBI): domain Eukaryota; kingdom Metazoa; phylum Chordata; class Amphibia; order Anura; family Aromobatidae; genus Anomaloglossus; species Anomaloglossus baeobatrachus. The sequence goes on along the minus strand of NC_134353.1, from coordinate 4,233,014 downwards.
CCATTCTCCTTGGTTACTGTCTACACTGACTATGGTATAATAATGTGACGCGCTGGCCTATCAGGTGGTCACAGGGTATTGTGCAATCTGCCCTTCTGCACAGTATCCATCCTCCTTGGTTACTGTCTACACTGACTATGGTATAATAATGTGACACGCTGGCCTATCAGGTGGTCACAGGGTATTGCGCAATCTGCCCTTCTGCACAGTACCCATCCTCCTTGGTTACTGTCTACACTGACTATGGTATAATAATGTGACACGCTGGCCTATCAGGTGGTCACAGGGTATTGTGCAATCTGCCCTTCTGCACAGTATCCATCCTCCTTGGTTACTGTCTACACTGACTATGGTATAATAATGTGACGCGCTGGCCTATCAGGTGGTCACAGGGTATTGTGCAATCTGCCCTTCTGCACAGTACCCACCCTCCTTGGTTACTGTCTACACTGACTATGGTATAATAATGTGACGCGCTGGCCTATCAGGTGGTCACAGGGTATTGTGCAATCTGCCCTTCTGCACAGTATCCATCCTCCTTGGTTACTGTCTACACTGACTATGGTATAATAATGTGACGCGCTGGCCTATCAGGTGGTCACAGGGTATTGTGCAATCTGCCCTTCTGCACAGTATCCATCCTCCTTGGTTACTGTCTACACTGACTATGGTATAATAATGTGACACGCTGGCCTATCAGGTGGTCACAGGGTATTGTGCAATCTGCCCTTCTGCACAGTATCCATCCTCCTTGGTTACTGTCTACACTGACTATGGTATAATAATGTGACGCGCTGGCCTATCAGGTGGTCACAGGGTATTGTGCAATCTGCCCTTCTGCACAGTACCCACCCTCCTTGGTTACTGTCTACACTGACTATGGTATAATAATGTGACGCGCTGGCCTATCAGGTGGTCACAGGGTATTGTGCAATCTGCCCTTCTGCACAGTACCCACCCTCCTTGGTTACTGTCTACACTGACTATGGTATAATAATGTGACGCGCTGGCCTATCAGGTGGTCACAGGGTATTGTGCAATCTGCCCTTCTGCACAGTATCCACCCTCCTTGGTTACTGTCTACACTGACTATGGTATAATAATGTGACGCGCTGGCCTATCAGGTGGTCACAGGGTATTGTGCAATCTGCCCTTCTGCACAGTATCCATCCTCCTTGGTTACTGTCTACACTGACTATGGTATAATAATGTGACACGCTGGCCTATCAGGTGGTCACAGGGTATTGTGCAATCTGCCCTTCTGCACAGTACCCATCCTCCTTGGTTACTGTCTACACTGACTATGGTATAATAATGTGACGCGCTGGCCTATCAGGTGGTCACAGGGTATTGTGCAATCTGCTCTTCTGCACAGTACCCATCCTCCTTGGTTACTGTCTACACTGACTATGGTATAATAATGTGACGTGCTGGCCTATCAGGTGGTCACAGGGTATTGTGCAATCTGCTCTTCTGCACAGTACCCATCCTCCTTGGTTACTGTCTACACTGACTATGGTATAATAATGTGACGCGCTGGCCTATCAGGTGGTCACAGGGTATTGTGCAATCTGCCCTTCTGCACAGTACCCATCCTCCTTGGTTACTGTCTACACTGACTATGGTATAATAATGTGACGCGCTGGCCTATCAGGTGGTCACAGGGTATTGTGCAATCTGCCCTTCTGCACAGTATCCACCCTCCTTGGTTACTGTCTACACTGACTATGGTATAATAATGTGATGCGCTGGCCTATCAGGTGGTCACAGGGTATTGTGCAATCTGCCCTTCTGCACAGTACCCATCCTCCTTTGTTACTGTCTACACTGACTATGGTATAATAATGTGATGCGCTGGCCTATCAGGTGGTCACAGGGTATTGTGCAATCTGCTCTTCTGCACAGTACCCATCCTCCTTTGTTACTGTCTACACTGACTATGGTATAATAATGTGACGCCCTGGCCTATCAGGTGGTCACAGGGTATTGTGCAATCTGCCCTTCTGCACAGTACCCATCCTCCTTGGTTACTGTCTACACTGACTATGGTATAATAATGTGACGCGCTGGCCTATCAGGTGGTCACAGGGTATTGTGCAATCTGCCCTTCTGCACAGTACCCATCCTCCTTTGTTACTGTCTACACTGACTATGGTATAATAATGTGACGCGCTGGCCTATCAGGTGGTCACAGGGTATTGTGCAATCTGCCCTTCTGCACAGTATCCACCTCCTCCTTGGTTACTGTCTACACTGACTATGGTATAATAATGTGACGCGCTGGCCTATCAGGTGGTCACAGGGTATTGTGCAATCTGCCCTTCTGCACAGTACCCATCCTCCTTTGTTACTGTCTACACTGACTATGGTATAATAATGTGACGCGCTGGCCTATCAGGTGGTCACAGGGTATTGTGCAATCTGCCCTTCTGCACAGTACCCACCCTCCTTGGTTACTGTCTACACTGACTATGGTATAATAATGTGACGCGCTGGCCTATCAGGTGGTCACAGGGTATTGTGCAATCTGCCCTTCTGCACAGTACCCACCATCCTTGGTTACTGTCTACACTGACTATGGTATAATAATGTGACGCGCTGGCCTATCAGGTGGTCACAGGGTATTGTGCAATATGCCCTTCTGCACAGTATCCATCCTCCTTGGTTACTGTCTACACTGACTATGGTATAATAATGTGACGCCCTGGCCTATCAGGTGGTCACAGGGTATTGTGCAATCTGCTCTTCTGCACAGTATCCACCCTCCTTGGCTACTGTCTACACTGACTATGGTATAATAATGTGACGCCCTGGCCTATCAGGTGGTCACAGGGTATTGTGCAATCTGCCCTTCTGCACAGTATCCACCCTCCTTGGTTACTGTCTACACTGACTATGGTATAATAATGTGATGCGCTGGCCTATCAGGTGGTCACAGGGTATTGTGCAATCTGCCCTTCTGCACAGTACCCATCCTCCTTGGCTACTGTCTACACTGACTATGGTATAATAATGTGACGCGCTGGCCTATCAGGTGGTCACAGGGTATTGTGCAATCTGCTCTTCTGCACAGTATCCACCCTCCTTGGTTACTGTCTACACTGACTATGGTATAATAATGTGACGCGCTGGCCTATCAGGTGGTCACAGGGTATTGTGCAATCTGCCCTTCTGCACAGTATCCATCCTCCTTGGTTACTGTCTACACTGACTATGGTATAATAATGTGACACGCTGGCCTATCAGGTGGTCACAGGGTATTGTGCAATCTGCTCTTCTGCACAGTACCCATCCTCCTTGGTTACTGTCTACACTGACTATGGTATAATAATGTGATGCGCTGGCCTATCAGGTGGTCACAGGGTATTGTGCAATCTGCTCTTCTGCACAGTACCCATCCTCCTTGGTTACTGTCTACACTGACTATGGTATAATAATGTGACACGCTGGCCTATCAGGTGGTCACAGGGTATTGTGCAATCTGCCCTTCTGCACAGTACCCATCCTCCTTGGTTACTGTCTACACTGACTATGGTATAATAATGTGACGCGCTGGCCTATCAGGTGGTCACAAGGTATTGTGCAATCTGCCCTTCTGCACAGTACCCACCCTCCTTGGTTACTGTCTACACTGACTATGGTATAATAATGTGACGCGCTGGCCTATCAGGTGGTCACAGGGTATTGTGCAATCTGCCCTTCTGCACAGTATCCATCCTCCTTGGTTACTGTCTACACTGACTATGGTATAATAATGTGACGCGCTGGCCTATCAGGTGGTCACAGGGTATTGTGCAATCTGCCCTTCTGCACAGTATCCACCCTCCTTGGTTACTGTCTACACTGACTATGGTATAATAATGTGACGTGCTGGCCTATCAGGTGGTCACAGGGTATTGTGCAATCTGCCCTTCTGCACAGTACCCATCCTCCTTGGTTACTGTCTACACTGACTATGGTATAATAATGTGACGCGCTGGCCTATCAGGTGGTCACAGGGTATTGTGCAATCTGCCCTTCTGCACAGTATCCACCCTCCTTGGTTACTGTCTACACTGACTATGGTATAATAATGTGACGCGCTGGCCTATCAGGTGGTCACAGGGTATTGTGCAATCTGCTCTTCTGCACAGTATCCATCCTCCTTGGTTACTGTCTACACTGACTATGGTATAATAATGTGACACGCTGGCCTATCAGGTGGTCACAGGGTATTGTGCAATCTGCCCTTCTGCACAGTATCCATCCTCCTTGGTTACTGTCTACACTGACTATGGTATAATAATGTGACGCGCTGGCCTATCAGGTGGTCACAGGGTATTGTGCAATCTGCCCTTCTGCACAGTATCCATCCTCCTTGGTTACTGTCTACACTGACTATGGTATAATAATGTGACAGGCTGGCCTATCAGGTGGTCACAGGGTATTGTGCAATCTGCTCTTCTGCACAGTACCCACCCTCCTTGGTTACTGTCTACACTGACTATGGTATAATAATGTGACGCGCTGGCCTATCAGGTGGTCACAGGGTATTGTGCAATCTGCCCTTCTGCACAGTATCCATCCTCCTTGGTTACTGTCTACACTGACTATGGTATAATAATGTGACGCGCTGGCCTATCAGGTGGTCACAGGGTATTGTGCAATCTGCCCTTCTGCACAGTATCCATCCTCCTTGGTTACTGTCTACACTGACTATGGTATAATAATGTGACGCGCTGGCCTATCAGGTGGTCACAGGGTATTGTGCAATCTGCCCTTCTGCACAGTACCCACCCTCCTTGGTTACTGTCTACACTGACTATGGTATAATAATGTGACGCGCTGGCCTATCAGGTGGTCACAGGGTATTGTGCAATCTGCCCTTCTGCACAGTATCCATCCTCCTTGGTTACTGTCTACACTGACTATGGTATAATAATGTGACACGCTGGCCTATCAGGTGGTCACAGGGTATTGTGCAATCTGCTCTTCTGCACAGTATCCATCCTCCTTGGTTACTGTCTACACTGACTATGGTATAATAATGTGACGCGCTGGCCTATCAGGTGGTCACAGGGTATTGTGCAATCTGCCCTTCTGCACAGTACCCATCCTCCTTGGTTACTGTCTACACTGACTATGGTATAATAATGTGACGCGCTGGCCTATCAGGTGGTCACAGGGTATTGTGCAATCTGCTCTTCTGCACAGTATCCATCCTCCTTGGTTACTGTCTACACTGACTATGGTATAATAATGTGACACGCTGGCCTATCAGGTGGTCACAGGGTATTGTGCAATCTGCCCTTCTGCACAGTACCCACCATCCTTGGTTACTGTCTACACTGACTATGGTATAATAATGTGATGCGCTGGCCTATCAGGTGGTCACAGGGTATTGTGCAATCTGCCCTTCTGCACAGTACCCACCATCCTTGGCTACTGTCTACACTGACTATGGTATAATAATGTGACGCGCTGGCCTATCAGGTGGTCACAGGGTATTGTGCAATCTGCCCTTCTGCACAGTATCCACCCTCCTTGGTTACTGTCTACACTGACTATGGTATAATAATGTGACGCGCTGGCCTATCAGGTGGTCACAGGGTATTGTGCAATCTGCTCTTCTGCACAGTACCCACCCTCCTTGGTTACTGTCTACACTGACTATGGTATAATAATGTGACGCGCTGGCCTATCAGGTGGTCACAGGGTATTGTGCAATCTGCCCTTCTGCACAGTACCCATCCTCCTTGGCTACTGTCTACACTGACTATGGTATAATAATGTGACGCGCTGGCCTATCAGGTGGTCACAGGGTATTGTGCAATCTGCCCTTCTGCACAGTACCCATCCTCCTTGGTTACTGTCTACACTGACTATGGTATAATAATGTGACGCGCTGGCCTATCAGGTGGTCACAGGGTATTGTGCAATCTGCCCTTCTGCACAGTACCCATCCTCCTTGGTTACTGTCTACACTGACTATGGTATAATAATGTGACGCGCTGGCCTATCAGGTGGTCACAGGGTATTGTGCAATCTGCCCTTCTGCACAGTACCCATCCTCCTTGGTTACTGTCTACACTGACTATGGTATAATAATGTGACGTGCTGGCCTATCAGGTGGTCACAGGGTATTGTGCAATCTGCTCTTCTGCACAGTACCCACCCTCCTTGGTTACTGTCTACACTGACTATGGTATAATAATGTGACGCGCTGGCCTATCAGGTGGTCACAGGGTATTGTGCAATCTGCTCTTCTGCACAGTACCCACCCTCCTTGGTTACTGTCTACACTGACTATGGTATAATAATGTGATGCGCTGGCCTATCAGGTGGTCACAGGATATTGTGCAATCTGCCCTTCTGCACAGTACCCACCCTCCTTGGTTACTGTCTACACTGACTATGGTATAATAATGTGACGCGCTGGCCTATCAGGTGGTCACAGGATATTGTGCAATCTGCCCTTCTGCACAGTACCCACCCTCCTTGGTTACTGTCTACACTGACTATGGTATAATAATGTGACGCGCTGGCCTATCAGGTGGTCACAGGGTATTGTGCAATCTGCCCTTCTGCACAGTACCCATCCTCCTTGGTTACTGTCTACACTGACTATGGTATAATAATGTGACGCGCTGGCCTATCAGGTGGTCACAGGGTATTGTGCAATCTGCCCTTCTGCACAGTATCCACCCTCCTTGGTTACTGTCTACACTGACTATGGTATAATAATGTGACGCGCTGGCCTATCAGGTGGTCACAGGGTATTGTGCAATCTGCCCTTCTGCACAGTATCCATCCTCCTTGGTTACTGTCTACACTGACTATGGTATAATAATGTGACGCGCTGGCCTATCAGGTGGTCACAGGGTATTGTGCAATCTGCCCTTCTGCACAGTACCCACCCTCCTTGGTTACTGTCTACACTGACTATGGTATAATAATGTGACGCGCTGGCCTATCAGGTGGTCACAGGGTATTGTGCAATCTGCTCTTCTGCACAGTACCCATCCTCCTTGGTTACTGTCTACACTGACTATGGTATAATAATGTGACGCGCTGGCCTATCAGGTGGTCACAGGGTATTGTGCAATCTGCTCTTCTGCACAGTACCCACCCTCCTTGGTTACTGTCTACACTGACTATGGTATAATAATGTGATGCGCTGGCCTATCAGGTGGTCACAGGGTATTGTGCAATCTGCCCTTCTGCACAGTATCCACCCTCCTTGGCTACTGTCTACACTGACTATGGTATAATAATGTGACGCGCTGGCCTATCAGGTGGTCACAGGGTAATGTGCAATCTGCCCTTCTGCACAGTATCCACCCTCCTTGGCTACTGTCTACACTGACTATGGTATAATAATGTGACACGCTGGCCTATCAGGTGGTCACAGGGTATTGTGCAATCTGCCCTTCTGCACAGTATCCACCCTCCTTGGTTACTGTCTACACTGACTATGGTATAATAATGTGACGCCCTGGCCTATCAGGTGGTCACAGGGTATTGTGCAATCTGCCCTTCTGCACAGTACCCACCCTCCTTGGTTACTGTCTACACTGACTATGGTATAATAATGTGACGCGCTGGCCTATCAGGTGGTCACAGGGTATTGTGCAATCTGCCCTTCTGCACAGTACCCACCCTCCTTGGTTACTGTCTACACTGACTATGGTATAATAATGTGATGCTCCTGGCCTATCAGGTGGTCACAGGGTATTGTGCAATCTGCCCTTCTGCACAGTATCCATCCTCCTTGGTTACTGTCTACACTGACTATGGTATAATAATGTGACGCGCTGGCCTATCAGGTGGTCACAGGGTATTGTGCAATCTGCCCTTCTGCACAGTATCCATCCTCCTTGGTTACTGTCTACACTGACTATGGTATAATAATGTGACGCGCTGGCCTATCAGGAGGTCACAGGGTATTGTGCAATCTGCCCTTCTGCACAGTACCCATCCTCCTTGGTTACTGTCTACACTGACTATGGTATAATAATGTGACACGCTGGCCTATCAGGTGGTCACAGGGTATTGTGCAATCTGCCCTTCTGCACAGTACCCATCCTCCTTGGTTACTGTCTACACTGACTATGGTATAATAATGTGACACGCTGGCCTATCAGGTGGTCACAGGGTATTGTGCAATCTGCCCTTCTGCACAGTATCCATCCTCCTTGGTTACTGTCTACACTGACTATGGTATAATAATGTGACGCGCTGGCCTATCAGGTGGTCACAGGGTATTGTGCAATCTGCCCTTCTGCACAGTATCCACCCTCCTTGGCTACTGTCTACACTGACTATGGTATAATAATGTGACGCGCTGGCCTATCAGGTGGTCACAGGGTAATGTGCAATCTGCTCTTCTGCACAGTATCCACCCTCCTTGGTTACTGTCTACACTGACTATGGTATAATAATGTGACACGCTGGCCTATCAGGTGGTCACAGGGTATTGTGCAATCTGCCCTTCTGCACAGTACCCACCCTCCTTGGTTACTGTCTACACTGACTATGGTATAATAATGTGATGCTCCTGGCCTATCAGGTGGTCACAGGGTATTGTGCAATCTGCCCTTCTGCACAGTACCCATCCTCCTTGGTTACTGTCTACACTGACTATGGTATAATAATGTGACACGCTGGCCTATCAGGTGGTCACAGGGTATTGTGCAATCTGCCCTTCTGCACAGTACCCACCCTCCTTGGTTACTGTCTACACTGACTATGGTATAATAATGTGATGCTCCTGGCCTATCAGGTGGTCACAGGGTATTGTGCAATCTGCCCTTCTGCACAGTATCCATCCTCCTTGGTTACTGTCTACACTGACTATGGTATAATAATGTGACGCGCTGGCCTATCAGGTGGTCACAGGGTATTGTGCAATCTGCCCTTCTGCACAGTACCCATCCTCCTTGGTTACTGTCTACACTGACTATGGTATAATAATGTGATGCGCTGGCCTATCAGGTGGTCACAGGGTATTGTGCAATCTGCCCTTCTGCACAGTACCCATCCTCCTTGGTTACTGTCTACACTGACTATGGTATAATAATGTGACGCTCCTGGCCTATCAGGTGGTCACAGGGTATTGTGCAATCTGCCCTTCTGCACAGTATCCATCCTCCTTGGTTACTGTCTACACTGACTATGGTATAATAATGTGACGCGCTGGCCTATCAGGTGGTCACAGGGTATTGTGCAATCTGCCCTTCTGCACAGTACCCATCCTCCTTGGTTACTGTCTACACTGACTATGGTATAATAATGTGACGCGCTGGCCTATCAGGTGGTCACAGGGTATTGTGCAATCTGCCCTTCTGCACAGTACCCACCCTCCTTGGCTACTGTCTACACTGACTATGGTATAATAATGTGATGCGCTGGCCTATCAGGTGGTCACAGGGTATTGTGCAATCTGCCCTTCTGCACAGTACCCATCCTCCTTGGTTACTGTCTACACTGACTATGGTATAATAATGTGATGCGCTGGCCTATCAGGTGGTCACAGGGTATTGTGCAATCTGCCCTTCTGCACAGTACCCATCCTCCTTGGTTACTGTCTACACTGACTATGGTATAATAATGTGACGCTCCTGGCCTATCAGGTGGTCACAGGGTATTGTGCAATCTGCCCTTCTGCACAGTATCCATCCTCCTTGGTTACTGTCTACACTGACTATGGTATAATAATGTGACGCGCTGGCCTATCAGGTGGTCACAGGGTATTGTGCAATCTGCCCTTCTGCACAGTACCCATCCTCCTTGGTTACTGTCTACACTGACTATGGTATAATAATGTGATGCGCTGGCCTATCAGGTGGTCACAGGGTATTGTGCAATCTGCTCTTCTGCACAGTATCCATCCTCCTTGGCTACTGTCTACACTGACTATGGTATAATAATGTGACGCGCTGGCCTATCAGGTGGTCACAGGGTATTGTGCAATCTGCCCTTCTGCACAGTACCCACCCTCCTTGGTTACTGTCTACACTGACTATGGTATAATAATGTGATGCTCCTGGCCTATCAGGTGGTCACAGGGTATTGTGCAATCTGCCCTTCTGCACAGTATCCATCCTCCTTGGTTACTGTCTACACTGACTATGGTATAATAATGTGACGCGCTGGCCTATCAGGTGGTCACAGGGTATTGTGCAATCTGCCCTTCTGCACAGTACCCATCCTCCTTGGTTACTGTCTACACTGACTATGGTATAATAATGTGATGCGCTGGCCTATCAGGTGGTCACAGGGTATTGTGCAATCTGCCCTTCTGCACAGTACCCATCCTCCTTGGTTACTGTCTACACTGACTATGGTATAATAATGTGATGCGCTGGCCTATCAGGTGGTCACAGGGTATTGTGCAATCTGCCCTTCTGCACAGTACCCATCCTCCTTGGTTACTGTCTACACTGACTATGGTATAATAATGTGACACGCTGGCCTATCAGGTGGTCACAGGGTATTGTGCAATCTGCCCTTCTGCACAGTATCCACCCTCCTTGGTTACTGTCTACACTGACTATGGTATAATAATGTGACGCGCTGGCCTATCAGGTGGTCACAGGGTATTGTGCAATCTGCCCTTCTGCACAGTATCCACCCTCCTTGGTTACTGTCTACACTGACTATGGTATAATAATGTGACGCGCTGGCCTATCAGGTGGTCACAGGGTATTGTGCAATCTGCCCTTCTGCACAGTACCCATCCTCCTTGGTTACTGTCTACACTGACTATGGTATAATAATGTGATGCTCCTGGCCTATCAGGTGGTCACAGGGTATTGTGCAATCTGCCCTTCTGCACAGTACCCATCCTCCTTGGCTACTGTCTACACTGACTATGGTATAATAATGTGACACGCTGGCCTATCAGGTGGTCACAGGGTATTGTGCAATCTGTTCTTCTGCACAGTATCCATCCTCCTTGGTTACTGTCTACACTGACTATGGTATAATAATGTGATGCGCTGGCCTATCAGGTGGTCACAGGGTATTGTGCAATGTGCTCTTCTGCACAGTACCCACCCTCCTTGGTTACTGTCTACACTGACTATGGTATAATAATGTGACACGCTGGCCTATCAGGTGGTCACAGGGTATTGTGCAATCTGTTCTTCTGCACAGTATCCATCCTCCTTGGTTACTGTCTACACTGACTATGGTATAATAATGTGACGCGCTGGCCTATCAGGTGGTCACAGGGTATTGTGCAATCTGCCCTTCTGCACAGTATCCACCCTCCTTGGTTACTGTCTACACTGACTATGGTATAATAATGTGACGCGCTGGCCTATCAGGTGGTCACAGGGTATTGTGCAATCTGCCCTTCTGCACAGTATCCATCCTCCTTGGCTACTGTCTACACTGACTATGGTATAATAATGTGACGCGCTGGCCTATCAGGTGGTCACAGGGTATTGTGCAATCTGCCCTTCTGCACAGTACCCATCCTCCTTGGTTACTGTCTACACTGACTATGGTATAATAATGTGACGCGCTGGCCTATCAGGTGGTCACAGGGTATTGTGCAATCTGCTCTTCTGCACAGTACCCACCCTCCTTGGTTACTGTCTACACTGACTATGGTATAATAATGTGACGCGCTGGCCTATCAGGTGGTCACAGGGTATTGTGCAATCTGCTCTTCTGCACAGTATCCACCCTCCTTGGTTACTGTCTACACTGACTATGGTATAATAATGTGACGCGCTGGCCTATCAGGTGGTCACAGGGTATTGTGCAATCTGCCCTTCTGCACAGTACCCACCCTCCTTGGTTACTGTCTACACTGACTATGGTATAATAATGTGACGCGCTGGCCTATCAGGTGGTCACAGGGTTTTGTGCAATCTGCTCTTCTGCACAGTATCCACCCTCCTTGGTTACTGTCTACACTGACTATGGTATAATAATGTGATGCGCTGGCCTATCAGGTGGTCACAGGGTATTGTGCAATCTGCCCTTCTGCACAGTATCCATCCTCCTTGGTTACTGTCTACACTGACTATGGTATAATAATGTGACACGCTGGCCTATCAGGTGGTCACAGGGTATTGTGCAATCTGTTCTTCTGCACAGTATCCATCCTCCTTGGTTACTGTCTACACTGACTATGGTATAATAATGTGACACGCTGGCCTATCAGGTGGTCACAGGGTATTGTGCAATCTGCCCTTCTGCACAGTACCCATCCTCCTTGGTTACTGTCTACACTGACTATGGTATAATAATGTGACGCCCTGGCCTATCAGGTGGTCACAGGGTATTGTGCAATCTGCCCTTCTGCACAGTATCCACCCTCCTTGGTTACTGTCTACACTGACTATGGTATAATAATGTGATGCCCCTGGCCTATCAGGTGGTCACAGGGTATTGTGCAATCTGCCCTTCTGCACAGTACCCATCCTCCTTGGTTACTGTCTACACTGACTATGGTATAATAATGTGACGCGCTGGCCTATCAGGTGGTCACAGGGTATTGTGCAATCTGCTCTTCTGCACAGTACCCACCCTCCTTGGTTACTGTCTACACTGACTATGGTATAATAATGTGACGCGCTGGCCTATCAGGTGGTCACAGGGTATTGTGCAATCTGCCCTTCTGCACAGTATCCACCCTCCTTGGTTACTGTCTACACTGACTATGGTATAATAATGTGACACGCTGGCCTATCAGGTGGTCACAGGGTATTGTGCAATCTGCCCTTCTGCACAGTACCCATCCTCCTTGGTTACTGTCTACACTGACTATGGTATAATAATGTGACACGCTGGCCTATCAGGTGGTCACAGGGTATTGTGCAATCTGCTCTTCTGCACAGTATCCATTCTCCTTGGTTACTGTCTACACTGACTATGGTATAATAATGTGACGCGCTGGCCTATCAGGTGGTCACAGGGTATTGTGCAATCTGCTCTTCTGCACAGTACCCATCCTCCTTGGTTACTGTCTACACTGACTATGGTATAATAATGTGACGCGCTGGCCTATCAGGTGGTCACAGGGTATTGTGCAATCTGCCCTTCTGCACAGTATCCACCCTCCTTGGTTACTGTCTACACTGACTATGGTATAATAATGTGACGCGCTGGCCTATCAGGTGGTCACAGGGTATTGTGCAATCTGCTCTTCTGCACAGTACCCATCCTCCTTGGTTACTGTCTACACTGACTATGGTATAATAATGTGACGCGCTGGCCTATCAGGTGGTCACAGGGTATTGTGCAATCTGCCCTTCTGCACAGTATCCATCCTCCTTGGTTACTGTCTACACTGACTATGGTATAATAATGTGACGCCCTGGCCTATCAGGTGGTCACAGGGTATTGTGCAATCTGCCCTTCTGCACAGTATCCATTCTCCTTGGTTACTGTCTACACTGACTATGGTATAATAATGTGACGCGCTGGCCTATCAGGTGGTCACAGGGTATTGTGCAATCTGCCCTTCTGCACAGTATCCACCCTCCTTGGCTACTGTCTACACTGACTATGGTATAATAATGTGACGCGCTGGCCTATCAGGTGGTCACAGGGTATTGTGCAATCTGCCCTTCTGCACAGTACCCATCCTCCTTGGTTACTGTCTACACTGACTATGGTATAATAATGTGACGCGCTGGCCTATCAGGTGGTCACAGGGTATTGTGCAATCTGCCCTTCTGCACAGTACCCATCCTCCTTGGTTACTGTCTACACTGACTATGGTATAATAATGTGACGCGCTGGCCTATCAGGTGGTCACAGGGTATTGTGCAATCTGCCCTTCTGCACAGTACCCACCCTCCTTGGTTACTGTCTACACTGACTATGGTATAATAATGTGATGCGCTGGCCTATCAGGTGGTCACAGGGTATTGTGCAATCTGCCCTTCTGCACAGTACCCACCCTCCTTGGCTACTGTCTACACTGACTATGGTATAATAATGTGACACGCTGGCCTATCAGGTGGTCACAGGGTATTGTGCAATCTGCCCTTCTGCACAGTATCCATCCTCCTTGGTTACTGTCTACACTGACTATGGTATAATAATGTGACGCGCTGGCCTATCAGGTGGTCACAGGGTATTGTGCAATCTGCTCTTCTGCACAGTACCCATCCTCCTTGGTTACTGTCTACACTGACTATGGTATAATAATGTGACGCGCTGGCCTATCAGGTGGTCACAGGGTATTGTGCAATCTGCCCTTCTGCACAGTATCCATCCTCCTTGGTTACTGTCTACACTGACTATGGTATAATAATGTGACGCCCTGGCCTATCAGGTGGTCACAGGGTATTGTGCAATCTGCCCTTCTGCACAGTATCCATTCTCCTTGGTTACTGTCTACACTGACTATGGTATAATAATGTGACGTGCTGGCCTATCAGGTGGTCACAGGGTATTGTGCAATCTGCCCTTCTGCACAGTACCCATCCTCCTTGGTTACTGTCTACACTGACTATGGTATAATAATGTGACGCGCTGGCCTATCAGGTGGTCACAGGGTATTGTGCAATCTGCCCTTCTGCACAGTACCCATCCTCCTTGGTTACTGTCTACACTGACTATGGTATAATAATGTGACGCGCTGGCCTATCAGGTGGTCACAGGGTATTGTGCAATCTGCCCTTCTGCACAGTATCCATCCTCCTTGGTTACTGTCTACACTGACTATGGTATAATAATGTGACGCGCTGGCCTATCAGGTGGTCACAGGGTATTGTGCAATCTGCCCTTCTGCACAGTACCCACCCTCCTTGGTTACTGTCTACACTGACTATGGTATAATAATGTGATGCGCTGGCCTATCAGGTGGTCACAGGGTATTGTGCAATCTGCCCTTCTGCACAGTATCCATCCTCCTTGGTTACTGTCTACACTGACTATGGTATAATAATGTGACGCGCTGGCCTATCAGGTGGTCACAGGATATTGTGCAATCTGCTCTTCTGCACAGTATCCATCCTCCTTGGTTACTGTCTACACTGACTATGGTATAATAATGTGATGCCCCTGGCCTATCAGGTGGTCACAGGGTATTGTGCAATCTGCCCTTCTGCACAGTACCCATCCTCCTTGGCTACTGTCTACACTGACTATGGTATAATAATGTGACGCGCTGGCCTATCAGGTGGTCACAGGGTATTGTGCAATCTGCCCTTCTGCACAGTATCCACCCTCCTTGGTTACTGTCTACACTGACTATGGTATAATAATGTGACGCGCTGGCCTATCAGGTGGTCACAGGGTATTGTGCAATCTGCTCTTCTGCACAGTACCCATCCTCCTTGGTTACTGTCTACACTGACTATGGTATAATAATGTGACACGCTGGCCTATCAGGTGGTCACAGGGTATTGTGCAATCTGCCCTTCTGCACAGTACCCATCCTCTTTGGTTACTGTCTACACTGACTATGGTATAATAATGTGACGCGCTGGCCTATCAGGTGGTCACAGGGTATTGTGCAATCTGCCCTTCTGCACAGTATCCATCCTCCTTGGTTACTGTCTACACTGACTATGGTATAATAATGTGATGCGCTGGCCTATCAGGTGGTCACAGGGTATTGTGCAATCTGCCCTTCTGCACAGTACCCATCCTCCTTGGTTACTGTCTACACTGACTATGGTATAATAATGTGACGCGCTGGCCTATCAGGTGGTCACAGGGTATTGTGCAATCTGCTCTTCTGCACAGTATCCATCCTCCTTGGTTACTGTCTACACTGACTATGGTATAATAATGTGACACGCTGGCCTATCAGGTGGTCACAGGGTATTGTGCAATCTGCTCTTCTGCACAGTATCCATCCTCCTTGGTTACTGTCTACACTGACTATGGTATAATAATGTGACGCGCTGGCCTATCAGGTGGTCACAGGGTATTGTGCAATCTGCCCTTCTGCACAGTACCCATCCTCTTTGGTTACTGTCTACACTGACTATGGTATAATAATGTGACGCGCTGGCCTATCAGGTGGTCACAGGGTATTGTGCAATCTGCCCTTCTGCACAGTATCCATCCTCCTTGGTTACTGTCTACACTGACTATGGTATAATAATGTGATGCGCTGGCCTATCAGGTGGTCACAGGGTATTGTGCAATCTGCCCTTCTGCACAGTACCCATCCTCCTTGGTTACTGTCTACACTGACTATGGTATAATAATGTGACGCGCTGGCCTATCAGGTGGTCACAGGGTATTGTGCAATCTGCCCTTCTGCACAGTACCCATCCTCCTTGGCTACTGTCTACACTGACTATGGTATAATAATGTGACGCGCTGGCCTATCAGGTGGTCACAGGGTATTGTGCAATCTGCCCTTCTGCACAGTACCCATCCTCCTTGGTTACTGTCTACACTGACTATGGTATAATAATGTGACGCGCTGGCCTATCAGGTGGTCACAGGGTATTGTGCAATCTGCCCTTCTGCACAGTATCCATCCTCCTTGGTTACTGTCTACACTGACTATGGTATAATAATGTGACGCGCTGGCCTATCAGGTGGTCACAGGGTATTGTGCAATCTGCTCTTCTGCACAGTAACCCATCCTCCTTGGTTACTGTCTACAACTGACTATGGTATAATAATGTGACGCGCTGGCCTATCAGGTGGTCACAGGGTATTGTGCAATCTGCCCTTCTGCACAGTATCCATCCTCCTTGGTTACTGTCTACACTGACTATGGTATAATAATGTGACGCGCTGGCCTATCAGGTGGTCACAGGGTATTGTGCAATCTGCTCTTCTGCACAGTATCCACCCTCCTTGGTTACTGTCTACACTGACTATGGTATAATAATGTGATGCGCTGGCCTATCAGGTGGTCACAGGGTATTGTGCAATCTGCCCTTCTGCACAGTATCCATCCTCCTTGGTTACTGTCTACACTGACTATGGTATAATAATGTGATGCGCTGGCCTATCAGGTGGTCACAGGGTATTGTGCAATCTGCCCTTCTGCACAGTACCCATCCTCCTTGGTTACTGTCTACACTGACTATGGTATAATAATGTGACGCGCTGGCCTATCAGGTGGTCACAGGGTATTGTGCAATCTGCTCTTCTGCACAGTATCCATCCCTCCTTGGTTACTGTCTACACTGACTATGGTATAATAATGTGACGCGCTGGCCTATCAGGTGGTCACAGGGTATTGTGCAATCTGCCCTTCTGCACAGTACCCACCCTCCTTGGTTACTGTCTACACTGACTATGGTATAATAATGTGACGCGCTGGCCTATCAGGTGGTCACAGGGTATTGTGCAATCTGCCTTCTGCACAGTACCCACCCTCCTTGGTTACTGTCTACACTGACTATGGTATAATAATGTGACGCGCTGGCCTATCAGGTGGTCACAGGGTATTGTGCAATCTGCCCTTCTGCACAGTATCCATCCTCCTTGGTTACTGTCTACACTGACTATGGTATAATAATGTGACGCGCTGGCCTATCAGGTGGTCACAGGGTATTGTGCAATCTGCCCTTCTGCACAGTACCCATCCTCCTTGGTTACTGTCTACACTGACTATGGTATAATAATGTGACGCGCTGGCCTATCAGGTGGTCACAGGGTATTGTGCAATCTGCCCTTCTGCACAGTACCCATCCTCCTTGGTTACTGTCTACACTGACTATGGTATAATAATGTGACGCGCTGGCCTATCAGGTGGTCACAGGGTATTGTGCAATCTGCTCTTCTGCACAGTATCCATCCTCCTTGGTTACTGTCTACACTGACTATGGTATAATAATGTGATGCGCTGGCCTATCAGGTGGTCACAGGGTATTGTGCAATCTGCCCTTCTGCACAGTACCCATCCTCCTTGGTTACTGTCTACACTGACTATGGTATAATAATGTGACGCGCTGGCCTATCAGGTGGTCAACAGGGTATTGTGCAATCTGCTCTTCTGCACAGTATCCATCCTCCTTGGTTACTGTCTACACTGACTATGGTATAATAATGTGATGCGCTGGCCTATCAGGTGGTCACAGGGTATTGTGCAATCTGCCCTTCTGCACAGTACCCACCCTCCTTGGTTACTGTCTACACTGACTATGGTATAATAATGTGACGCGCTGGCCTATCAGGTTGTCACAGGGTATTGTGCAATCTGCCCTTCTGCACAGTACCCACCCTCCTTGGTTACTGTCTACACTGACTATGGTATAATAATGTGATGCTCCTGGCCTATCAGGTGGTCACAGGGTATTGTGCAATCTGCTCTTCTGCACAGTATCCCATCCTCCTTGGTTACTGTCTACACTGACTATGGTATAATAATGTGACGCGCTGGCCTATCAGGTGGTCACAGGGTATTGTGCAATCTGCTCTTCTGCACAGTATCCATCCTCCTTGGCTACTGTCTACACTGACTATGGTATAATAATGTGACACGCTGGCCTATCAGGTGGTCACAGGGTATTGTGCAATCTGCCCTTCTGCACAGTATCCATCCTCCTTGGTTACTGTCTACACTGACTATGGTATAATAATGTGACGCGCTGGCCTATCAGGTGGTCACAGGGTATTGTGCAATCTGCTCTTCTGCACAGTACCCATCCTCCTTGGTTACTGTCTACACTGACTATGGTATAATAATGTGACACGCTGGCCTATCAGGTGGTCACAGGGTATTGTGCAATCTGCCCTTCTGCACAGTACCCACCCTCCTTGGTTACTGTCTACACTGACTATGGTATAATAATGTGACGCGCTGGCCTATCAGGTGGTCACAGGGTATTGTGCAATCTGCCCTTCTGCACAGTATCCACCCTCCTTGGTTACTGTCTACACTGACTATGGTATAATAATGTGACGCGCTGGCCTATCAGGTGGTCACAGGGTATTGTGCAATCTGCTCTTCTGCACAGTACCCACCCTCCTTGGTTACTGTCTACACTGACTATGGTATAATAATGTGATGCTCCTGGCCTATCAGGTGGTCACAGGGTATTGTGCAATCTGCTCTTCTGCACAGTACCCACCCTCCTTGGTTACTGTCTACACTGACTATGGTATAATAATGTGATGCTCCTGGCCTATCAGGTGGTCACAGGGTATTGTGCAATCTGCCCTTCTGCACAGTACCCATCCTCCTTGGTTACTGTCTACACTGACTATGGTATAATAATGTGACACGCTGGCCTATCAGGTGGTCACAGGGTATTGTGCAATCTGCCCTTCTGCACAGTACCCACCCTCCTTGGTTACTGTCTACACTGACTATGGTATAATAATGTGACGCGCTGGCCTATCAGGTGGTCACAGGGTATTGTGCAATCTGCCCTTCTGCACAGTATCCACCCTCCTTGGTTACTGTCTACACTGACTATGGTATAATAATGTGACACGCTGGCCTATCAGGTGGTCACAGGGTATTGTGCAATCTGCCCTTCTGCACAGTACCCATCCTCCTTGGTTACTGTCTACACTGACTATGGTATAATAATGTGACGCGCTGGCCTATCAGGTGGTCACAGGGTATTGTGCAATCTGCCCTTCTGCACAGTACCCACCCTCCTTGGTTACTGTCTACACTGACTATGGTATAATAATGTGACGCGCTGGCCTATCAGGTGGTCACAGGGTATTGTGCAATCTGCCCTTCTGCACAGTATCCATCCTCCTTGGTTACTGTCTACACTGACTATGGTATAATAATGTGACGCGCTGGCCTATCAGGTGGTCACAGGGTATTGTGCAATCTGCCCTTCTGCACAGTATCCATTCTCCTTGGTTACTGTCTACACTGACTATGGTATAATAATGTGACGCGCTGGCCTATCAGGTGGTCACAGGGTATTGTGCAATCTGCCCTTCTGCACAGTATCCATCCTCCTTGGTTACTGTCTACACTGACTATGGTATAATAATGTGACACGCTGGCCTATCAGGTGGTCACAGGGTATTGTGCAATCTGCTCTTCTGCACAGTACCCATCCTCCTTGGTTACTGTCTACACTGACTATGGTATAATAATGTGACGCGCTGGCCTATCAGGTGGTCACAGGGTATTGTGCAATCTGCCCTTCTGCACAGTATCCATCCTCCTTGGTTACTGTCTACACTGACTATGGTATAATAATGTGACGCGCTGGCCTATCAGGTGGTCACAGGGTATTGTGCAATCTGCCCTTCTGCACAGTATCCATCCTCCTTGGTTACTGTCTACACTGACTATGGTATAATAATGTGACACGCTGGCCTATCAGGTGGTCACAGGGTATTGTGCAATCTGCTCTTCTGCACAGTACCCATCCTCCTTGGTTACTGTCTACACTGACTATGGTATAATAATGTGACGCGCTGGCCTATCAGGTGGTCACAGGGTATTGTGCAATCTGCCCTTCTGCACAGTATCCATCCTCCTTGGTTACTGTCTACACTGACTATGGTATAATAATGTGATGCCCCTGGCCTATCAGGTGGTCACAGGGTATTGTGCAATCTGCCCTTCTGCACAGTATCCACCCTCCTTGGTTACTGTCTACACTGACTATGGTATAATAATGTGACGCGCTGGCCTATCAGGTGGTCACAGGGTATTGTGCAATCTGCCCTTCTGCACAGTATCCATCCTCCTTGGTTACTGTCTACACTGACTATGGTATAATAATGTGACACGCTGGCCTATCAGGTGGTCACAGGGTATTGTGCAATCTGCTCTTCTGCACAGTACCCATCCTCCTTGGTTACTGTCTACACTGACTATGGTATAATAATGTGACGCGCTGGCCTATCAGGTGGTCACAGGGTATTGTGCAATCTGCCCTTCTGCACAGTATCCATCCTCCTTGGTTACTGTCTACACTGACTATGGTATAATAATGTGATGCCCCTGGCCTATCAGGTGGTCACAGGGTATTGTGCAATCTGCCCTTCTGCACAGTATCCACCCTCCTTGGTTACTGTCTACACTGACTATGGTATAATAATGTGACGCGCTGGCCTATCAGGTGGTCACAGGGTATTGTGCAATCTGCCCTTCTGCACAGTACCCATCCTCCTTGGTTACTGTCTACACTGACTATGGTATAATAATGTGACGTGCTGGCCTATCAGGTGGTCACAGGGTATTGTGCAATCTGCCCTTCTGCACAGTATCCACCCTCCTTGGTTACTGTCTACACTGACTATGGTATAATAATGTGACGCGCTGGCCTATCAGGTGGTCACAGGGTATTGTGCAATCTGCTCTTCTGCACAGTACCCATCCTCCTTGGTTACTGTCTACACTGACTATGGTATAATAATGTGACGCGCTGGCCTATCAGGTGGTCACAGGGTATTGTGCAATCTGCCCTTCTGCACAGTATCCATCCTCCTTGGTTACTGTCTACACTGACTATGGTATAATAATGTGACGCGCTGGCCTATCAGGTGGTCACAGGGTATTGTGCAATCTGCCCTTCTGCACAGTATCCATCCTCCTTGGTTACTGTCTACACTGACTATGGTATAATAATGTGACGCGCTGGCCTATCAGGTGGTCACAGGGTATTGTGCAATCTGCCCTTCTGCACAGTATCCATCCTCCTTGGTTACTGTCTACACTGACTATGGTATAATAATGTGACGCGCTGGCCTATCAGGTGGTCACAGGGTATTGTGCAATCTGCCCTTCTGCACAGTACCCATCCTCCTTGGTTACTGTCTACACTGACTATGGTATAATAATGTGACGCGCTGGCCTATCAGGTGGTCACAGGGTATTGTGCAATCTGCTCTTCTGCACAGTACCCATCCTCCTTGGTTACTGTCTACAATGACTATGGTATAATAATGTGACGCGCTGGCCTATCAGGTGGTCACAGGGTATTGTGCAATCTGACCTTCTGCACAGTATCCATCCTCCTTGGTTACTGTTTACACTGACTATGGTATAATAATGTGACGCGCTGGCCTATCAGGTGGTCACAGGGTATTGTGCAATCTGCCCTTCTGCACAGTACCCACCCTCCTTGGTTACTGTCTACACTGACTATGGTATAATAATGTGACACGCTGGCCTATCAGGTGGTCACAGGGTATTGTGCAATCTGCCCTTCTGCACAGTACCCACCCTCCTTGGTTACTGTCTACACTGACTATGGTATAATAATGTGACACGCTGGCCTATCAGGTGGTCACAGGGTATTGTGCAATCTGCCCTTCTGCACAGTACCCATCCTCCTTGGTTACTGTCTACACTGACTATGGTATAATAATGTGACGCGCTGGCCTATCAGGTGGTCACAGGGTATTGTGCAATCTGCTCTTCTGCACAGTACCCATCCTCCTTGGTTACTGTCTACAATGACTATGGTATAATAATGTGACGCGCTGGCCTATCAGGTGGTCACAGGGTATTGTGCAATCTGCCCTTCTGCACAGTACCCACCCTCCTTGGTTACTGTCTACACTGACTATGGTATAATAATGTGACGCGCTGGCCTATCAGGTGGTCACAGGGTATTGTGCAATCTGCTCTTCTGCACAGTATCCATCCTCCTTGGTTACTGTTTACACTGACTATGGTATAATAATGTGACGCGCTGGCCTATCAGGTGGTCACAGGGTATTGTGCAATCTGCCCTTCTGCACAGTACCCACCCTCCTTGGTTACTGTCTACACTGACTATGGTATAATAATGTGATGCCCCTGGCCTATCAGGTGGTCACAGGGTATTGTGCAATCTGCCCTTCTGCACAGTACCCATCCTCCTTGGTTACTGTCTACACTGACTATGGTATAATAATGTGATGCCCCTGGCCTATCAGGTGGTCACAGGGTATTGTGCAATCTGCCCTTCTGCACAGTATCCATCCTCCTTGGCTACTGTCTACACTGACTATGGTATAATAATGTGATGCGCTGGCCTATGAGGTGGTCACAGGGTATTGTGCAATCTGCCCTTCTGCACAGTACCCATCCTCCTTGGTTACTGTCTACACTGACTATGGTATAATAATGTGACGCGCTGGCCTATCAGGAGGTCACAGGGTATTGTGCAATCTGCCCTTCTGCACAGTATCCATCCTCCTTGGTTACTGTCTACACTGACTATGGTATAATAATGTGACGCGCTGGCCTATCAGGTGGTCACAGGGTATTGTGCAATCTGCCCTTCTGCACAGTATCCATCCTCCTTGGTTACTGTCTACACTGACTATGGTATAATAATGTGACGCGCTGGCCTATCAGGAGGTCACAGGGTATTGTGCAATCTGCCCTTCTGCACAGTATCCATCCTCCTTGGTTACTGTCTACACTGACTAAGGTATAATAATGTGACACGCTGGCCTATCAGGTGGTCACAGGGTATTGTGCAATCTGCCCTTCTGCACAGTATCCATCCTCCTTGGTTACTGTCTACACTGACTATGGTATAATAATGTGACACGCTGGCCTATCAGGTGGTCACAGGGTATTGTGCAATCTGCCCTTCTGCACAGTACCCATCCTCCTTGGTTACTGTCTACACTGACTAAGGTATAATAATGTGACACGCTGGCCTATCAGGTGGTCACAGGGTATTGTGCAATCTGCCCTTCTGCACAGTATCCATCCTCCTTGGTTACTGTCTACACTGACTATGGTATAATAATGTGACGCGCTGGCCTATCAGGTGGTCACAGGGTATTGTGCAATCTGCCCTTCTGCACAGTATCCATCCTCCTTGGTTACTGTCTACACTGACTATGGTATAATAATGTGACGCGCTGGCCTATCAGGAGGTCACAGGGTATTGTGCAATCTGCCCTTCTGCACAGTATCCATCCTCCTTGGTTACTGTCTACACTGACTAGGGTATAATAATGTGACACGCTGGCCTATCAGGTGGTCACAGGGTATTGTGCAATCTGCTCTTCTGCACAGTATCCACCCTCCTTGGTTACTGTCTACACTGACTATGGTATAATAATGTGACGCGCTGGCCTATCAGGTGGTCACAGGGTATTGTGCAATCTGCCCTTCTGCACAGTATCCATCCTCCTTGGCTACTGTCTACACTGACTATGGTATAATAATGTGACGCGCTGGCCTATCAGGAGGTCACAGGGTATTGTGCAATCTGCCCTTCTGCACAGTATCCATCCTCCTTGGTTACTGTCTACACTGACTATGGTATAATAATGTGACGCGCTGGCCTATCAGGTGGTCACAGGGTATTGTGCAATCTGCCCTTCTGCACAGTATCCATCCTCCTTGGTTACTGTCTACACTGACTATGGTATAATAATGTGACGCGCTGGCCTATCAGGTGGTCACAGGGTATTGTGCAATCGGCTCTTCTGCACAGTATCCATTCTCCTTGGTTACTGTCTACACTGACTATGGTATAATAATGTGACGCGCTGGCCTATCAGGTGGTCACAGGGTATTGTGCAATCTGCCCTTCTGCACAGTATCCATCCTCCTTGGTTACTGTCTACACTGACTATGGTATAATAATGTGACACGCTGGCCTATCAGGTGGTCACAGGGTATTGTGCAATCTGCTCTTCTGCACAGTACCCATCCTCCTTGGTTACTGTCTACACTGACTATGGTATAATAATGTGACGCGCTGGCCTATCAGGTGGTCACAGGGTATTGTGCAATCTGCCCTTCTGCACAGTATCCATCCTCCTTGGTTACTGTCTACACTGACTATGGTATAATAATGTGACGCGCTGGCCTATCAGGTGGTCACAGGGTATTGTGCAATCTGCCCTTCTGCACAGTATCCATCCTCCTTGGTTACTGTCTACACTGACTATGGTATAATAATGTGACACGCTGGCCTATCAGGTGGTCACAGGGTATTGTGCAATCTGCTCTTCTGCACAGTACCCATCCTCCTTGGTTACTGTCTACACTGACTATGGTATAATAATGTGACGCGCTGGCCTATCAGGTGGTCACAGGGTATTGTGCAATCTGCCCTTCTGCACAGTATCCATCCTCCTTGGTTACTGTCTACACTGACTATGGTATAATAATGTGATGCCCCTGGCCTATCAGGTGGTCACAGGGTATTGTGCAATCTGCCCTTCTGCACAGTATCCACCCTCCTTGGTTACTGTCTACACTGACTATGGTATAATAATGTGACGCGCTGGCCTATCAGGTGGTCACAGGGTATTGTGCAATCTGCCCTTCTGCACAGTATCCATCCTCCTTGGTTACTGTCTACACTGACTATGGTATAATAATGTGACACGCTGGCCTATCAGGTGGTCACAGGGTATTGTGCAATCTGCTCTTCTGCACAGTACCCATCCTCCTTGGTTACTGTCTACACTGACTATGGTATAATAATGTGACGCGCTGGCCTATCAGGTGGTCACAGGGTATTGTGCAATCTGCCCTTCTGCACAGTATCCATCCTCCTTGGTTACTGTCTACACTGACTATGGTATAATAATGTGACGCGCTGGCCTATCAGGTGGTCACAGGGTATTGTGCAATCTGCCCTTCTGCACAGTATCCATCCTCCTTGGTTACTGTCTACACTGACTATGGTATAATAATGTGACACGCTGGCCTATCAGGTGGTCACAGGGTATTGTGCAATCTGCTCTTCTGCACAGTACCCATCCTCCTTGGTTACTGTCTACACTGACTATGGTATAATAATGTGACGCGCTGGCCTATCAGGTGGTCACAGGGTATTGTGCAATCTGCCCTTCTGCACAGTATCCATCCTCCTTGGTTACTGTCTACACTGACTATGGTATAATAATGTGATGCCCCTGGCCTATCAGGTGGTCACAGGGTATTGTGCAATCTGCCCTTCTGCACAGTATCCACCCTCCTTGGTTACTGTCTACACTGACTATGGTATAATAATGTGACGCGCTGGCCTATCAGGTGGTCACAGGGTATTGTGCAATCTGCCCTTCTGCACAGTACCCATCCTCCTTGGTTACTGTCTACACTGACTATGGTATAATAATGTGACGTGCTGGCCTATCAGGTGGTCACAGGGTATTGTGCAATCTGCCCTTCTGCACAGTATCCACCCTCCTTGGTTACTGTCTACACTGACTATGGTATAATAATGTGACGCGCTGGCCTATCAGGTGGTCACAGGGTATTGTGCAATCTGCTCTTCTGCACAGTACCCATCCTCCTTGGTTACTGTCTACACTGACTATGGTATAATAATGTGACGCGCTGGCCTATCAGGTGGTCACAGGGTATTGTGCAATCTGCCCTTCTGCACAGTATCCATCCTCCTTGGTTACTGTCTACACTGACTATGGTATAATAATGTGACGCGCTGGCCTATCAGGTGGTCACAGGGTATTGTGCAATCTGCCCTTCTGCACAGTATCCATCCTCCTTGGTTACTGTCTACACTGACTATGGTATAATAATGTGACGCGCTGGCCTATCAGGTGGTCACAGGGTATTGTGCAATCTGCCCTTCTGCACAGTATCCATCCTCCTTGGTTACTGTCTACACTGACTATGGTATAATAATGTGACGCGCTGGCCTATCAGGTGGTCACAGGGTATTGTGCAATCTGCCCTTCTGCACAGTACCCATCCTCCTTGGTTACTGTCTACACTGACTATGGTATAATAATGTGACGCGCTGGCCTATCAGGTGGTCACAGGGTATTGTGCAATCTGCTCTTCTGCACAGTACCCATCCTCCTTGGTTACTGTCTACAATGACTATGGTATAATAATGTGACGCGCTGGCCTATCAGGTGGTCACAGGGTATTGTGCAATCTGCCCTTCTGCACAGTATCCATCCTCCTTGGTTACTGTTTACACTGACTATGGTATAATAATGTGACGCGCTGGCCTATCAGGTGGTCACAGGGTATTGTGCAATCTGCCCTTCTGCACAGTACCCACCCTCCTTGGTTACTGTCTACACTGACTATGGTATAATAATGTGACACGCTGGCCTATCAGGTGGTCACAGGGTATTGTGCAATCTGCCCTTCTGCACAGTACCCACCCTCCTTGGTTACTGTCTACACTGACTATGGTATAATAATGTGACACGCTGGCCTATCAGGTGGTCACAGGGTATTGTGCAATCTGCCCTTCTGCACAGTACCCATCCTCCTTGGTTACTGTCTACACTGACTATGGTATAATAATGTGACGCGCTGGCCTATCAGGTGGTCACAGGGTATTGTGCAATCTGCTCTTCTGCACAGTACCCACCCTCCTTGGTTACTGTCTACACTGACTATGGTATAATAATGTGACGCGCTGGCCTATCAGGTGGTCACAGGGTATTGTGCAATCTGCTCTTCTGCACAGTATCCATCCTCCTTGGTTACTGTTTACACTGACTATGGTATAATAATGTGACGCGCTGGCCTATCAGGTGGTCACAGGGTATTGTGCAATCTGCCCTTCTGCACAGTACCCACCCTCCTTGGTTACTGTCTACACTGACTATGGTATAATAATGTGATGCCCCTGGCCTATCAGGTGGTCACAGGGTATTGTGCAATCTGCCCTTCTGCACAGTACCCATCCTCCTTGGTTACTGTCTACACTGACTATGGTATAATAATGTGATGCCCCTGGCCTATCAGGTGGTCACAGGGTATTGTGCAATCTGCCCTTCTGCACAGTATCCATCCTCCTTGGCTACTGTCTACACTGACTATGGTATAATAATGTGATGCGCTGGCCTATGAGGTGGTCACAGGGTATTGTGCAATCTGCCCTTCTGCACAGTACCCATCCTCCTTGGTTACTGTCTACACTGACTATGGTATAATAATGTGACGCGCTGGCCTATCAGGAGGTCACAGGGTATTGTGCAATCTGCCCTTCTGCACAGTATCCATCCTCCTTGGTTACTGTCTACACTGACTATGGTATAATAATGTGACGCGCTGGCCTATCAGGTGGTCACAGGGTATTGTGCAATCTGCCCTTCTGCACAGTATCCATCCTCCTTGGTTACTGTCTACACTGACTATGGTATAATAATGTGACGCGCTGGCCTATCAGGAGGTCACAGGGTATTGTGCAATCTGCCCTTCTGCACAGTATCCATCCTCCTTGGTTACTGTCTACACTGACTAAGGTATAATAATGTGACACGCTGGCCTATCAGGTGGTCACAGGGTATTGTGCAATCTGCCCTTCTGCACAGTATCCATCCTCCTTGGTTACTGTCTACACTGACTATGGTATAATAATGTGACACGCTGGCCTATCAGGTGGTCACAGGGTATTGTGCAATCTGCCCTTCTGCACAGTACCCATCCTCCTTGGTTACTGTCTACACTGACTAAGGTATAATAATGTGACACGCTGGCCTATCAGGTGGTCACAGGGTATTGTGCAATCTGCCCTTCTGCACAGTATCCATCCTCCTTGGTTACTGTCTACACTGACTATGGTATAATAATGTGACGCGCTGGCCTATCAGGTGGTCACAGGGTATTGTGCAATCTGCCCTTCTGCACAGTATCCATCCTCCTTGGTTACTGTCTACACTGACTATGGTATAATAATGTGACGCGCTGGCCTATCAGGAGGTCACAGGGTATTGTGCAATCTGCCCTTCTGCACAGTATCCATCCTCCTTGGTTACTGTCTACACTGACTAGGGTATAATAATGTGACACGCTGGCCTATCAGGTGGTCACAGGGTATTGTGCAATCTGCTCTTCTGCACAGTATCCACCCTCCTTGGTTACTGTCTACACTGACTATGGTATAATAATGTGACGCGCTGGCCTATCAGGTGGTCACAGGGTATTGTGCAATCTGCCCTTCTGCACAGTATCCATCCTCCTTGGCTACTGTCTACACTGACTATGGTATAATAATGTGACGCGCTGGCCTATCAGGAGGTCACAGGGTATTGTGCAATCTGCCCTTCTGCACAGTATCCATCCTCCTTGGTTACTGTCTACACTGACTATGGTATAATAATGTGACACGCTGGCCTATCAGGTGGTCACAGGGTATTGTGCAATCTGCCCTTCTGCACAGTACCCATCCTCCTTGGTTACTGTCTACACTGACTATGGTATAATAATGTGACGCGCTGGCCTATCAGGTGGTCACAGGGTATTGTGCAATCTGCTCTTCTGCACAGTATCCATCCTCCTTGGTTACTGTCTACACTGACTATGGTATAATAATGTGACGCGCTGGCCTATCAGGTGGTCACAGGGTATTGTGCAATCTGCTCTTCTGCACAGTATCCATCCTCCTTGGTTACTGTCTACACTGACTATGGTATAATAATGTGACACGCTGGCCTATCAGGTGGTCACAGGGTATTGTGCAATCTGCTCTTCTGCACAGTATCCACCCTCCTTGGTTACTGTCTACACTGACTATGGTATAATAATGTGACGCCCTGGCCTATCAGGTGGTCACAGGGTATTGTGCAATCTGCTCTTCTGCACAGTATCCATCCTCCTTGGTTACTGTCTACACTGACTATGGTATAATAATGTGACGCGCTGGCCTATCAGGTGGTCACAGGGTATTGTGCAATCTGCTCTTCTGCACAGTACCCATCCTCCTTGGTTACTGTCTACACTGACTATGGTATAATAATGTGACGCCCTGGCCTATCAGGTGGTCACAGGGTATTGTGCAATCTGCCCTTCTGCACAGTATCCACCCTCCTTGGTTACTGTCTACACTGACTATGGTATAATAATGTGACGCGCTGGCGTATCAGGTGGTCATAGGGTATTGTGCAATCTGCCCTTCTGCACAGTATCCACCCTCCTTGGTTACTGTCTACACTGACTATGGTTTAATAATGTGACGCCCGGGCCTATCAGGTGGTCACAGGGTATTGTGCAATCTGCCCTTCTGCACAGTACCCACCCTCCTTGGTTACTGTCTACACTGACTATGGTATAATAATGTGACACGCTGGCCTATCAGGTGGTCACAGGATATTGTGCAATCTGCTCTTCTGCACAGTACCCACCCTCCTTGGTTACTGTCTACACTGACTATGGTATAATAATGTGACGCGCTGGCCTATCAGGTGGTCACAGGGTATTGTGCAATCTTCCCTTCTGCACAGTACCCATCCTCCTTGGTTACTGTCTACACTGACTATGGTATAATAATGTGATGCGCTGGCCTATCAGGAGGTCACAGGGTATTGTGCAATCTGCCCTTCTGCACAGTACCCACCCTCCTTGGTTACTGTCTACACTGACTATGGTATAATAATGTGACGTGCTGGCCTATCAGGTGGTCACAGGGTATTGTGCAATCTGCCCTTATGCACAGTACCCACCCTCCTTGGTTACTGTCTACACTGACTATGGTATAATAATGTGACGTGCTGGCCTATCAGGTGGTCACAGGGTATTGTGCAATCTGCCCTTATGCACAGTACCCACCCTCCTTGGTTACTGTCTACACTGACTATGGTATAATAATGTGACACGCTGGCCTATCAGGTGGTCACAGGGTATTGTGCAATCTGCCCTTATGCACAGTACCCACCCTCCTTGGTTACTGTCTACACTGACTATGGTATAATAATGTGACGTGCTGGCCTATCAGGTGGTCACAGGGTATTGTGCAATCTGCCCTTATGCACAGTACCCACCCTCCTTGGTTACTGTCTACACTGACTATGGTATAATAATGTGACGCGCTGGCCTATCAGGTGGTCACAGGGTATTGTGCAATCTGCTCTTCTGCACAGTATCCACCCTCCTTGGTTACTGTCTACACTGACTATGGTATAATAATGTGATGCGCTGGCCTATCAGGTGGTCACAGGGTATTGTGCAATCTGCCCTTCTGCACAGTATCCATCCTCCTTGGTTACTGTCTACACTGACTATGGTATAATAATGTGACGTGCTGGCCTATCAGGTGGTCACAGGGTATTGTGCAATCTGCTCTTCTGCACAGTACCCACCCTCCTTGGTTACTGTCTACACTGACTATGGTATAATAATGTGATGCCCCTGGCCTATCAGGTGGTCACAGGGTATTGTGCAATCTGCCCTTCTGCACAGTATCCACCCTCCTTGGTTACTGTCTACACTGACTATGGTATAATAATGTGACACGCTGGCCTATCAGGTGGTCACAGGGTATTGTGCAATCTGCCCTTCTGCACAGTATCCACCCTCCTTGGTTACTGTCTACACTGACTATGGTATAATAATGTGACACGCTGGCCTATCAGGTGGTCACAGGGTATTGTGCAATCTGCTCTTCTGCACAGTATCCATCCTCCTTGGTTACTGTCTACACTGACTATGGTATAATAATGTGACGCGCTGGCCTATCAGGTGGTCACAGGGTATTGTGCAATCTGCCCTTCTGCACAGTACCCACCCTCCTTGGTTACTGTCTACACTGACTATGGTATAATAATGTGACGCGCTGGCCTATCAGGTGGTCACAGGGTATTGTGCAATCTGCCCTTCTGCACAGTATCCATCCTCCTTGGTTACTGTCTACACTGACTATGGTATAATAATGTGACACGCTGGCCTATCAGGTGGTCACAGGGTATTGTGCAATCTGCCCTTCTGCACAGTATCCATCCTCCTTGGCTACTGTCTACACTGACTATGGTATAATAATGTGACGCGCTGGCCTATCAGGTGGTCACAGGGTATTGTGCAATCTGCTCTTCTGCACAGTATCCACCCTCCTTGGTTACTGTCTACACTGACTATGGTATAATAATGTGACGCGCTGGCCTATCAGGTGGTCACAGGGTATTGTGCAATCTGCCCTTCTGCACAGTATCCACCCTCCTTGGCTACTGTCTACACTGACTATGGTATAATAATGTGATGCGCTGGCCTATCAGGTGGTCACAGGGTATTGTGCAATCTGCCCTTCTGCACAGTATCCATCCTCCTTGGTTACTGTCTACACTGACTATGGTATAATAATGTGACGCGCTGGCCTATCAGGTGGTCACAGGGTATTGTGCAATCTGCCCTTCTGCACAGTATCCATCCTCCTTGGCTACTGTCTCACTGACTATGGTATAATAATGTGACGCGCTGGCCTATCAGGTGGTCACAGGGTATTGTGCAATCTGCTCTTCTGCACAGTATCCACCCTCCTTGGTTACTGTCTACACTGACTATGGTATAATAATGTGACGCGCTGGCCTATCAGGTGGTCACAGGGTATTGTGCAATCTGCTCTTCTGCACAGTACCCATCCTCCTTGGCTACTGTCTACACTGACTATGGTATAATAATGTGATGCGCTGGCCTATCAGGTGGTCACAGGGTATTGTGCAATCTGCTCTTCTGCACAGTACCCATCCTCCTTGGTTACTGTCTACACTGACTATGGTATAATAATGTGACGCGCTGGCCTATCAGGTGGTCACAGGGTATTGTGCAATCTGCCCTTCTGCACAGTACCCATCCTCCTTGGTTACTGTCTACACTGACTATGGTATAATAATGTGATGCGCTGGCCTATCAGGTGGTCACAGGGTATTGTGCAATCTGCCCTTGTGCACAGTATTCACCCTCCTTGGCTACTGTCTACACTGACTATGGTATAATAATGTGACGCCCTGGCCTATCAGGTGGTCACAGGGTATTGTGCAATCTGCCCTTCTGCACAGTATCCATCCTCCTTGGCTACTGTCTACACTGACTATGGTATAATAATGTGACACGCTGGCCTATCAGGTGGTCACAGGGTATTGTGCAATCTGCCCTTCTGCACAGTACCCATCCTCCTTGGTTACTGTCTACACTGACTATGGTATAATAATGTGACGCGCTGGCCTATCAGGTCGTCACAGGGTATTGTGCAATCTGCCCTTCTGCACACTACCCATCCTCCTTGGTTACTGTCTACACTGACTATGGTATAATAATGTGACGCGCTGGCCTATCAGGTGGTCACAGGGTATTGTGCAATCTGCCCTTCTGCACAGTATCCATCCTCCTTGGTTACTGTCTACACTGACTATGGTATAATAATGTGACGCCCTGGCCTATCAGGTGGTCACAGGGTATTGTGCAATCTGCCCTTCTGCACAGTACCCATCCTCCTTGGTTACTGTCTACACTGACTATGGTATAATAATGTGACGCCCTGGCCTATCAGGTGGTCACAGGGTATTGTGCAATCTGCTCTTCTGCACAGTATCCACCCTCCTTGGTTACTGTCTACACTGACTATGGTATAATAATGTGACGTGCTGGCCTATCAGGTGGTCACAGGGTATTGTGCAATCTGCCCTTCTGCACAGTATCCACCCTCCTTGGCTACTGTCTACACTGACTATGGTATAATAATGTGACGCCCTGGCCTATCAGGTGGTCACAGGGTATTGTGCAATCTGCCCTTCTGCACAGTATCCATCCTCCTTGGCTACTGTCTACACTGACTATGGTATAATAATGTGACGCGCTGGCCTATCAGGAGGTCACAGGGTATTGTGCAATCTGCTCTTCTGCACAGTATCCATCCTCCTTGGTTACTGTCTACACTGACTATGGTATAATAATGTGATGCGCTGGCC
This sequence comes from Anomaloglossus baeobatrachus, assembly GCF_048569485.1. Taxonomy (NCBI): domain Eukaryota; kingdom Metazoa; phylum Chordata; class Amphibia; order Anura; family Aromobatidae; genus Anomaloglossus; species Anomaloglossus baeobatrachus. Next base: position 4,199,540 of record NC_134353.1, on the reverse strand, counting down.
TATCAGGTGGTCACAGGGTATTGTGCAATCTGCTCTTCTGCACAGTATCCATCCTCCTTGGTTACTGTCTACACTGACTATGGTATAATAATGTGACACGCTGGCCTATCAGGAGGTCACAGGGTATTGTGCAATCTGCTCTTCTGCACAGTATCCATCCTCCTTGGTTACTGTCTACACTGACTATGGTATAATAATGTGATGCGCTGGCCTATCAGGTGATCACAGGGTATTGTGCAATCTGCCCTTCTGCACAGTATCCACCCTCCTTGGTTACTGTCTACACTGACTATGGTATAATAATGTGACACGCTGGCCTATCAGGTGGTCACAGGGTATTGTGCAATCTGCTCTTCTGCACAGTATCCATCCTCCTTGGTTACTGTCTACACTGACTATGGTATAATAATGTGACGCGCTGGCCTATCAGGTGGTCACAGGGTATTGTGCAATCTGCCCTTCTGCACAGTATCTATCCTCCTTGGTTACTGTCTACACTGACTATGGTATAATAATGTGATGCACTGGCCTATCAGGTGGTCACAGGGTATTGTGCAATCTGCCCTTCTGCACAGTATCCATCCTCCTTGGCTACTGTCTACACTGACTATGGTATAATAATGTGACGCGCTGGCCTATCAGGTGGTCACAGGGTATTGTGCAATCTGCTCTTCTGCACAGTATCCATCATCCTTGGTTACTGTCTACACTGACTATGGTATAATAATGTGACACGCTGGCCTATCAGGTGGTCACAGGGTATTGTGCAATCTGCCCTTCTGCACAGTATCCGTCCTCCTTGGTTACTGTCTACACTGACTATGGTATAATAATGTGACGCGCTGGCCTATCAGGTGGTCACAGGGTATTGTGCAATCTGCCCTTCTGCACAGTACCCACCCTCCTTGGTTACTGTCTACACTGACTATGGTATAATAATGTGACGTGCTGGCCTATCAGGTGGTCACAGGGTATTGTGCAATCTGCCCTTCTGCACAGTATCCGTCCTCCTTGGTTACTGTCTACACTGACTATGGTATAATAATGTGACGCGCTGGCCTATCAGGTGGTCACAGGGTATTGTGCAATCTGCTCTTCTGCACAGTACCCATCCTCCTTGGTTACTGTCTACACTGACTATGGTATAATAATGTGACACGCTGGCCTATCAGGTGGTCACAGGGTATTGTGCAATCTGCCCTTCTGCACAGTACCCACCCTCCTTGGTTACTGTCTACACTGACTATGGTATAATAATGTGACGCGCTGGCCTATCAGGTGGTCACAGGGTATTGTGCAATCTGCCCTTCTGCACAGTACCCACCCTCCTTGGCTACTGTCTACACTGACTATGGTATAATAATGTGATGCCCCTGGCCTATCAGGTGGTCACAGGGTATTGTGCAATCTGCCCTTCTGCACAGTATCCATCCTCCTTGGTTACTGTCTACACTGACTATGGTATAATAATGTGACACGCTGGCCTATCAGGTGGTCACAGGGTATTGTGCAATCTGCCCTTCTGCACAGTACCCATCCTCCTTGGTTACTGTCTACACTGACTATGGTATAATAATGTGACACGCTGGCCTATCAGGTGGTCACAGGGTATTGTGCAATCTGCTCTTCTGCACAGTACCCACCCTCCTTGGTTACTGTCTACACTGACTATGGTATAATAATGTGACACGCTGGCCTATCAGGTGGTCACAGGGTATTGTGCAATCTGCCCTTCTGCACAGTATCCATCCTCCTTGGTTACTGTCTACACTGACTATGGTATAATAATGTGACGCGCTGGCCTATCAGGTGGTCACAGGGTATTGTGCAATCTGCTCTTCTGCACAGTATCCGTCCTCCTTGGTTACTGTCTACACTGACTATGGTATAATAATGTGATGCCCCTGGCCTATCAGGTGGTCACAGGGTATTGTGCAATCTGCCCTTCTGCACAGTATCCATCCTCCTTGGTTACTGTCTACACTGACTATGGTATAATAATGTGACGCGCTGGCCTATCAGGTGGTCACAGGGTATTGTGCAATCTGCCCTTCTGCACAGTATCCACCCTCCTTGGTTACTGTCTACACTGACTATGGTATAATAATGTGATGCGCTGGCCTATCAGGTGGTCACAGGGTATTGTGCAATCTGCCCTTCTGCACAGTATCCACCCTCCTTGGCTACTGTCTACACTGACTATGGTATAATAATGTGATGCCCCTGGCCTATCAGGTGGTCACAGGGTATTGTGCAATCTGCCCTTCTGCACAGTATCCATCCTCCTTGGTTACTGTCTACACTGACTATGGTATAATAATGTGACGCGCTGGCCTATCAGGTGGTCACAGGGTATTGTGCAATCTGCTCTTCTGCACAGTACCCATCCTCCTTGGTTACTGTCTACACTGACTATGGTATAATAATGTGACACGCTGGCCTATCAGGTGGTCAAAGGGTATTGTGCAATCTGCCCTTCTGCACAGTATCCATCCTCCTTGGTTACTGTCTACACTGACTATGGTATAATAATGTGACACGCTGGCCTATCAGGTGGTCACAGGGTATTGTGCAATCTGCCCTTCTGCACAGTACCCATCCTCCTTGGTTACTGTCTACACTGACTATGGTATAATAATGTGACGCCCTGGCCTATCAGGTGGTCACAGGGTATTGTGCAATCTGCTCTTCTGCACAGTATCCATCCTCCTTGGTTACTGTCTACACTGACTATGGTATAATAATGTGACACGCTGGCCTATCAGGTGGTCACAGGGTATTGTGCAATCTGCCCTTCTGCACAGTATCCATCCTCCTTGGCTACTGTCTACACTGACTATGGTATAATAATGTGACGCGCTGGCCTATCAGGTGGTCACAGGGTATTGTGCAATCTGCCCTTCTGCACAGTATCCATCCTCCTTGGTTACTGTCTACACTGACTATGGTATAATAATGTGACACGCTGGCCTATCAGGTGGTCACAGGGTATTGTGCAATCTGCCCTTCTGCACAGTATCCATCCTCCTTGGCTACTGTCTACACTGACTATGGTATAATAATGTGACGCGCTGGCCTATCAGGTGGTCACAGGGTATTGTGCAATCTGCCCTTCTGCACAGTATCCATCCTCCTTGGTTACTGTCTACACTGACTATGGTATAATAATGTGACGTGCTGGCCTATCAGGAGGTCACAGGGTATTGTGCAATCTGCTCTTCTGCACAGTACCCATCCTCCTTGGTTACTGTCTACACTGACTATGGTATAATAATGTGACGCGCTGGCCTATCAGGTGGTCACAGGGTATTGTGCAATCTGCTCTTCTGCACAGTATCCATCCTCCTTGGTTACTGTCTACACTGACTATGGTATAATAATGTGACACGCTGGCCTATCAGGTGGTCACAGGGTATTGTGCAATCTGCCCTTCTGCACAGTATCCATCCTCCTTGGCTACTGTCTACACTGACTATGGTATAATAATGTGACGCGCTGGCCTATCAGGTGGTCACAGGGTATTGTGCAATCTGCCCTTCTGCACAGTATCCATCCTCCTTGGTTACTGTCTACACTGACTATGGTATAATAATGTGACACGCTGGCCTATCAGGTGGTCACAGGGTATTGTGCAATCTGCCCTTCTGCACAGTATCCATCCTCCTTGGTTACTGTCTACACTGACTATGGTATAATAATGTGACGCGCTGGCCTATCAGGTGGTCACAGGGTATTGTGCAATCTGCCCTTCTGCACAGTATCCATCCTCCTTGGTTACTGTCTACACTGACTATGGTATAATAATGTGACGCGCTGGCCTATCAGGTGGTCACAGGGTATTGTGCAATCTGCTCTTCTGCACAGTATCCATCCTCCTTGGTTACTGTCTACACTGACTATGGTATAATAATGTGATGCGCTGACCTATCAGGTGGTCACAGGGTATTGTGCAATCTGCCCTTCTGCACAGTATCCACCCTCCTTGGCTACTGTCTACACTGACTATGGTATAATAATGTGATGCCCCTGGCCTATCAGGTGGTCACAGGGTATTGTGCAATCTGCCCTTCTGCACAGTATCCATCCTCCTTGGTTACTGTCTACACTGACTATGGTATAATAATGTGACGCGCTGGCCTATCAGGTGGTCACAGGGTATTGTGCAATCTGCTCTTCTGCACAGTACCCATCCTCCTTGGTTACTGTCTACACTGACTATGGTATAATAATGTGACACGCTGGCCTATCAGGTGGTCAAAGGGTATTGTGCAATCTGCCCTTCTGCACAGTACCCATCCTCCTTGGTTACTGTCTACACTGAGTATGGTATAATAATGTGACACGCTGGCCTATCAGGTGGTCACAGGGTATTGTGCAATCTGCCCTTCTGCACAGTACCCATCCTCCTTGGTTACTGTCTACACTGACTATGGTATAATAATGTGACGCCCTGGCCTATCAGGAGGTCACAGGGTATTGTGCAATCTGCTCTTCTGCACAGTACCCATCCTCCTTGGTTACTGTCTACACTGACTATGGTATAATAATGTGACGCCCTGGCCTATCAGGTGGTCACAAGGTATTGTGCAATCTGCTCTTCTGCACAGTATCCATCCTCCTTGGTTACTGTCTACACTGACTATGGTATAATAATGTGACACGCTGGCCTATCAGGTGGTCACAGGGTATTGTGCAATCTGCCCTTCTGCACAGTATCCATCCTCCTTGGCTACTGTCTACACTGACTATGGTATAATAATGTGACACGCTGGCCTATCAGGTGGTCACAGGGTATTGTGCAATCTGCCCTTCTGCACAGTACCCATCCTCCTTGGTTACTGTCTACACTGACTATGGTATAATAATGTGATGCGCTGGCCTATCAGGTGGTCACAGGGTATTGTGCAATCTGCCCTTCTGCACAGTATCCATCCTCCTTGGTTACTGTCTACACTGACTATGGTATAATAATGTGACGCGCTGGCCTATCAGGTGGTCACAGGGTATTGTGCAATCTGCTCTTCTGCACAGTATCCATCCTCCTTGGTTACTGTCTACACTGACTATGGTATAATAATGTGACGCGCTGGCCTATCAGGTGGTCACAGGGTATTGTGCAATCTGCCCTTCTGCACAGTATCCATCCTCCTTGGTTACTGTCTACACTGACTATGGTATAATAATGTGATGCGCTGGCCTATCAGGTGGTCACAGGGTATTGTGCAATCTGCTCTTCTGCACAGTATCCATCCTCCTTGGTTACTGTCTACACTGACTATGGTATAATAATGTGATGCCCCTGGCCTATCAGGTGGTCACAGGGTATTGTGCAATCTGCCCTTCTGCACAGTACCCATCCTCCTTGGTTACTGTCTACACTGACTATGGTATAATAATGTGACGCGCTGGCCTATCAGGTGGTCACAGGGTATTGTGCAATCTGCCCTTCTGCACAGTACCCATCCTCCTTGGTTACTGTCTACACTGACTATGGTATAATAATGTGACACGCTGGCCTATCAGGTGGTCACAGGGTATTGTGCAATCTGCCCTTCTGCACAGTACCCATCCTCCTTGGTTACTGTCTACACTGACTATGGTATAATAATGTGACGCGCTGGCCTATCAGGTGGTCACAGGGTATTGTGCAATCTGCCCTTCTGCACAGTATCCACCCTCCTTGGTTACTGTCTACACTGACTATGGTATAATAATGTGACACGCTGGCCTATCAGGTGGTCACAGGGTATTGTGCAATCTGCTCTTCTGCACAGTATCCATCCTCCTTGGTTACTGTCTACACTGACTATGGTATAATAATGTGACGCGCTGGCCTATCAGGTGGTCACAGGGTATTGTGCAATCTGCCCTTCTGCACAGTACCCATCCTCCTTGGCTACTGTCTACACTGACTATGGTATAATAATGTGACACGCTGGCCTATCAGGTGGTCACAGGGTATTGTGCAATCTGCCCTTCTGCACAGTACCCACCCTCCTTGGTTACTGTCTACACTGACTATGGTATAATAATGTGACGTGCTGGCCTATCAGGTGGTCACAGGGTATTGTGCAATCTGCCCTTCTGCACAGTATCCATCCTCCTTGGTTACTGTCTACACTGACTATGGTATAATAATGTGACGTGCTGGCCTATCAGGTGGTCACAGGATATTGTGCAATCTGCTCTTCTGCACAGTACCCATCCTCCTTGGTTACTGTCTACACTGACTATGGTATAATAATGTGACGCGCTGGCCTATCAGGTGGTCACAGGGTATTGTGCAATCTGCCCTTCTGCACAGTACCCATCCTCCTTGGTTACTGTCTACACTGACTATGGTATAATAATGTGACGCGCTGGCCTATCAGGTGGTCACAGGGTATTGTGCAATCTGCCCTTCTGCACAGTATCCATCCTCCTTGGTTACTGTCTACACTGACTATGGTATAATAATGTGACGCGCTGGCCTATCAGGTGGTCACAGGGTATTGTGCAATCTGCCCTTCTGCACAGTACCCATCCTCCTTGGCTACTGTCTACACTGACTATGGTATAATAATGTGACGCGCTGGCCTATCAGGTGGTCACAGGGTATTGTGCAATCTGCCCTTCTGCACAGTACCCATCCTCCTTGGTTACTGTCTACACTGACTATGGTATAATAATGTGACGCGCTGGCCTATCAGGTGGTCACAGGGTATTGTGCAATCTGCCCTTCTGCACAGTATCCATCCTCCTTGGCTACTGTCTACACTGACTATGGTATAATAATGTGACGCGCTGGCCTATCAGGTGGTCACAGGGTATTGTGCAATCTGCTCTTCTGCACAGTATCCACCCTCCTTGGTTACTGTCTACACTGACTATGGTATAATAATGTGACGCGCTGGCCTATCAGGTGGTCACAGGGTATTGTGCAATCTGCTCTTCTGCACAGTATCCATCCTCCTTGGTTACTGTCTACACTGACTATGGTATAATAATGTGACGCGCTGGCCTATCAGGTGGTCACAGGGTATTGTGCAATCTGCCCTTCTGCACAGTACCCACCCTCCTTGGTTACTGTCTACACTGACTATGGTATAATAATGTGACGCGCTGGCCTATCAGGTGGTCACAGGGTATTGTGCAATCTGCTCTTCTGCACAGTACCCATCCTCCTTGGTTACTGTCTACACTGACTATGGTATATAATGTGACACGCTGGCCTATCAGGTGGTCACAGGGTATTGTGCAATCTGCCCTTCTGCACAGTACCCACCCTCCTTGGTTACTGTCTACACTGACTATGGTATAATAATGTGACGCGCTGGCCTATCAGGTGGTCACAGGGTATTGTGCAATCTGCTCTTCTGCACAGTACCCATCCTCCTTGGTTACTGTCTACACTGACTATGGTATAATAATGTGACACGCTGGCCTATCAGGTGGTCACAGGGTATTGTGCAATCTGCCCTTCTGCACAGTACCCATCCTCCTTGGCTACTGTCTACACTGACTATGGTATAATAATGTGACGCGCTGGCCTATCAGGTGGTCACAGGGTATTGTGCAATCTGCTCTTCTGCACAGTACCCATCCTCCTTGGTTACTGTCTACACTGACTATGGTATAATAATGTGACGCGCTGGTCTATCAGGTGGTCACAGGGTATTGTGCAATCTGCCCTTCTGCACAGTACCCATCCTCCTTGGCTACTGTCTACACTGACTATGGTATAATAATGTGACGCGCTGGCCTATCAGGTGGTCACAGGGTATTGTGCAATCTGCTCTTCTGCACAGTACCCATCCTCCTTGGCTACTGTCTACACTGACTATGGTATAATAATGTGACGCGCTGGCCTATCAGGTGGTCACAGGGTATTGTGCAATCTGCCCTTCTGCACAGTACCCATCCTCCTTGGTTACTGTCTACACTGACTATGGTATAATAATGTGACGCCCTAGCCTATCAGGTGGTCACAGGGTATTGTGCAATCTGCCCTTCTGCACAGTACCCACCCTCCTTGGTTACTGTCTACACTGACTATGGTATAATAATGTGACGCGCTGGCCTATCAGGTGGTCACAGGGTATTGTGCAATCTGCCCTTCTGCACAGTATCCATCCTCCTTGGTTACTGTCTACACTGACTATGGTATAGTAATGTGATGCGCTGGCCTATCAGGTGGTCACAGGGTATTGTGCAATCTGCCCTTCTGCACAGTACCCATCCTCCTTGGTTACTGTCTACACTGACTATGGTATAATAATGTGACGCGCTGGCCTATCAGGTGGTCACAGGGTATTGTGCAATCTGCTCTTCTGCACAGTATCCACCCTCCTTGGTTACTGTCTACACTGACTATGGTATAATAATGTGACGCGCTGGCCTATCAGGTGGTCACAGGGTATTGTGCAATCTGCTCTTCTGCACAGTACCCATCCTCCTTGGTTACTGTCTACACTGACTATGGTATAATAATGTGACACGCTGGCCTATCAGGTGGTCACAGGGTATTGTGCAATCTGCCCTTCTGCACAGTACCCATCCTCCTTGGTTACTGTCTACACTGACTATGGTATAATAATGTGACGCGCTGGCCTATCAGGTGGTCACAGGGTATTGTGCAATCTGCCCTTCTGCACAGTATCCATCCTCCTTGGCTACTGTCTACACTGACTATGGTATAATAATGTGACGCGCTGGCCTATCAGGTGGTCACAGGGTATTGTGCAATCTGCCCTTCTGCACAGTATCCACCCTCCTTGGTTACTGTCTACACTGACTATGGTATAATAATGTGACGCGCTGGCCTATCAGGTGGTCACAGGGTATTGTGCAATCTGCTCTTCTGCACAGTACCCATCCTCCTTGGTTACTGTCTACACTGACTATGGTATAATAATGTGACGCGCTGGCCTATCAGGTGGTCACAGGGTATTGTGCAATCTGCCCTTCTGCACAGTACCCATCCTCCTTGGTTACTGTCTACACTGACTATGGTATAATAATGTGATGCGCTGGCCTATCAGGTGGTCACAGGGTATTGTGCAATCTGCTCTTCTGCACAGTATCCATCCTCCTTGGTTACTGTCTACACTGACTATGGTATAATAATGTGACGCGCTGGCCTATCAGGTGGTCACAGGGTATTGTGCAATCTGCTCTTCTGCACAGTACCCATCCTCCTTGGTTACTGTCTACACTGACTATGGTATAATAATGTGGTGCCCTGGCCTATCAGGTGGTCACAGGGTATTGTGAAATCTGCCCTTCTGCACAGTACCCATCCTCCTTGGCTACTGTCTACACTGACTATGGTATAATAATGTGGTGCCCTAGCCTATCAGGTGGTCACAGGGTATTGTGCAATCTGCCCTTCTGCACAGTATCCATCCTCCTTGGTTACTGTCTACACTGACTATGGTATAATAATGTGACACGCTGGCCTATCAGGTGGTCACAGGGTATTGTGCAATCTGCTCTTCTGCACAGTATCCATCCTCCTTGGTTACTGTCTACACTGACTATGGTATAATAATGTGACGCGCTGGCCTATCAGGTGGTCACAGGGTATTGTGCAATCTGCCCTTCTGCACAGTACCCATCCTCCTTGGCTACTGTCTACACTGACTATGGTATAATAATGTGACGCGCTAGCCTATCAGGTGGTCACAGGGTATTGTGCAATCTGCTCTTCTGCACAGTATCCATCATCCTTGGTTACTGTCTACACTGACTATGGTATAATAATGTGACACGCTGGCCTATCAGGTGGTCACAGGGTATTGTGCAATCTGCCCTTCTGCACAGTATCCGTCCTCCTTGGTTACTGTCTACACTGACTATGGTATAATAATGTGACGCGCTGGCCTATCAGGTGGTCACAGGGTATTGTGCAATCTGCTCTTCTGCACAGTACCCATCCTCCTTGGTTACTGTCTACACTGACTATGGTATAATAATGTGACACGCTGGCCTATCAGGTGGTCACAGGGTATTGTGCAATCTGCCCTTCTGCACAGTACCCACCCTCCTTGGTTACTGTCTACACTGACTATGGTATAATAATGTGACGCGCTGGCCTATCAGGTGGTCACAGGGTATTGTGCAATCTGCCCTTCTGCACAGTACCCACCCTCCTTGGCTACTGTCTACACTGACTATGGTATAATAATGTGATGCCCCTGGCCTATCAGGTGGTCACAGGGTATTGTGCAATCTGCCCTTCTGCACAGTATCCATCCTCCTTGGTTACTGTCTACACTGACTATGGTATAATAATGTGACACGCTGGCCTATCAGGTGGTCACAGGGTATTGTGCAATCTGCCCTTCTGCACAGTACCCATCCTCCTTGGTTACTGTCTACACTGACTATGGTATAATAATGTGACACGCTGGCCTATCAGGTGGTCACAGGGTATTGTGCAATCTGCTCTTCTGCACAGTACCCACCCTCCTTGGTTACTGTCTACACTGACTATGGTATAATAATGTGACACGCTGGCCTATCAGGTGGTCACAGGGTATTGTGCAATCTGCCCTTCTGCACAGTATCCATCCTCCTTGGTTACTGTCTACACTGACTATGGTATAATAATGTGACGCGCTGGCCTATCAGGTGGTCACAGGGTATTGTGCAATCTGCCCTTCTGCACAGTACCCATCCTCCTTGGTTACTGTCTACACTGACTATGGTATAATAATGTGACACGCTGGCCTATCAGGTGGTCACAGGGTATTGTGCAATCTGCCCTTCTGCACAGTATCCATCCTCCTTGGTTACTGTCTACACTGACTATGGTATAATAATGTGATGCCCCTGGCCTATCAGGTGGTCACAGGGTATTGTGCAATCTGCCCTTCTGCACAGTATCCATCCTCCTTGGTTACTGTCTACACTGACTATGGTATAATAATGTGACGCGCTGGCCTATCAGGTGGTCACAGGGTATTGTGCAATCTGCCCTTCTGCACAGTATCCACCCTCCTTGGTTACTGTCTACACTGACTATGGTATAATAATGTGATGCGCTGGCCTATCAGGTGGTCACAGGGTATTGTGCAATCTGCCCTTCTGCACAGTATCCACCCTCCTTGGCTACTGTCTACACTGACTATGGTATAATAATGTGATGCCCCTGGCCTATCAGGTGGTCACAGGGTATTGTGCAATCTGCCCTTCTGCACAGTATCCATCCTCCTTGGTTACTGTCTACACTGACTATGGTATAATAATGTGACGCGCTGGCCTATCAGGTGGTCACAGGGTATTGTGCAATCTGCCCTTCTGCACAGTACCCATCCTCCTTGGTTACTGTCTACACTGACTATGGTATAATAATGTGACACGCTGGCCTATCAGGTGGTCACAGGGTATTGTGCAATCTGCCCTTCTGCACAGTACCCATCCTCCTTGGTTACTGTCTACACTGACTATGGTATAATAATGTGACGCGCTGGCCTATCAGGTGGTCACAGGGTATTGTGCAATCTGCCCTTCTGCACAGTATCCACCCTCCTTGGTTACTGTCTACACTGACTATGGTATAATAATGTGACACGCTGGCCTATCAGGTGGTCACAGGGTATTGTGCAATCTGCTCTTCTGCACAGTATCCATCCTCCTTGGTTACTGTCTACACTGACTATGGTATAATAATGTGACGCGCTGGCCTATCAGGTGGTCACAGGGTATTGTGCAATCTGCCCTTCTGCACAGTACCCATCCTCCTTGGCTACTGTCTACACTGACTATGGTATAATAATGTGACACGCTGGCCTATCAGGTGGTCACAGGGTATTGTGCAATCTGCCCTTCTGCACAGTACCCACCCTCCTTGGTTACTGTCTACACTGACTATGGTATAATAATGTGACGTGCTGGCCTATCAGGTGGTCACAGGGTATTGTGCAATCTGCCCTTCTGCACAGTATCCATCCTCCTTGGTTACTGTCTACACTGACTATGGTATAATAATGTGACGTGCTGGCCTATCAGGTGGTCACAGGATATTGTGCAATCTGCTCTTCTGCACAGTACCCATCCTCCTTGGTTACTGTCTACACTGACTATGGTATAATAATGTGACGCGCTGGCCTATCAGGTGGTCACAGGGTATTGTGCAATCTGCCCTTCTGCACAGTACCCATCCTCCTTGGTTACTGTCTACACTGACTATGGTATAATAATGTGACGCGCTGGCCTATCAGGTGGTCACAGGGTATTGTGCAATCTGCCCTTCTGCACAGTATCCATCCTCCTTGGTTACTGTCTACACTGACTATGGTATAATAATGTGACGCGCTGGCCTATCAGGTGGTCACAGGGTATTGTGCAATCTGCCCTTCTGCACAGTACCCATCCTCCTTGGCTACTGTCTACACTGACTATGGTATAATAATGTGACGCGCTGGCCTATCAGGTGGTCACAGGGTATTGTGCAATCTGCCCTTCTGCACAGTACCCATCCTCCTTGGTTACTGTCTACACTGACTATGGTATAATAATGTGACGCGCTGGCCTATCAGGTGGTCACAGGGTATTGTGCAATCTGCCCTTCTGCACAGTACCCACCCTCCTTGGTTACTGTCTACACTGACTATGGTATAATAATGTGATGCGCTGGCCTATCAGGTGGTCACAGGGTATTGTGCAATCTGCCCTTCTGCACAGTATCCATCCTCCTTGGCTACTGTCTACACTGACTATGGTATAATAATGTGACGCGCTGGCCTATCAGGTGGTCACAGGGTATTGTGCAATCTGCTCTTCTGCACAGTATCCACCCTCCTTGGTTACTGTCTACACTGACTATGGTATAATAATGTGACGCGCTGGCCTATCAGGTGGTCACAGGGTATTGTGCAATCTGCTCTTCTGCACAGTATCCATCCTCCTTGGTTACTGTCTACACTGACTATGGTATAATAATGTGACGCGCTGGCCTATCAGGTGGTCACAGGGTATTGTGCAATCTGCCCTTCTGCACAGTACCCACCCTCCTTGGTTACTGTCTACACTGACTATGGTATAATAATGTGACGCGCTGGCCTATCAGGTGGTCACAGGGTATTGTGCAATCTGCTCTTCTGCACAGTACCCATCCTCCTTGGTTACTGTCTACACTGACTATGGTATATAATGTGACACGCTGGCCTATCAGGTGGTCACAGGGTATTGTGCAATCTGCCCTTCTGCACAGTACCCACCCTCCTTGGTTACTGTCTACACTGACTATGGTATAATAATGTGACGCGCTGGCCTATCAGTTGGTCACAGGGTATTGTGCAATCTGCTCTTCTGCACAGTACCCATCCTCCTTGGTTACTGTCTACACTGACTATGGTATAATAATGTGACACGCTGGCCTATCAGGTGGTCACAGGGTATTGTGCAATCTGCCCTTCTGCACAGTACCCATCCTCCTTGGCTACTGTCTACACTGACTATGGTATAATAATGTGACGCGCTGGCCTATCAGGTGGTCACAGGGTATTGTGCAATCTGCTCTTCTGCACAGTACCCATCCTCCTTGGTTACTGTCTACACTGACTATGGTATAATAATGTGACGCGCTGGTCTATCAGGTGGTCACAGGGTATTGTGCAATCTGCCCTTCTGCACAGTACCCATCCTCCTTGGCTACTGTCTACACTGACTATGGTATAATAATGTGACGCGCTGGCCTATCAGGTGGTCACAGGGTATTGTGCAATCTGCTCTTCTGCACAGTACCCATCCTCCTTGGCTACTGTCTACACTGACTATGGTATAATAATGTGACGCGCTGGCCTATCAGGTGGTCACAGGGTATTGTGCAATCTGCCCTTCTGCACAGTACCCATCCTCCTTGGCTACTGTCTACACTGACTATGGTATAATAATGTGACGCGCTGGCCTATCAGGTGGTCACAGGGTATTGTGCAATCTGCCCTTCTGCACAGTACCCATCCTCCTTGGTTACTGTCTACACTGACTATGGTATAATAATGTGACGCCCTAGCCTATCAGGTGGTCACAGGGTATTGTGCAATCTGCCCTTCTGCACAGTACCCACCCTCCTTGGTTACTGTCTACACTGACTATGGTATAATAATGTGACGCGCTGGCCTATCAGGTGGTCACAGGGTATTGTGCAATCTGCCCTTCTGCACAGTATCCATCCTCCTTGGTTACTGTCTACACTGACTATGGTATAGTAATGTGATGCGCTGGCCTATCAGGTGGTCACAGGGTATTGTGCAATCTGCCCTTCTGCACAGTACCCATCCTCCTTGGTTACTGTCTACACTGACTATGGTATAATAATGTGACGCGCTGGCCTATCAGGTGGTCACAGGGTATTGTGCAATCTGCTCTTCTGCACAGTATCCACCCTCCTTGGTTACTGTCTACACTGACTATGGTATAATAATGTGACGCGCTGGCCTATCAGGTGGTCACAGGGTATTGTGCAATCTGCTCTTCTGCACAGTACCCATCCTCCTTGGTTACTGTCTACACTGACTATGGTATAATAATGTGACACGCTGGCCTATCAGGTGGTCACAGGGTATTGTGCAATCTGCCCTTCTGCACAGTACCCATCCTCCTTGGTTACTGTCTACACTGACTATGGTATAATAATGTGACGCGCTGGCCTATCAGGTGGTCACAGGGTATTGTGCAATCTGCCCTTCTGCACAGTATCCATCCTCCTTGGCTACTGTCTACACTGACTATGGTATAATAATGTGACGCGCTGGCCTATCAGGTGGTCACAGGGTATTGTGCAATCTGCCCTTCTGCACAGTATCCACCCTCCTTGGTTACTGTCTACACTGACTATGGTATAATAATGTGACGCGCTGGCCTATCAGGTGGTCACAGGGTATTGTGCAATCTGCTCTTCTGCACAGTACCCATCCTCCTTGGTTACTGTCTACACTGACTATGGTATAATAATGTGACGCGCTGGCCTATCAGGTGGTCACAGGGTATTTTGCAATCTGCCCTTCTGCACAGTACCCATCGTCCTTGGTTACTGTCTACACTGACTATGGTATAATAATGTGATGCGCTGGCCTATCAGGTGGTCACAGGGTATTGTGCAATCTGCTCTTCTGCACAGTATCCATCCTCCTTGGTTACTGTCTACACTGACTATGGTATAATAATGTGACGCGCTGGCCTATCAGGTGGTCACAGGGTATTGTGCAATCTGCTCTTCTGCACAGTACCCATCCTCCTTGGTTACTGTCTACACTGACTATGGTATAATAATGTGGTGCCCTGGCCTATCAGGTGGTCACAGGGTATTGTGAAATCTGCCCTTCTGCACAGTACCCATCCTCCTTGGCTACTGTCTACACTGACTATGGTATAATAATGTGGTGCCCTAGCCTATCAGGTGGTCACAGGGTATTGTGCAATCTGCCCTTCTGCACAGTACCCATCCTCCTTGGCTACTGTCTACACTGACTATGGTATAATAATGTGACGCGCTAGCCTATCAGGTGGTCACAGGGTATTGTGCAATCTGCTCTTCTGCACAGTATCCATCCTCCTTGGCTACTGTCTACACTGACTATGGTATAATAATGTGACACGCTGGCCTATCAGGTGGTCACAGGGTATTGTGCAATCTGCCCTTCTGCACAGTACCCACCCTCCTTGGTTACTGTCTACACTGACTATGGTATAATAATGTGACGCGCTGGCCTATCAGGTGGTCACAGGGTATTGTGCAATCTGCCCTTCTGCACAGTATCCACCCTCCTTGGTTACTGTCTACACTGACTATGGTATAATAATGTGACGCGCTGGCCTATCAGGTGGTCACAGGGTATTGTGCAATCTGCCCTTCTGCACAGTATCCATCCTCCTTGGCTACTGTCTACACTGACTATGGTATAATAATGTGACACGCTGGCCTATCAGGTGGTCACAGGGTATTGTGCAATCTGCCCTTCTGCACAGTACCCACCCTCCTTGGTTACTGTCTACACTGACTATGGTATAATAATGTGACGCGCTGGCCTATCAGGTGGTCACAGGGTATTGTGCAATCTGCCCTTCTGCACAGTACCCACCCTCCTTGGTTACTGTCTACACTGACTATGGTATAATAATGTGACGCGCTGGCCTATCAGGTGGTCACAGGGTATTGTGCAATCTGCCCTTCTGCACAGTATCCACCCTCCTTGGCTACTGTCTACACTGACTATGGTATAATAATGTGACACGCTGGCCTATCAGGTGGTCACAGGGTATTGTGCAATCTGCTCTTCTGCACAGTATCCATCCTCCTTGGTTACTGTCTACACTGACTATGGTATAATAATGTGACGCGCTGGCCTATCAGGTGGTCACAGGGTATTGTGCAATCTGCTCTTCTGCACAGTATCCACCCTCCTTGGTTACTGTCTACACTGACTATGGTATAATAATGTGACGCGCTGGCCTATCAGGTGGTCACAGGGTATTGTGCAATCTGCCCTTCTGCACAGTATCCATCCTCCTTGGTTACTGTCTACACTGACTATGGTATAATAATGTGACGCGCTGGCCTATCAGGTGGTCACAGGGTATTGTGCAATCTACCCTTCTGCACAGTATCCATCCTCCTTGGTTACTGTCTACACTGACTATGGTATAATAATGTGACGCGCTGGCCTATCAGGTGGTCACAGGGTATTGTGCAATCTGCCCTTCTGCACAGTATCCACCCTCCTTGGTTACTGTCTACACTGACTATGGTATAATAATGTGACGCGCTGGCCTATCAGGTGGTCACAGGGTATTGTGCAATCTGCCCTTCTGCACAGTATCCACCCTCCTTGGTTACTGTCTACACTGACTATGGTATAATAATGTGACGCGCTGGCCTATCAGGTCGTCACAGGGTATTGTGCAATCTGCCCTTCTGCACAGTATCCACCCTCCTTGGTTACTGTCTACACTGACTATGGTATAATAATGTGACGCGCTGGCCTATCAGGTCGTCACAGGGTATTGTGCAATCTGCCCTTCTGCACAGTATCCATCCTCCTTGGTTACTGTCTACACTGACTATGGTATAATAATGTGACACGCTGGCCTATCAGGTGGTCACAGGGTATTGTGCAATCTGCTCTTCTGCACAGTACCCATCCTCCTTGGTTACTGTCTACACTGACTATGGTATAATAATGTGACGCGCTGGCCTATCAGGTGGTCACAGGGTATTGTGCAATCTGCCCTTCTGCACAGTATCCATCCTCCTTGGTTACTGTCTACACTGACTATGGTATAATAATGTGATGCCCCTGGCCTATCAGGTGGTCACAGGGTATTGTGCAATCTGCCCTTCTGCACAGTACCCATCCTCCTTGGTTACTGTCTACACTGACTATGGTATAATAATGTGACGTGCTGGCCTCTCAGGTGGTCACAGGGTATTGTGCAATCTGCCCTTCTGCACAGTATCCACCCTCCTTGGTTACTGTCTACACTGACTATGGTATAATAATGTGACGCGCTGGCCTATCAGGTGGTCACAGGGTATTGTGCAATCTGCCCTTCTGCACAGTATCCACCCTCCTTGGTTACTGTCTACACTGACTATGGTATAATAATGTGACGTGCTGGCCTATCAGGTGGTCACAGGGTATTGTGCAATCTGCCCTTCTGCACAGTATCCATCCTCCTTGGTTACTGTCTACACTGACTATGGTATAATAATGTGACGCGCTGGCCTATCAGGTGGTCACAGGGTATTGTGCAATCTGCCCTTCTGCACAGTATCCATCCTCCTTGGTTACTGTCTACACTGACTATGGTATAATAATGTGACGCCCTGGCCTATCAGGTGGTCACAGGGTATTGTGCAATCTGCCCTTCTGCACAGTATCCATCCTCCTTGGTTACTGTCTACACTGACTATGGTATAATAATGTGACGCGCTGGCCTATCAGGTGGTCACAGGGTATTGTGCAATCTGCTCTTCTGCACAGTATCCATCCTCCTTGGTTACTGTCTACACTGACTATGGTATAATAATGTGACACGCTGGCCTATCAGGTGGTCACAGGGTATTGTGCAATCTGCCCTTCTGCACAGTACCCATCCTCCTTGGTTACTGTCTACACTGACTATGGTATAATAATGTGACGCGCTGTCCTATCAGGTGGTCACAGGGTATTGTGCAATCTGCTCTTCTGCACAGTACCCATCCTCCTTGGTTACTGTCTACACTGACTATGGTATAATAATGTGACGCGCTGGCCTATCAGGTGGTCACAGGGTATTGTGCAATCTGCCCTTCTGCACAGTATCCATCCTCCTTGGTTACTGTTTACACTGACTATGGTATAATAATGTGACGCGCTGGCCTATCAGGTGGTCACAGGGTATTGTGCAATCTGCCCTTCTGCACAGTACCCACCCTCCTTGGTTACTGTCTACACTGACTATGGTATAATAATGTGATGCCCCTGGCCTATCAGGTGGTCACAGGGTATTGTGCAATCTGCCCTTCTGCACAGTATCCATCCTCCTTGGCTACTGTCTACACTGACTATGGTATAATAATGTGATGCGCTGGCCTATGAGGTGGTCACAGGGTATTGTGCAATCTGCCCTTCTGCACAGTACCCATCCTCCTTGGTTACTGTCTACACTGACTATGGTATAATAATGTGACGCGCTGGCCTATCAGGAGGTCACAGGGTATTGTGCAATCTGCCCTTCTGCACAGTATCCATCCTCCTTGGTTACTGTCTACACTGACTATGGTATAATAATGTGACGCGCTGGCCTATCAGGTGGTCACAGGGTATTGTGCAATCTGCCCTTCTGCACAGTATCCATCCTCCTTGGTTACTGTCTACACTGACTATGGTATAATAATGTGACGCGCTGGCCTATCAGGAGGTCACAGGGTATTGTGCAATCTGCCCTTCTGCACAGTATCCATCCTCCTTGGTTACTGTCTACACTGACTATGGTATAATAATGTGACGCGCTGGCCTATCAGGTGGTCACAGGGTATTGTGCAATCTGCTCTTCTGCACAGTACCCATCCTCCTTGGTTACTGTCTACACTGACTAAGGTATAATAATGTGACACGCTGGCCTATCAGGTGGTCACAGGGTATTGTGCAATCTGCCCTTCTGCACAGTATCCATCCTCCTTGGCTACTGTCTACACTGACTATGGTATAATAATGTGACGCGCTGGCCTATCAGGAGGTCACAGGGTATTGTGCAATCTGCCCTTCTGCACAGTATCCATCCTCCTTGGTTACTGTCTACACTGACTATGGTATAATAATGTGACGCGCTGGCCTATCAGGTGGTCACAGGGTATTGTGCAATCTGCCCTTCTGCACAGTATCCATCCTCCTTGGTTACTGTCTACACTGACTATGGTATAATAATGTGACGCGCTGGCCTATCAGGAGGTCACAGGGTATTGTGCAATCTGCCCTTCTGCACAGTATCCATCCTCCTTGGTTACTGTCTACACTGACTATGGTATAATAATGTGACGCGCTGGCCTATCAGGAGGTCACAGGGTATTGTGCAATCTGCCCTTCTGCACAGTATCCATCCTCCTTGGCTACTGTCTACACTGACTATGGTATAATAATGTGACGCGCTGGCCTATCAGGAGGTCACAGGGTATTGTGCAATCTGCCCTTCTGCACAGTACCCACCCTCCTTGGTTACTGTCTACACTGACTAAGGTATAATAATGTGACACGCTGGCCTATCAGGTGGTCACAGGGTATTGTGCAATCTGCCCTTCTGCACAGTATCCATCCTCCTTGGCTACTGTCTACACTGACTATGGTATAATAATGTGATGCGCTGGCCTATCAGGTGGTCACAGGGTATTGTGCAATCTGCTCTTCTGCACAGTATCCACCCTCCTTGGCTACTGTCTACACTGACTATGGTATAATAATGTGACGCGCTGGCCTATCAGGTGGTCACAGGGTATTGTGCAATCTGCTCTTCTGCACAGTATCCACCCTCCTTGGTTACTGTCTACACTGACTATGGTATAATAATGTGACGCGCTGGCCTATCAGGTGGTCACAGGGTATTGTGCAATCTGCCCTTCTGCACAGTACCCATCCTCCTTGGTTACTGTCTACACTGACTATGGTATAATAATGTGACACGCTGGCCTATCAGGTGGTCACAGGGTATTGTGCAATCTGCTCTTCTGCACAGTATCCATCCTCCTTGGTTACTGTCTACACTGACTATGGTATAATAATGTGATGCCCCTGGCCTATCAGGTGGTCACAGGGTATTGTGCAATCTGCCCTTCTGCACAGTATCCATCCTCCTTGGTTACTGTCTACACTGACTATGGTATAATAATGTGACGCGCTGGCCTATCAGGTGGTCACAGGGTATTGTGCAATCTGCTCTTCTGCACAGTATCCATCCTCCTTGGTTACTGTCTACACTGACTATGGTATAATGTGACACGCTGGCCTATCAGGTGGTCACAGGGTATTGTGCAATCTGCCCTTCTGCACAGTATCCATCCTCCTTGGTTACTGTCTACACTGACTATGGTATAATAATGTGACGCGCTGGCCTATCAGGTGGTCACAGGGTATTGTGCAATCTGCCCTTCTGCACAGTACCCATCCTCCTTGGTTACTGTCTACACTGACTATGGTATAATAATGTGACGCGCTGGCCTATCAGGTGGTCACAGGGTATTGTGCAATCTGCTCTTCTGCACAGTATCCACCCTCCTTGGTTACTGTCTACACTGACTATGGTATAATAATGTGACGCCCTGGCCTATCAGGTGGTCACAGGGTATTGTGCAATCTGCCCTTCTGCACAGTACCCATCCTCCTTGGTTACTGTCTACACTGACTATGGTATAATAATGTGACGCCCGGGCCTATCAGGTGGTCACAGGGTATTGTGCAATCTGCCCTTCTGCACAGTACCCACCCTCCTTGGTTACTGTCTACACTGACTATGGTATAATAATGTGACGCGCTGGCCTATCAGGTGGTCACAGGGTATTGTGCAATCTGCTCTTCTGCACAGTACCCACCCTCCTTGGTTACTGTCTACACTGACTATGGTATAATAATGTGACACGCTGGCCTATCAGGTGGTCACAGGATATTGTGCAATCTGCTCTTCTGCACAGTACCCACCCTCCTTGGTTACTGTCTACACTGACTATGGTATAATAATGTGACGCGCTGGCCTATCAGGTGGTCACAGGGTATTGTGCAATCTGCCCTTCTGCACAGTACCCATCCTCCTTGGTTACTGTCTACACTGACTATGGTATAATAATGTGACGTGCTGGCCTATCAGGTGGTCACAGGGTATTGTGCAATCTGCCCTTATGCACAGTACCCACCCTCCTTGGTTACTGTCTACACTGACTATGGTATAATAATGTGACGTGCTGGACTATCAGGTGGTCACAGGGTATTGTGCAATCTGCCCTTATGCACAGTACCCACCCTCCTTGGCTACTGTCTACACTGACTATGGTATAATAATGTGACGCCCTGGCCTATCAGGTGGTCACAGGGTATTGTGCAATCTGCTCTTCTGCACAGTATCCACCCTCCTTGGTTACTGTCTACACTGACTATGGTATAATAATGTGATGCGCTGGCCTATCAGGTGGTCACAGGGTATTGTGCAATCTGCCCTTCTGCACAGTATCCATCCTCCTTGGTTACTGTCTACACTGACTATGGTATAATAATGTGACGTGCTGGCCTATCAGGTGGTCACAGGGTATTGTGCAATCTGCCCTTCTGCACAGTATCCATCCTCCTTGGCTACTGTCTACACTGACTATGGTATAATAATGTGACACGCTGGCCTATCAGGTGGTCACAGGGTATTGTGCAATCTGCCCTTCTGCACAGTACCCATCCTCCTTGGTTACTGTCTACACTGACTATGGTATAATAATGTGACGCGCTGGCCTATCAGGTGGTCACAGGGTATTGTGCAATCTGCCCTTCTGCACAGTATCCATCCTCCTTGGTTACTGTCTACACTGACTATGGTATAATAATGTGACGTGCTGGCCTATCAGGTGGTCACAGGGTATTGTGCAATCTGCCCTTCTGCACAGTATCCATCCTCCTTGGTTACTGTCTACACTGACTATGGTATAATAATGTGACGCGCTGGCCTATCAGGTGGTCACAGGGTATTGTGCAATCTGCTCTTCTGCACAGTATCCATCCTCCTTGGTTACTGTCTACACTGACTATGGTATAATAATGTGACGCGCTGGCCTATCAGGTGGTCACAGGGTATTGTGCAATCTGCCCTTCTGCACAGTACCCATCCTCCTTGGTTACTGTCTACACTGACTATGGTATAATAATGTGACGTGCTGGCCTATCAGGTGGTCACAGGGTATTGTGCAATCTGCTCTTCTACACAGTACCCACCCTCCTTGGTTACTGTCTACACTGACTATGGTATAATAATGTGACGCGCTGGCCTATCAGGTGGTCACAGGGTATTGTGCAATCTGCCCTTCTGCACAGTACCCATCCTCCTTGGTTACTGTCTACACTGACTATGGTATAATAATGTGACGCGCTGGCCTCTCAGGTGGTCACAGGGTATTGTGCAATCTGCCCTTCTGCACAGTATCCACCCTCCTTGGTTACTGTCTACACTGACTATGGTATAATAATGTGACGCGCTGGCCTATCAGGTGGTCACAGGGTATTGTGCAATCTGCCCTTCTGCACAGTATCCACCCTCCTTGGTTACTGTCTACACTGACTATGGTATAATAATGTGACGTGCTGGCCTATCAGGTGGTCACAGGGTATTGTGCAATCTGCCCTTCTGCACAGTATCCATCCTCCTTGGTTACTGTCTACACTGACTATGGTATAATAATGTGACGCGCTGGCCTATCAGGTGGTCACAGGGTATTGTGCAATCTGCCCTTCTGCACAGTATCCATCCTCCTTGGTTACTGTCTACACTGACTATGGTATAATAATGTGACGCCCTGGCCTATCAGGTGGTCACAGGGTATTGTGCAATCTGCCCTTCTGCACAGTATCCATCCTCCTTGGTTACTGTCTACACTGACTATGGTATAATAATGTGACGCGCTGGCCTATCAGGTGGTCACAGGGTATTGTGCAATCTGCTCTTCTGCACAGTATCCATCCTCCTTGGTTACTGTCTACACTGACTATGGTATAATAATGTGACACGCTGGCCTATCAGGTGGTCACAGGGTATTGTGCAATCTGCCCTTCTGCACAGTACCCATCCTCCTTGGTTACTGTCTACACTGACTATGGTATAATAATGTGACGCGCTGTCCTATCAGGTGGTCACAGGGTATTGTGCAATCTGCTCTTCTGCACAGTACCCATCCTCCTTGGTTACTGTCTACACTGACTATGGTATAATAATGTGACGCGCTGGCCTATCAGGTGGTCACAGGGTATTGTGCAATCTGCCCTTCTGCACAGTATCCATCCTCCTTGGTTACTGTTTACACTGACTATGGTATAATAATGTGACGCGCTGGCCTATCAGGTGGTCACAGGGTATTGTGCAATCTGCCCTTCTGCACAGTACCCACCCTCCTTGGTTACTGTCTACACTGACTATGGTATAATAATGTGATGCCCCTGGCCTATCAGGTGGTCACAGGGTATTGTGCAATCTGCCCTTCTGCACAGTATCCATCCTCCTTGGCTACTGTCTACACTGACTATGGTATAATAATGTGATGCGCTGGCCTATGAGGTGGTCACAGGGTATTGTGCAATCTGCCCTTCTGCACAGTACCCATCCTCCTTGGTTACTGTCTACACTGACTATGGTATAATAATGTGACGCGCTGGCCTATCAGGAGGTCACAGGGTATTGTGCAATCTGCCCTTCTGCACAGTATCCATCCTCCTTGGTTACTGTCTACACTGACTATGGTATAATAATGTGACGCGCTGGCCTATCAGGTGGTCACAGGGTATTGTGCAATCTGCCCTTCTGCACAGTATCCATCCTCCTTGGTTACTGTCTACACTGACTATGGTATAATAATGTGACGCGCTGGCCTATCAGGAGGTCACAGGGTATTGTGCAATCTGCCCTTCTGCACAGTATCCATCCTCCTTGGTTACTGTCTACACTGACTAAGGTATAATAATGTGACACGCTGGCCTATCAGGTGGTCACAGGGTATTGTGCAATCTGCCCTTCTGCACAGTATCCATCCTCCTTGGCTACTGTCTACACTGACTATGGTATAATAATGTGACGCGCTGGCCTATCAGGAGGTCACAGGGTATTGTGCAATCTGCCCTTCTGCACAGTATCCATCCTCCTTGGTTACTGTCTACACTGACTATGGTATAATAATGTGACGCGCTGGCCTATCAGGTGGTCACAGGGTATTTTGCAATCTGCCCTTCTGCACAGTATCCATCCTCCTTGGCTACTGTCTACACTGACTATGGTATAATAATGTGACGCGCTGGCCTATCAGGAGGTCACAGGGTATTGTGCAATCTGCCCTTCTGCACAGTATCCATCCTCCTTGGTTACTGTCTACACTGACTATGGTATAATAATGTGACGCGCTGGCCTATCAGGTGGTCACAGGGTATTGTGCAATCTGCCCTTCTGCACAGTATCCATCCTCCTTGGTTACTGTCTACACTGACTATGGTATAATAATGTGACGCGCTGGCCTATCAGGAGGTCACAGGGTATTGTGCAATCTGCCCTTCTGCACAGTATCCATCCTCCTTGGTTACTGTCTACACTGACTATGGTATAATAATGTGACGCGCTGGCCTATCAGGAGGTCACAGGGTATTGTGCAATCTGCCCTTCTGCACAGTATCCATCCTCCTTGGCTACTGTCTACACTGACTATGGTATAATAATGTGACGCGCTGGCCTATCAGGAGGTCACAGGGTATTGTGCAATCTGCCCTTCTGCACAGTACCCACCCTCCTTGGTTACTGTCTACACTGACTAAGGTATAATAATGTGACACGCTGGCCTATCAGGTGGTCACAGGGTATTGTGCAATCTGCCCTTCTGCACAGTATCCATCCTCCTTGGCTACTGTCTACACTGACTATGGTATAATAATGTGATGCTCCTGGCCTATCAGGTGGTCACAGGGTATTGTGCAATCTGCTCTTCTGCACAGTATCCACCCTCCTTGGCTACTGTCTACACTGACTATGGTATAATAATGTGACGCGCTGGCCTATCAGGTGGTCACAGGGTATTGTGCAATCTGCTCTTCTGCACAGTATCCACCCTCCTTGGTTACTGTCTACACTGACTATGGTATAATAATGTGACGCGCTGGCCTATCAGGTGGTCACTGGGTATTGTGCAATCTGCCCTTCTGCACAGTATCCATCCTCCTTGGTTACTGTCTACACTGACTATGGTATAATAATGTGACGCGCTGGCCTATCAGGTGGTCACAGGGTATTGTGCAATCTGCTCTTCTGCACAGTATCCATCCTCCTTGGTTACTGTCTACACTGACTATGGTATAATGTGACACGCTGGCCTATCAGGTGGTCACAGGGTATTGTGCAATCTGCTCTTCTGCACAGTATCCACCCTCCTTGGTTACTGTCTACACTGACTATGGTATAATAATGTGACGCCCTGGCCTATCAGGTGGTCACAGGGTATTGTGCAATCTGCCCTTCTGCACAGTACCCATCCTCCTTGGTTACTGTCTACACTGACTATGGTATAATAATGTGACGCCCGGGCCTATCAGGTGGTCACAGGGTATTGTGCAATCTGCCCTTCTGCACAGTACCCACCCTCCTTGGTTACTGTCTACACTGACTATGGTATAATAATGTGACGCGCTGGCCTATCAGGTGGTCACAGGGTATTGTGCAATCTGCTCTTCTGCACAGTACCCACCCTCCTTGGTTACTGTCTACACTGACTATGGTATAATAATGTGACACGCTGGCCTATCAGGTGGTCACAGGATATTGTGCAATCTGCTCTTCTGCACAGTACCCACCCTCCTTGGTTACTGTCTACACTGACTATGGTATAATAATGTGACGCGCTGGCCTATCAGGTGGTCACAGGGTATTGTGCAATCTGCCCTTCTGCACAGTACCCATCCTCCTTGGTTACTGTCTACACTGACTATGGTATAATAATGTGACGTGCTGGCCTATCAGGTGGTCACAGGGTATTGTGCAATCTGCCCTTATGCACAGTACCCACCCTCCTTGGTTACTGTCTACACTGACTATGGTATAATAATGTGACGTGCTGGCCTATCAGGTGGTCACAGGGTATTGTGCAATCTGCCCTTATGCACAGTACCCACCCTCCTTGGTTACTGTCTACACTGACTATGGTATAATAATGTGACGCCCTGGCCTATCAGGTGGTCACAGGGTATTGTGCAATCTGCTCTTCTGCACAGTATCCACCCTCCTTGGTTACTGTCTACACTGACTATGGTATAATAATGTGATGCGCTGGCCTATCAGGTGGTCACAGGGTATTGTGCAATCTGCCCTTCTGCACAGTATCCATCCTCCTTGGTTACTGTCTACACTGACTATGGTATAATAATGTGACGTGCTGGCCTATCAGGTGGTCACAGGGTATTGTGCAATCTGCCCTTCTGCACAGTATCCATCCTCCTTGGTTACTGTCTACACTGACTATGGTATAATAATGTGACGCGCTGGCCTATCAGGTGGTCACAGGGTATTGTGCAATCTGCTCTTCTGCACAGTATCCATCCTCCTTGGTTACTGTCTACACTGACTATGGTATAATAATGTGACGCGCTGGCCTATCAGGTGGTCACAGGGTATTGTGCAATCTGCCCTTCTGCACAGTACCCATCCTCCTTGGTTACTGTCTACACTGACTATGGTATAATAATGTGACGTGCTGGCCTATCAGGTGGTCACAGGGTATTGTGCAATCTGCTCTTCTACACAGTACCCACCCTCCTTGGTTACTGTCTACACTGACTATGGTATAATAATGTGACGCGCTGGCCTATCAGGTGGTCACAGGGTATTGTGCAATCTGCCCTTCTGCACAGTATCCACCCTCCTTGGTTACTGTCTACACTGACTATGGTATAATAATGTGACGCGCTGGCCTATCAGGTGGTCACAGGGTATTGTGCAATCTGCCCTTCTGCACAGTACCCATCCTCCTTGGCTACTGTCTACACTGACTATGGTATAATAATGTGACACGCTGGCCTATCAGGTGGTCACAGGGTATTGTGCAATCTGCTCTTCTGCACAGTATCCATCCTCCTTGGTTACTGTCTACACTGACTATGGTATAATAATGTGACGCGCTGGCCTATCAGGTGGTCACAGGGTATTGTGCAATCTGCTCTTCTGCACAGTATCCATCCTCCTTGGTTACTGTCTACACTGACTATGGTATAATAATGTGACGCGCTGGCCTATCAGGTGGTCACAGGGTATTGTGCAATCTGCCCTTCTGCACAGTATCCATCCTCCTTGGCTACTGTCTACACTGACTATGGTATAATAATGTGACACGCTGGCCTATCAGGTGGTCACAGGGTATTGTGCAATCTGCCCTTCTGCACAGTATCCATCCTCCTTGGCTACTGTCTACACTGACTATGGTATAATAATGTGACGCGCTGGCCTATCAGGTGGTCACAGGGTATTGTGCAATCTGCTCTTCTGCACAGTATCCACCCTCCTTGGTTACTGTCTACACTGACTATGGTATAATAATGTGACGCGCTGGCCTATCAGGTGGTCACAGGGTATTGTGCAATCTGCCCTTCTGCACAGTATCCACCCTCCTTGGCTACTGTCTACACTGACTATGGTATAATAATGTGATGCGCTGGCCTATCAGGTGGTCACAGGGTATTGTGCAATCTGCCCTTCTGCACAGTATCCATCCTCCTTGGTTACTGTCTACACTGACTATGGTATAATAATGTGACGCGCTGGCCTATCAGGTGGTCACAGGGTATTGTGCAATCTGCCCTTCTGCACAGTATCCATCCTCCTTGGCTACTGTCTCACTGACTATGGTATAATAATGTGACGCGCTGGCCTATCAGGTGGTCACAGGGTATTGTGCAATCTGCTCTTCTGCACAGTATCCACCCTCCTTGGTTACTGTCTACACTGACTATGGTATAATAATGTGACGCGCTGGCCTATCAGGTGGTCACAGGGTATTGTGCAATCTGCTCTTCTGCACAGTACCCATCCTCCTTGGTTACTGTCTACACTGACTATGGTATAATAATGTGATGCGCTGGCCTATCAGGTGGTCACAGGGTATTGTGCAATCTGCTCTTCTGCACAGTACCCATCCTCCTTGGTTACTGTCTACACTGACTATGGTATAATAATGTGACGCGCTGGCCTATCAGGTGGTCACAGGGTATTGTGCAATCTGCCCTTCTGCACAGTACCCATCCTCCTTGGTTACTGTCTACACTGACTATGGTATAATAATGTGATGCGCTGGCCTATCAGGTGGTCACAGGGTATTGTGCAATCTGCTCTTCTGCACAGTACCCATCCTCCTTGGTTACTGTCTACACTGACTATGGTATAATAATGTGACGCCCTGGCCTATCAGGTGGTCACAGGGTATTGTGCAATCTGCCCTTGTGCACAGTATTCACCCTCCTTGGCTACTGTCTACACTGACTATGGTATAATAATGTGACGCCCTGGCCTATCAGGTGGTCACAGGGTATTGTGCAATCTGCCCTTCTGCACAGTACCCACCCTCCTTGGTTACTGTCTACACTGACTATGGTATAATAATGTGACGCGCTGGCCTATCAGGTGGTCACAGGGTATTGTGCAATCTGCCCTTCTGCACAGTATCCATCCTCCTTGGCTACTGTCTACACTGACTATGGTATAATAATGTGACACGCTGGCCTATCAGGTGGTCACAGGGTATTGTGCAATCTGCCCTTCTGCACAGTACCCATCCTCCTTGGTTACTGTC
Source organism: Anomaloglossus baeobatrachus (assembly GCF_048569485.1). Taxonomy (NCBI): domain Eukaryota; kingdom Metazoa; phylum Chordata; class Amphibia; order Anura; family Aromobatidae; genus Anomaloglossus; species Anomaloglossus baeobatrachus. Next base: position 4,170,529 of record NC_134353.1, on the reverse strand, counting down.
TACACTGACTATGGTATAATAATGTGACGCGCTGGCCTATCAGGTGGTCACAGGGTATTGTGCAATCTGCTCTTCTGCACAGTATCCATCCTCCTTGGTTACTGTCTACACTGACTATGGTATAATAATGTGATGCCCCTGGCCTATCAGGTGGTCACAGGGTATTGTGCAATCTGCCCTTCTGCACAGTACCCATCCTCCTTGGTTACTGTCTACACTGACTATGGTATAATAATGTGACGCGCTGGCCTATCAGGTGGTCACAGGGTATTGTGCAATCTGCTCTTCTGCACAGTACCCACCCTCCTTGGTTACTGTCTACACTGACTATGGTATAATAATGTGACGCGCTGGCCTATCAGGTGGTCACAGGGTATTGTGCAATCTGCTCTTCTGCACAGTATCCACCCTCCTTGGTTACTGTCTACACTGACTATGGTATAATAATGTGACAGGCTGGCCTATCAGGTGGTCACAGGGTATTGTGCAATCTGCCCTTCTGCACAGTATCCACCCTCCTTGGTTACTGTCTACACTGACTATGGTATAATAATGTGATGCTCCTGGCCTATCAGGTGGTCACAGGGTATTGTGCAATCTGCCCTTCTGCACAGTACCCATCCTCCTTGGCTACTGTCTACACTGACTATGGTATAATAATGTGACGCGCTGGCCTATCAGGTGGTCACAGGGTATTGTGCAATCTGCTCTTCTGCACAGTATCCATCCTCCTTGGTTACTGTCTACACTGACTATGGTATAATAATGTGATGCCCTGGCCTATCAGGTGGTCACAGGGTATTGTGCAATCTGCCCTTCTGCACAGTACCCATCCTCCTTGGTTACTGTCTACACTGACTATGGTATAATAATGTGACGTGCTGGCCTATCAGGTGGTCACAGGGTATTGTGCAATCTGCCCTTCTGCACAGTATCCACCCTCCTTGGTTACTGTCTACACTGACTATGGTATAATAATGTGATGCTCCTGGCCTATCAGGTGGTCACAGGGTATTGTGCAATCTGCCCTTCTGCACAGTACCCATCCTCCTTGGCTACTGTCTACACTGACTATGGTATAATAATGTGACGCGCTGGCCTATCAGGTGGTCACAGGGTATTGTGCAATCTGCTCTTCTGCACAGTATCCATCCTCCTTGGTTACTGTCTACACTGACTATGGTATAATAATGTGACGCGCTGGCCTATCAGGAGGTCACAGGGTATTGTGCAATCTGCTCTTCTGCACAGTACCCACCCTCCTTGGTTACTGTCTACACTGACTATGGTATAATAATGTGACGTGCTGGCCTATCAGGTGGTCACAGGGTATTGTGCAATCTGCCCTTCTGCACAGTATCCACCCTCCTTGGTTACTGTCTACACTGACTATGGTATAATAATGTGATGCTCCTGGCCTATCAGGTGGTCACAGGGTATTGTGCAATCTGCCCTTCTGCACAGTACCCATCCTCCTTGGTTACTGTCTACACTGACTATGGTATAATAATGTGACGCCCTGGCCTATCAGGTGGTCACAGGGTATTGTGCAATCTGCCCTTCTGCACAGTACCCATCCTCCTTGGCTACTGTCTACACTGACTATGGTATAATAATGTGACGCGCTGGCCTATCAGGTGGTCACAGGGTATTGTGCAATCTGCTCTTCTGCACAGTATCCATCCTCCTTGGTTACTGTCTACACTGACTATGGTATAATAATGTGACGCGCTGGCCTATCAGGAGGTCACAGGGTATTGTGCAATCTGCTCTTCTGCACAGTATCCATCCTCCTTGGTTACTGTCTACACTGACTATGGTATAATAATGTGACGCGCTGGCCTATCAGGTGGTCACAGGGTATTGTGCAATCTGCTCTTCTGCACAGTACCCACCCTCCTTGGTTACTGTCTACACTGACTATGGTATAATAATGTGATGCACTGGCCTATCAGGTGGTCACAGGGTATTGTGCAATCTGCCCTTCTGCACAGTATCCATCCTCCTTGGCTACTGTCTACACTGACTATGGTATAATAATGTGACGCGCTGGCCTATCAGGTGGTCACAGGGTATTGTGCAATCTGCCCTTCTGCACAGTACTCATCCTCCTTGGTTACTGTCTACACTGACTATGGTATAATAATGTGACACGCTGGCCTATCAGGTGGTCACAGGGTATTGTGCAATCTGCCCTTCTGCACAGTATCCACCCTCCTTGGTTACTGTCTACACTGACTATGGTATAATAATGTGACGCCCTGGCCTATCAGGTGGTCACAGGGTATTGTGCAATCTGCTCTTCTGCACAGTATCCATCCTCCTTGGTTACTGTCTACACTGACTATGGTATAATAATGTGACGCGCTGGCCTATCAGGTGGTCACAGGGTATTGTGCAATCTGCTCTTCTGCACAGTATCCATCCTCCTTGGTTACTGTCTACACTGACTATGGTATAATAATGTGACGCGCTGGCCTATCAGGTGGTCACAGGGTATTGTGCAATCTGCCCTTCTGCACAGTATCCATCCTCCTTGGTTACTGTCTACACTGACTATGGTATAATAATGTGACGCGCTGGCCTATCAGGTGGTCACAGGGTATTGTGCAATCTGCTCTTCTGCACAGTATCCATCCTCCTTGGTTACTGTCTACACTGACTATGGTATGATAATGTGACACGCTGGCCTATCAGGTGGTCACAGGGTATTGTGCAATCTGCCCTTCTGCACAGTATCCGTCCTCCTTGGTTACTGTCTACACTGACTATGGTATAATAATGTGACGCGCTGGCCTATCAGGTGGTCACAGGGTATTGTGCAATCTGCCCTTCTGCACAGTATCCATCCTCCTTGGTTACTGTCTACACTGACTATGGTATAATAATGTGACGCGCTGGCCTATCAGGTGGTCACAGGGTATTGTGCAATCTGCCCTTCTGCACAGTATCCATCCTCCTTGGTTACTGTCTACACTGACTATGGTATAATAATGTGATGCGCTGGCCTATCAGGTGGTCACAGGGTATTGTGCAATCTGCTCTTCTGCACAGTACCCACCCTCCTTGGCTACTGTCTACACTGACTATGGTATAATAATGTGACGCGCTGGCCTATCAGGTGGTCACAGGGTATTGTGCAATCTGCTCTTCTGCACAGTACCCACCCTCCTTGGTTACTGTCTACACTGACTATGGTATAATAATGTGACGCGCTGGCCTATCAGGTGATCACAGGGTATTGTGCAATCTGCCCTTCTGCACAGTACCCATCCTCCTTGGTTACTGTCTACACTGACTATGGTATAATAATGTGACGCGCTGGCCTATCAGGTGGTCACAGGGTATTGTGCAATCTGCCCTTCTGCACAGTATCCATCCTCCTTGGTTACTGTCTACACTGACTATGGTATAATAATGTGACGCGCTGGCCTATCAGGTGGTCACAGGGTATTGTGCAATCTGCCCTTCTGCACAGTATCCATCCTCCTTGGTTACTGTCTACACTGACTATGGTATAATAATGTGATGCGCTGGCCTATCAGGTGGTCACAGGGTATTGTGCAATCTGCTCTTCTGCACAGTACCCATCCTCCTTGGTTACTGTCTACACTGACTATGGTATAATAATGTGACGCGCTGGCCTATCAGGTGGTCACAGGGTATTGTGCAATCTGCTCTTCTGCACAGTACCCATCCTCCTTGGTTACTGTCTACACTGACTATGGTATAATAATGTGACACGCTGGCCTATCAGGTGGTCACAGGGTATTGTGCAATCTGCCCTTCTGCACAGTACCCATCCTCCTTGGTTACTGTCTACACTGAGTATGGTATAATAATGTGACACGCTGGCCTATCAGGTGGTCACAGGGTATTGTGCAATCTGCCCTTCTGCACAGTACCCATCCTTTTTGGTTACTGTCTACACTGACTATGGTATAATAATGTGATGCACTGGCCTATCAGGAGGTCACAGGGTATTGTGCAATCTGCTCTTCTGCACAGTACCCATCCTCCTTGGTTACTGTCTACACTGACTATGGTATAATAATGTGACACGCTGGCCTATCAGGTGGTCACAGGGTATTGTGCAATCTGCCCTTCTGCACAGTATCCATCCTCCTTGGCTACTGTCTACACTGACTATGGTATAATAATGTGACACGCTGGCCTATCAGGTGGTCACAGGGTATTGTGCAATCTGCCCTTCTGCACAGTACCCATCCTCCTTGGTTACTGTCTACACTGACTATGGTATAATAATGTGATGCGCTGGCCTATCAGGTGGTCACAGGGTATTGTGCAATCTGCTCTTCTGCACAGTACCCATCCTCCTTGGCTACTGTCTACACTGACTATGGTATAATAATGTGACGCCCTGGCCTATCAGGTGGTCACAGGGTATTGTGCAATCTGCCCTTCTGCACAGTATCCACCCTCCTTGGTTACTGTCTACACTGACTATGGTATAATAATGTGACGCGCTGGCCTATCAGGTGGTCACAGGGTATTGTGCAATCTGCTCTTCTGCACAGTACCCATCCTCCTTGGTTACTGTCTACACTGACTATGGTATAATAATGTGACGCCCGGGCCTATCAGGTGGTCACAGGGTATTGTGCAATCTGCTCTTCTGCACAGTATCCATCCTCCTTGGTTACTGTCTACACTGACTATGGTATAATAATGTGACGCGCTGGCCTATCAGGTGGTCACAGGGTATTGTGCAATCTGCCCTTCTGCACAGTATCCATCCTCCTTGGTTACTGTCTACACTGACTATGGTATAATAATGTGATGCGCTGGCCTATCAGGTGGTCACAGGGTATTGTGCAATCTGCCCTTCTGCACAGTACCCATCCTCCTTGGTTACTGTCTACACTGACTATGGTATAATAATGTGACACGCTGGCCTATCAGGTGGTCACAGGGTATTGTGCAATCTGCTCTTCTGCACAGTACCCATCCTCCTTGGTTACTGTCTACACTGACTATGGTATAATAATGTGACACGCTGGCCTATCAGGTGGTCACAGGGTATTGTGCAATCTGCCCTTCTGCACAGTATCCATCCTCCTTGGTTACTGTCTACACTGACTATGGTATAATAATGTGACGCGCTGGCCTATCAGGTGGTCACAGGGTATTGTGCAATCTGCCCTTCTGCACAGTATCCATCCTCCTTGGCTACTGTCTACACTGACTATGGTATAATAATGTGATGCGCTGGCCTATCAGGTGGTCACAGGGTATTGTGCAATCTGCTCTTCTGCACAGTACCCACCCTCCTTGGTTACTGTCTACACTGACTATGGTATAATAATGTGATGCGCTGGCCTATCAGGTGGTCACAGGGTATTGTGCAATCTGCTCTTCTGCACAGTATCCATCCTCCTTGGTTACTGTCTACACTGACTATGGTATAATAATGTGATGCACTGGCCTATCAGGAGGTCACAGGGTATTGTGCAATCTGCTCTTCTGCACAGTACCCATCCTCCTTGGTTACTGTCTACACTGACTATGGTATAATAATGTGACACGCTGGCCTATCAGGTGGTCACAGGGTATTGTGCAATCTGCCCTTCTGCACAGTATCCATCCTCCTTGGCTACTGTCTACACTGACTATGGTATAATAATGTGACACGCTGGCCTATCAGGTGGTCACAGGGTATTGTGCAATCTGCCCTTCTGCACAGTACCCATCCTCCTTGGTTACTGTCTACACTGACTATGGTATAATAATGTGATGCGCTGGCCTATCAGGTGGTCACAGGGTATTGTGCAATCTGCCCTTCTGCACAGTACCCATCCTCCTTGGTTACTGTCTACACTGACTATGGTATAATAATGTGACGCGCTGGCCTATCAGGTGGTCACAGGGTATTGTGCAATCTGCCCTTCTGCACAGTATCCATCCTCCTTGGTTACTGTCTACACTGACTATGGTATAATAATGTGACGCGCTGGCCTATCAGGTGGTCACAGGGTATTGTGCAATCTGCCCTTCTGCACAGTACCCACCCTCCTTGGTTACTGTCTACACTGACTATGGTATAATAATGTGACGCCCTGGCCTATCAGGTGGTCACAGGGTATTGTGCAATCTGCTCTTCTGCACAGTATCCACCCTCCTTGGTTACTGTCTACACTGACTATGGTATAATAATGTGACACGCTGGCCTATCAGGTGGTCACAGGGTATTGTGCAATCTGCTCTTCTGCACAGTATCCACCCTCCTTGGTTACTGTCTACACTGACTATGGTATAATAATGTGACACGCTGGCCTATCAGGTGGTCACAGGGTATTGTGCAATCTGCTCTTCTGCACAGTACCCATCCTCCTTGGTTACTGTCTACACTGACTATGGTATAATAATGTGATGCCCCTGGCCTATCAGGTGGTCACAGGGTATTGTGCAATCTGCCCTTCTGCACAGTACCCACCCTCCTTGGCTACTGTCTACACTGACTATGGTATAATAATGTGACGCGCTGGCCTATCAGGTGGTCACAGGGTATTGTGCAATCTGCCCTTCTGCACAGTATCCATCCTCCTTGGTTACTGTCTACACTGACTATGGTATAATAATGTGACGTGCTGGCCTATCAGGTGGTCACAGGATATTGTGCAATCTGCTCTTCTGCACAGTACCCATCCTCCTTGGTTACTGTCTACACTGACTATGGTATAATAATGTGACGCGCTGGCCTATCAGGTGGTCACAGGGTATTGTGCAATCTGCCCTTCTGCACAGTATCCATCCTCCTTGGTTACTGTCTACACTGACTATGGTATAATAATGTGACACGCTGGCCTATCAGGTGGTCACAGGGTATTGTGCAATCTGCCCTTCTGCACAGTACCCATCCTCCTTGGTTACTGTCTACACTGACTATGGTATAATAATGTGACGCGCTGGCCTATCAGGTGGTCACAGGGTATTGTGCAATCTGCCCTTCTGCACAGTATCCATCCTCCTTGGTTACTGTCTACACTGACTATGGTATAATAATGTGACGCGCTGGCCTATCAGGTGGTCACAGGGTATTGTGCAATCTGCCCTTCTGCACAGTACCCACCCTCCTTGGTTACTGTCTACACTGACTATGGTATAATAATGTGACGCGCTGGCCTATCAGGTGGTCACAGGGTATTGTGCAATCTGCTCTTCTGCACAGTACCCATCCTCCTTGGTTACTGTCTACACTGACTATGGTATAATAATGTGACACGCTGGCCTATCAGGTGGTCACAGGGTATTGTGCAATCTGCCCTTCTGCACAGTATCCATCCTCCTTGGTTACTGTCTACACTGACTATGGTATAATAATGTGACGCGCTGGCCTATCAGGTGGTCACAGGGTATTGTGCAATCTGCCCTTCTGCACAGTACCCACCCTCCTTGGTTACTGTCTACACTGACTATGGTATAATAATGTGATGCCCCTGGCCTATCAGGTGGTCACAGGGTATTGTGCAATCTGCCCTTCTGCACAGTATCCATCCTCCTTGGTTACTGTCTACACTGACTATGGTATAATAATGTGATGCCCCTGGCCTATCAGGTGGTCACAGGGTATTGTGCAATCTGCCCTTCTGCACAGTATCCGTCCTCCTTGGTTACTGTCTACACTGACTATGGTATAATAATGTGATGCGCTGGCCTATCAGGTGGTCACAGGGTATTGTGCAATCTGCCCTTCTGCACAGTACCCATCCTCCTTGGTTACTGTCTACACTGACTATGGTATAATAATGTGACACGCTGGCCTATCAGGTGGTCACAGGGTATTGTGCAATCTGCTCTTCTGCACAGTATCCACCCTCCTTGGCTACTGTCTACACTGACTATGGTATAATAATGTGACGCGCTGGCCTATCAGGTGGTCACAGGGTATTGTGCAATCTGCTCTTCTGCACAGTATCCACCCTCCTTGGTTACTGTCTACACTGACTATGGTATAATAATGTGACGCGCTGGCCTATCAGGTGGTCACAGGGTATTGTGCAATCTGCCCTTCTGCACAGTATCCGTCCTCCTTGGTTACTGTCTACACTGACTATGGTATAATAATGTGACGCGCTGGCCTATCAGGTGGTCACAGGGTATTGTGCAATCTGCCCTTCTGCACAGTACCCATCCTCCTTGGTTACTGTCTACACTGACTATGGTATAATAATGTGACGCGCTGGCCTATCAGGTGGTCACAGGGTATTGTGCAATCTGCCCTTCTGCACAGTATCCATCCTCCTTGGCTACTGTCTACACTGACTATGGTATAATAATGTGACGCGCTGGCCTATCAGGTGGTCACAGGGTATTGTGCAATCTGCCCTTCTGCACAGTATCCACCCTCCTTGGTTACTGTCTACACTGACTATGGTATAATAATGTGACGCGCTGGCCTATCAGGTGGTCACAGGGTATTGTGCAATCTGCTCTTCTGCACAGTACCCATCCTCCTTGGTTACTGTCTACACTGACTATGGTATAATAATGTGATGCCCCTGGCCTATCAGGTGGTCACAGGGTATTGTGCAATCTGCCCTTCTGCACAGTATCCATCCTCCTTGGTTACTGTCTACACTGACTATGGTATAATAATGTGACGCGCTGGCCTATCAGGTGGTCACAGGGTATTGTGCAATCTGCCCTTCTGCACAGTACCCATCCTCCTTGGTTACTGTCTACACTGACTATGGTATAATAATGTGATGCGCTGGCCTATCAGGTGGTCACAGGGTATTGTGCAATCTGCTCTTCTGCACAGTATCCATCCTCCTTGGTTACTGTCTACACTGACTATGGTATAATAATGTGACGCGCTGGCCTATCAGGTGGTCACAGGGTATTGTGCAATCTGCCCTTCTGCACAGTATCCATCCTCCTTGGCTACTGTCTACACTGACTATGGTATAATAATGTGACACGCTGGCCTATCAGGTGGTCACAGGGTATTGTGCAATCTGCCCTTCTGCACAGTACCCACCCTCCTTGGTTACTGTCTACACTGACTATGGTATAATAATGTGACACGCTGGCCTATCAGGTGGTCACAGGGTATTGTGCAATCTGCCCTTCTGCACAGTACCCACCCTCCTTGGTTACTGTCTACACTGACTATGGTATAATAATGTGACACGCTGGCCTATCAGGTGGTCACAGGGTATTGTGCAATCTGCTCTTCTGCACAGTACCCATCCTCCTTGGTTACTGTCTACACTGACTATGGTATAATAATGTGATGCGCTGGCCTATCAGGTGGTCACAGGGTATTGTGCAATCTGCCCTTCTGCACAGTATCCACCCTCCTTGGTTACTGTCTACACTGACTATGGTATAATAATGTGACACGCTGGCCTATCAGGTGGTCACAGGGTATTGTGCAATCTGCCCTTCTGCACAGTATCCACCCTCCTTGGTTACTGTCTACACTGACTATGGTATAATAATGTGACGCGCTGGCCTATCAGGTGGTCACAGGGTATTGTGCAATCTGCCCTTCTGCACAGTATCCATCCTCCTTGGTTACTGTCTACACTGACTATGGTATAATAATGTGACGCGCTGGCCTATCAGGTGGTCACAGGGTATTGTGCAATCTGCCCTTCTGCACAGTACCCACCCTCCTTGGTTACTGTCTACACTGACTATGGTATAATAATGTGACGCGCTGGCCTATCAGGTGGTCACAGGGTATTGTGCAATCTGCTCTTCTGCACAGTATCCACCCTCCTTGGTTACTGTCTACACTGACTATGGTATAATAATGTGACGCGCTGGCCTATCAGGTGGTCACAGGGTATTGTGCAATCTGCCCTTCTGCACAGTATCCATCCTCCTTGGTTACTGTCTACACTGACTATGGTATAATAATGTGACGCGCTGGCCTATCAGGTGGTCACAGGGTATTGTGCAATCTGCCCTTCTGCACAGTACCCATCCTCCTTGGTTACTGTCTACACTGACTATGGTATAATAATGTGGTGCCGTGGCCTATCAGGTGGTCACAGGGTATTGTGCAATCTGCCCTTCTGCACAGTATCCATCCTCCTTGGTTACTGTCTACACTGACTATGGTATAATAATGTGACGCGCTGGACTATCAGGTGGTCACAGGGTATTGTGCAATCTGCCCTTCTGCACAGTACCCATCCTCCTTGGTTACTGTCTACACTGACTATGGTATAATAATGTGACGCGCTGGCCTATCAGGTGGTCACAGGGTATTGTGCAATCTGCCCTTCTGCACAGTACCCATCCTCCTTGGTTACTGTCTACACTGACTATGGTATAATAATGTGGTGCCCTGGCCTATCAGGTGGTCACAGGGTATTGTGCAATCTGCCCTTCTGCACAGTATCCATCCTCCTTGGTTACTGTCTACACTGACTATGGTATAATAATGTGGTGCCCTGGCCTATCAGGTGGTCACAGGGTATTGTGCAATCTGCCCTTCTGCACAGTACCCACCCTCCTTGGTTACTGTCTACACTGACTATGGTATAATAATGTGACGCGCTGGCCTATCAGGTGGTCACAGGGTATTGTGCAATCTGCTCTTCTGCACAGTATCCATCCTCCTTGGTTACTGTCTACACTGACTATGGTATAATAATGTGACGCCCTGGCCTATCAGGTGGTCACAGGGTATTGTGCAATCTGCTCTTCTGCACAGTACCCATCCTCCTTGGTTACTGTCTACACTGACTATGGTATAATAATGTGACGCCCTGGCCTATCAGGTGGTCACAGGGTATTGTGCAATCTGCCCTTCTGCACAGTATCCATCCTCCTTGGTTACTGTCTACACTGACTATGGTATAATAATGTGACACGCTGGCCTATCAGGTGGTCACAGGGTATTGTGCAATCTGCCCTTCTGCACAGTATCCACCCTCCTTGGTTACTGTCTACACTGACTATGGTATAATAATGTGACGCGCTGGCCTATCAGGTGGTCACAGGGTATTGTGCAATCTGCCCTTCTGCACAGTATCCATCCTCCTTGGTTACTGTCTACACTGACTATGGTATAATAATGTGACACGCTGGCCTATCAGGTGGTCACAGGGTATTGTGCAATCTGCTCTTCTGCACAGTACCCATCCTCCTTGGTTACTGTCTACACTGACTATGGTATAATAATGTGATGCCCCTGGCCTATCAGGTGGTCACAGGATATTGTGCAATCTGCTCTTCTGCACAGTACCCACCCTCCTTGGTTACTGTCTACACTGACTATGGTATAATAATGTGACGCGCTGGCCTATCAGGAGGTCACAGGGTATTGTGCAATCTGCCCTTCTGCACAGTACCCATCCTCCTTGGTTACTGTCTACACTGACTATGGTATAATAATGTGACGCGCTGGCCTATCAGGTGGTCACAGGGTATTGTGCAATCTGCTCTTCTGCACAGTACCCATCCTCCTTGGTTACTGTCTACACTGACTATGGTATAATAATGTGACGCGCTGGCCTATCAGGTGGTCACAGGGTATTGTGCAATCTGCCCTTCTGCACAGTACCCATCCTCCTTGGTTACTGTCTACACTGACTATGGTATAATAATGTGACGCGCTGGCCTATCAGGTGGTCACAGGGTATTGTGCAATCTGCTCTTCTGCACAGTACCCATCCTCCTTGGTTACTGTCTACACTGACTATGGTATAATAATGTGACGCGCTGGCCTATCAGGTGGTCACAGGGTATTGTGCAATCTGCCCTTCTGCACAGTATCCATCCTCCTTGGTTACTGTCTACACTGACTATGGTATAATAATGTGACGCGCTGGCCTATCAGGTGGTCACAGGGTATTGTGCAATCTGCTCTTCTGCACACTACCCATCCTCCTTGGCTACTGTCTACACTGACTATGGTATAATAATGTGACACGCTGGCCTATCAGGTGGTCACAGGGTATTGTGCAATCTGCTCTTCTGCACAGTACCCATCCTCCTTGGTTACTGTCTACACTGACTATGGTATAATAATGTGACACGCTGGCCTATCAGGTGGTCACAGGGTATTGTGCAATCTGCCCTTCTGCACAGTACCCACCCTCCTTGGTTACTGTCTACACTGACTATGGTATAATAATGTGACGCCCTGGCCTATCAGGTGGTCACAGGGTATTGTGCAATCTGCCCTTCTGCACAGTACCCATCCTCCTTGGTTACTGTCTACACTGACTATGGTATAATAATGTGACGCGCTGGCCTATCAGGTGGTCACAGGGTATTGTGCAATCTGCTCTTCTGCACAGTATCCATCATCCTTGGTTACTGTCTACACTGACTATGGTATAATAATGTGACGCCCTGGCCTATCAGGTGGTCACAGGGTATTGTGCAATCTGCTCTTCTGCACAGTATCCATCCTCCTTGGTTACTGTCTACACTGACTATGGTATAATAATGTGACGCGCTGGCCTATCAGGTGGTCACAGGGTATTGTGCAATCTGCTCTTCTGCACAGTATCCATCATCCTTGGTTACTGTCTACACTGACTATGGTATAATAATGTGACGCGCTGGCCTATCAGGAGGTCACAGGGTATTGTGCAATCTGCTCTTCTGCACAGTATCCATCATCCTTGGTTACTGTCTACACTGACTATGGTATAATAATGTGACGCGCTGGCCTATCAGGTGGTCACAGGGTATTGTGCAATCTGCCCTTCTGCACAGTATCCATCATCCTTGGTTACTGTCTACACTGACTATGGTATAATAATGTGACGCGCTGGCCTATCAGGTGGTCACAGGGTATTGTGCAATCTGCTCTTCTGCACAGTATCCATCCTCCTTGGTTACTGTCTACACTGACTATGGTATAATAATGTGACGCCCTGGCCTATCAGGTGGTCACAGGGTATTGTGCAATCTGCCCTTCTGCACAGTATCCACCCTCCTTGGTTACTGTCTACACTGACTATGGTATAATAATGTGACGCCCTGGCCTATCAGGTGGTCACAGGGTATTGTGCAATCTGCCCTTCTGCACAGTATCCATCCTCCTTGGCTACTGTCTACACTGACTATGGTATAATAATGTGATGCGCTGGCCTATCAGGTGGTCACAGGGTATTGTGCAATCTGCCCTTCTGCACAGTATCCACCCTCCTTGGTTACTGTCTACACTGACTATGGTATAATAATGTGATGCGCTGGCCTATCAGGTGGTCACAGGGTATTGTGCAATCTGCTCTTCTGCACAGTACCCATCCTCCTTGGCTACTGTCTACACTGACTATGGTATAATAATGTGACGCGCTGGCCTATCAGGTGGTCACAGGGTATTGTGCAATCTGCCCTTCTGCACAGTATCCATCCTCCTTGGTTACTGTCTACACTGACTATGGTATAATAATGTGATGCGCTGGCCTATCAGGTGGTCACAGGGTATTGTGCAATCTGCTCTTCTGCACAGTACCCATCCTCCTTGGTTACTGTCTACACTGACTATGGTATAATAATGTGACGCGCTGGCCTATCAGGTGGTCACAGGGTATTGTGCAATCTGCTCTTCTGCACAGTATCCACCCTCCTTGGTTACTGTCTACACTGACTATGGTATAATAATGTGACGCGCTGGCCTATCAGGTGGTCACAGGGTATTGTGCAATCTGCCCTTCTGCACAGTATCCATCCTCCTTGGTTACTGTCTACACTGACTATGGTATAATAATGTGATGCGCTGGCCTATCAGGTGGTCACAGGGTATTGTGCAATCTGCTCTTCTGCACAGTACCCATCCTCCTTGGTTACTGTCTACACTGACTATGGTATAATAATGTGACACGCTGGCCTATCAGGTGGTCACAGGGTATTGTGCAATCTGCTCTTCTGCACAGTACCCATCCTCCTTGGTTACTGTCTACACTGACTATGGTATAATAATGTGACGCGCTGGCCTATCAGGTGGTCACAGGGTATTGTGCAATCTGCCCTTCTGCACAGTATCCATCCTCCTTGGTTACTGTCTACACTGACTATGGTATAATAATGTGATGCGCTGGCCTATCAGGTGGTCACAGGGTATTGTGCAATCTGCTCTTCTGCACAGTACCCATCCTCCTTGGTTACTGTCTACACTGACTATGGTATAATAATGTGACGCGCTGGCCTATCAGGTGGTCACAGGGTATTGTGCAATCTGCTCTTCTGCACAGTACCCATCCTCCTTGGTTACTGTCTACACTGACTATGGTATAATAATGTGACGCGCTGGCCTATCAGGTGGTCACAGGGTATTGTGCAATCTGCCCTTCTGCACAGTATCCATCCTCCTTGGTTACTGTCTACACTGACTATGGTATAATAATGTGACGCGCTGGCCTATCAGGTGGTCACAGGGTATTGTGCAATCTGCTCTTCTGCACAGTACCCATCCTCCTTGGTTACTGTCTACACTGACTATGGTATAATAGTGTGACGCCCTGGCCTATCAGGTGATCACAGGGTATTGTGCAATCTGCCCTTCTGCACAGTATCCACCCTCCTTGGTTACTGTCTACACTGACTATGGTATAATAATGTGACGCGCTGGCCTATCAGGTGGTCACAGTGTATTGTGCAATCTGCCCTTCTGCACAGTATCCATCCTCCTTGGTTACTGTCTACACTGACTATGGTATAATAATGTGATGCCCCTGGCCTATCAGGTGGTCACAGGGTATTGTGCAATCTGCCCTTCTGCACAGTACCCACCCTCCTTGGTTACTGTCTACACTGACTATGGTATAATAATGTGACACGCTGGCCTATCAGGAGGTCACAGGGTATTGTGCAATCTGCCCTTCTGCACAGTACCCACCCTCCTTGGTTACTGTCTACACTGACTATGGTATAATAATGTGACGCGCTGGCCTATCAGGTGGTCACAGGGTATTGTGCAATCTGCCCTTCTGCACAGTATCCATCCTCCTTGGTTACTGTCTACACTGACTATGGTATAATAATGTGACGCGCTGGCCTATCAGGTGGTCACAGGGTATTGTGCAATCTGCCCTTCTGCACAGTACCCATCCTCCTTGGTTACTGTCTACACTGACTATGGTATAATAATGTGACGCGCTGGCCTATCAGGTGGTCACAGGGTATTGTGCAATCTGCTCTTCTGCACAGTATCCGTCCTCCTTGGTTACTGTCTACACTGACTATGGTATAATAATGTGACACGCTGGCCTATCAGGTGGTCACAGGGTATTGTGCAATCTGCCCTTCTTCACAGTACCCACCCTCCTTGGTTACTGTCTACACTGACTATGGTATAATAATGTGACACGCTGGCCTATCAGGAGGTCACAGGGTATTGTGCAATCTGCTCTTCTGCACAGTACCCATCCTCCTTGGCTACTGTCTACACTGACTATGGTATAATAATGTGACGCGCTGGCCTATCAGGTGGTCACAGGGTATTGTGCAATCTGCCCTTCTGCACAGTATCCATCCTCCTTGGTTACTGTCTACACTGACTATGGTATAATAATGTGATGCGCTGGCCTATCAGGTGGTCACAGGGTATTGTGCAATCTGCTCTTCTGCACAGTATCCATCCTCCTTGGTTACTGTCTACACTGACTATGGTATAATAATGTGACGCGCTGGCCTATCAGGTGGTCACAGGGTATTGTGCAATCTGCCCTTCTGCACAGTACCCATCCTCCTTGGTTACTGTCTACACTGACTATGGTATAATAATGTGACGCGCTGGCCTATCAGGTGGTCACAGGGTATTGTGCAATCTGCCCTTCTGCACAGTACCCATCCTCCTTGGTTACTGTCTACACTGACTATGGTATAATAATGTGACGCGCTGGCCTATCAGGTGGTCACAGGGTATTGTGCAATCTGCCCTTCTGCACAGTATCCATCCTCCTTGGTTACTGTCTACACTGACTATGGTATAATAATGTGATGCGCTGGCCTATCAGGTGGTCACAGGGTATTGTGCAATCTGCTCTTCTGCACAGTACCCATCCTCCTTGGTTACTGTCTACACTGACTATGGTATAATAATGTGACGCGCTGGCCTATCAGGTGGTCACAGGGTATTGTGCAATCTGCTCTTCTGCACAGTACCCATCCTCCTTGGTTACTGTCTACACTGACTATGGTATAATAATGTGACGTGCTGGCCTATCAGGTGGTCACAGGGTATTGTGCAATCTGCTCTTCTGCACAGTACCCATCCTCCTTGGTTACTGTCTACACTGACTATGGTATAATAATGTGACGCGCTGGCCTATCAGGTGGTCACAGGGTATTGTGCAATCTGCCCTTCTGCACAGTATCCACCCTCCTTGGTTACTGTCTACACTGACTATGGTATAATAATGTGACGCCCTGGCCTATCAGGTGATCACAGGGTATTGTGAAATCTGCCCTTCTGCACAGTATCCACCCTCCTTGGTTACTGTCTACACTGACTATGGTATAATAATGTGACGCGCTGGCCTATCAGGAGGTCACAGGGTATTGTGCAATCTGCCCTTCTGCACAGTACCCACCCTCCTTGGTTACTGTCTACACTGACTATGGTATAATAATGTGACGCGCTGGCCTATCAGGTGGTCACAGGGTATTGTGCAATCTGCCCTTCTGCACAGTACCCATCCTCCTTGGTTACTGTCTACACTGACTATGGTATAATAATGTGACGCGCTGGCCTATCAGGTGGTCACAGGGTATTGTGCAATCTGCCCTTCTGCACAGTATCCATCCTCCTTGGTTACTGTCTACACTGACTATGGTATAATAATGTGACGCGCTGGCCTATCAGGTGGTCACAGGGTATTGTGCAATCTGCCCTTCTGCACAGTATCCATCCTCCTTGGCTACTGTCTACACTGACTATGGTATAATAATGTGACGCGCTGGCCTATCAGGTGGTCACAAGGTATTGTGCAATCTGCCCTTCTGCACAGTATCCACCCTCCTTGGTTACTGTCTACACTGACTATGGTATAATAATGTGACACGCTGGCCTATCAGGTGGTCACAGGGTATTGTGCAATCTGCTCTTCTGCACAGTATCCATCCTCCTTGGTTACTGTCTACACTGACTATGGTATAATAATGTGACGCGCTGGCCTATCAGGTGGTCACAGGGTATTGTGCAATCTGCCCTTCTGCACAGTACCCACCCTCCTTGGTTACTGTCTACACTGACTATGGTATAATAATGTGATGCCCTGGCCTATCAGGTGGTCACAGGGTATTGTGCAATCTGCCCTTCTGCACAGTATCCACCCTCCTTGGTTACTGTCTACACTGACTATGGTATAATAATGTGACACGCTGGCCTATCAGGTGGTCACAGGGTATTGTGCAATCTGCTCTTCTGCACAGTATCCATCCTCCTTGGTTACTGTCTACACTGACTATGGTATAATAATGTGACGCGCTGGCCTATCAGGTGGTCACAGGGTATTGTGCAATCTGCTCTTCTGCACAGTATCCATCCTCCTTGGTTACTGTCTACACTGACTATGGTATAATAATGTGACACGCTGGCCTATCAGGTGGTCACAGGGTATTTTGCAATCTGCCCCTCTGCACAGTACCCATCCTCCTTGGCTACTGTCTACACTGACTATGGTATAATAATGTGACGCCCTGGCCTATCAGGTTGTCACAAGGTATTGTGCAATCTGCCCTTCTGCACAGTATCCACCCTCCTTGGTTACTGTCTACACTGACTATGGTATAATAATGTGACACGCTGGCCTATCAGGTGGTCACAGGGTATTGTGCAATCTGCTCTTCTGCACAGTATCCATCCTCCTTGGTTACTGTCTACACTGACTATGGTATAATAATGTGACGCGCTGGCCTATCAGGTGGTCACAGGGTATTGTGCAATCTGCCCTTCTACACAGTACCCATCCTCCTTGGCTACTGTCTACACTGACTATGGTATAATAATGTGACGCCCTGGCCTATCAGGTCGTCACAGGGTATTGTGCAATCTGCCCTTCTGTGCAATATCCACCTCCTCCTTGGTTACGGGTCCCCAACTTATGGTGTTGCCAACAGCAGTCAATCAAAATCCTAGGAACACTGCACCACACCCACCAGACACACCAGTGGACGGCCTGAGTGGAATAGGATCGCCCACTTGGGGGGTTGGTTAAGGGGAGGTCAGGAGTGTCAGGAGTCAGTCAAAGAAAGAGAGAGTGAAGTGTTGGAAGTGAAAGAGAGGAGGTCAGGAGCTGGGCTACTTGGAAGTAACTAGGTGACAGACGGTGGTCTGGGCCTAGTAGAAGCTGGACTTCCGGTCGCAGGGGATCATGGCAAGGGGCATGGAACTGTCAAGGAGGACAGCCGGCGGCCTTGTACCATCACCCATCTGGGACCAGGGCATGACAGGGTACGTGGACCCTAGGTCAGGGAGTAGCTTCAGGCAACCTGACAATTTACCCGATGAGAATGGAGCCTTCAAGATCCTCTCTCCATATGCTCCAAAATTGGGGTACTAGCGCAACGAGGGGGATAGGACTTTCCACAAAAACGTTCCAGAAAATCCCAAGCGTGAACCCTGAGAGCAAGCTCCCACAGTTAGCCACACTGGGGAGCAGGACCCGACTAGTTACATACTACAGGGGCCAACTAGCAAGAAAACTAAGTGCCAGGGAAAAAGGTCACAGATCATCAGGCAACACCATCGGGGAAGGTACCCAGGCGTGCTTCCCTCAGCGGCAGCGGTGTCCAGAACTTTGGTTTACCAAGTTGTCGGTGTCAGCTTATTGGACTGAGTCAGTACGCAGTTGACCCTTTCACCCCCAACGGCACTTCCCAACTCCACCACCAACTCCCGGGGCATTCCCCCCTACCCGTGGAGGGTGGCAACACCTGGCTGCCCGTGTCATCACCCCGGGTACTCCCCAACGGCAGCGGTGGTACTCCACCTTACCACACACCACGGGTGGCATCACGAAGTTTAAATACACTATCCCCTGTAAATACCCCCTTTGTTTGAGTGGCCTCACGACCCCCGGGTCCGGACGCCCCTCGAGCCACCGCAGATCCGGATCCGAGCAGCCCGGCTGCTGACGCGGGGGCGGCACATCTGTCCCCCATAACCTTTAGTTTGCTTTGTACCGCTTGACATACAGAAGAGAGCGATGTAGAAAACCGTTCCTCCCCAGGGACCCCCAAAGACCCATCTCTACTGAAAGCACAGAACTGAGAGTGAAAGCCATATGCACCAAAGAATGGTGACCTGCCAGAAGACTCCTTTTAAGAATTGGTTAATGCAATCTCTGCCAAGGGTAAGTAAGATAACCAGTCTTCCTGATTCTCAGACATGAAACACCTAAGGTACATCTCTAGAATTAGATTCAGATGCTCCATCCGACATTTAGAGTGAGATGGAACTCCAAAGAAAAGGATAGATGTACGCCCAGACAAGTACAAAACGCTTTCCAAAGCTCCGACACAAACTGGGTCCCCCAATCTGACACCTCACCACAGGGAACCCTATGAAGATTCATGATCCCAGTGACAAACACCAGCTAAAGTTTTAGTGTTAGGGAGCACAGGTAAGGCAATGAAGTGCGTCATTTTACTAAACCACCTCTAATATTACAGTTTTTCCAGTGGATGAAAGAAGGAAAGTAATAAAATCCATGAATAAATGTGTCCATGGTCTGTCAGGTAAAGCCAATGGTAGGAAAGACCCAGACGGATGAGTATGAGGGGTCTTAGCTTATGCACAAACATTGTAGGTAGACACAAACTCGACCATATCCTGATGCAACCTTGGCCACTAAAAAAAACGAGAAAGGAGGTCCAAGGTCTGTTTACTACCTGGGTGACCACAAGAACTGAATTATGATGCTCCACTAACATTTTGAGTCTTAAATGTAAGAACAAGAAATAAGGGCATCCCCTGGAGCCGCCAACACCTCACACTCAAGATCACAGCACATGTTGGAGATGGTAGAGAGAAGAGTATTCAGACAGTTGTCCTTACAGAAATCACTCCACCCAATGGTCTCCCTGGACTGCCAATGATTCACCGGATTGTGCCTAACCAGCCAGGGGAGGCCAGTACTATAGGGGCAAGAAGGTCTTCAAGAAGATGGCACAAAATAAGTTCACTGTGAAGGACCCCTATGTTAAGGTTGAAGTTATGCACAACTCGATTCAAACCCCCCTGTATGAGAGGTGCAGAGATGATACAAATATGGGGATGGGTTTCTCCAGAATACTACAAGTGAAACCATGAGTCAAGGAAAACTGAGTATTCACTATATATCCTCCACATAAACGTTTGGTCGAACGTTTTTCAGATGGATTTTTTCATAGTTTAAGTACTGAATGAAAGGCGCCAATGAAATGACCCTTTTAACAGCAGAAGAAATAAACCTCCACCTTGCAGTGAACCGTAGGACGCCCAGATGGAGGAAAGGCCCCCCTAACTACATGGGTTCATCAGAAACCATGGGACAGATTTCATCCCCAGGGAGATCTATAGAAAATGAGTCAACACAGGCCTATCCCTTAGACATCTTTCAATCTGGATGGCTAAAGCCATAGTGGCCTATAAAGCCGCAGGCGCTTTGTACATAGCCAGGGCATTCTTTAGACTTTCAGACAGGCCATGATAAAAATGACTTCTAAGGGCCAGGTCATTCCACGCAGTGTCAGAAGCCCATCTTCAGAATTTTCAACAAAAATCCTCAGCTAACCGATGCCTCTCCTGAAGCCTATGTAGCTTGGATTCAGCAAGGGAGTCTTGGTCAAGGTCATTATAAATGGGGCACAGGTCCACAAAAAACGTGTTTCAGGATCGTAAGGACAGAGAATCATACTGAAGGGAGAAGTCCTAGGACTGGGGATCTCCATGCTGGAGTAAGACAACAAACCCCACCTGCTGCTCCTCACTCCCTGAGGACCGAGGACCAACTTGAAATACAGTTTACAAGCGTCACTGAAAACCACAAATTTATCCCTCCCCAGAAAACCTATCCGGGAGGGCTACCATGGGTTCTGCTTCAGTCTGGTGTGAGCTGAGACCAGTAGACCCGCAATCTGCTGAAGCCGCTGCACAACCTGTGACCGCAGATCCGTCACTTCCAGAGATAAACTTCTGATCTGTTGTGCAAGAGTCGTGACTGGATTGATATTAGAATCCTGAAAAAATTAGATCAGCTATGTCATGATGTGACTCCAAGAGCCCATACCGTGTGCGAAAGGACTCCCAGCGAGCGGCGCAACACAGAGGGGAAAACCAGGGAAGCAATACAATGGAAGGCCCTGGCGCTGGAGAGAGGGAAGCAGCATCACCCCCTAACACTCACCTTATGCTGATCCATGCACTCCCTATTGTCCCTAGATGAGTCCCTCTCCCGGGCGCCGATCAAGTGCCTAGGCCTTCTCTGGCCCTGAACTTACCCTGACTAGTGAAGGCCAACCAGACGCTAGTCTCACCACCGGAATAACACAACACAAGAGAGGTAAGACAAACCGGAGGGGAAATACACAGCAAAAAGAACTCTAAAGCTTCTCCAGAAAGAAACGTCTAAGCTGCAACAGAAGGAAGGACAGACCCATGATGGTGGGAAGAAGAACACTTCATGTAAAGGGAGGACAGATCCATGATGATGGGAAGATGAGCACTTCATGTAAAGAGAGGACAGACCCATGATGATGGGAAGAAGAACACTTCATGTAAAGAGAGGACAGACCCATGATGATGGGAAGATGAGCACTTCATGTAAAGAGAGGACAGACCCATGATGGTGGGAAGAAGAACACTTCATGTAAAGAGAGGACAGACCCATGATGATGGGAAGATGAGCACTTCATGTAAAGAGAGGATAGACCCATGATGATGGGAAGATGAACACTTCATGTAAAGGAAGGACAGACCCATGATGGTGGGAAGATGAGCACTTCATGTAAAGGAAGGACAGACCCATGATGGTGGGAAAAAGAGCACTTCATGTAAAGGGAGGACAGACCCATGATGATGGGAAGATGAGCACTTCATGTAAAGGAAGGACAGACCCATGATGGTGGGAAGAAGAGCACTTCATGTAAAGAGAGGACAGACCCATGATGATGGGAAGAAGAGCACTTCATGTAAAGAGAGGACAGACCCATGATGATGGAAAGAAGAGCACTTCATGTAAAGAGAGGACAGACCCATGATGATGGGAAGATGAGTACTTCATGTAAAGAGAGGACAGACCCATGATGATGGGAAGAAGAGCACTTCATGTAAAGAGAGGACAGACCCATGATGATGGAAAGAAGAGCACTTCATGTAAAGAGAGGACAGACCCATGATGATGGAAAGAAGAGCACTTCATGTAAAGAGAGGACAGACCCATGATGATGGGAAGAAGAGCACTTCATGTAAAGAGAGGACAGACCCATGATGGTGGGAAGATGAGTACTTCATGTAAAGAGAGGATAGACCCATGATGGTGGGAAGAAGAGCACTTCATGTAAAGAGAGGACAGACCCATGATGATGGGAAGAAGAGCACTTCATGTAAAGAGAGGATAGACCCATGATGATGGGAAGATGAGCACTTCATGTAAAGAGAGGACAGACCCATGATGATGGGAAGATGAGCACTTCATGTAAAGAGAGGATAGACCCATGATGATGGGAAGATGACCACTTCATGTAAAGAGAGGACAGACCCATGATGATGGGAAGAAGAGCACTTCATGTAAAGGAAGGATAGACCCATGATGATGGGAAGATGAGTAGTTCATGTAAAGGAAGGACAGATCCATGATGATGGGAAGATGAGTACTTCATGTAAAGAGAGGACAGACCCATGATGATGGGAAGATGAGCACTTCATGTAAAGAGAGGACAGACCCATGATGATGGGAAGATGAGCACTTCATGTAAAAGAAGGACAGATCCATGATGATGGGAAGATGAGCACTTCATGTAAAGAGAGGACAGACCCATGATGATGGGAAGATGAGCACTTCATGTAAAGAGAGGACAGACCCATGATGATGGGAAGATGAGCACTTCATGTAAAGGAAGGACAGATCCATGATGATGGGAAGATGAGCACTTCATGTAAAGAGAAGATAGACCCATGATGATGGGAAGATGAACACTTCATGTAAAGAGAGGACAGACCCATGATGATGGGAAGATGAGTACTTCATGTAAAGAGAGGACAGACCCATGATGATGGGAAGATGAGCACTTCATGTAAAGAGAGGACAGACCCATGATGATGGGAAGATGAGCACTTCATGTAAAGAGAGGACAGACCCATGATGATGGGAAGATGAGTACTTCATGTAAAGGAAGGACAGACCCATGATGATGGGAAGATGAGCACTTCATGTAAAGAGAGGACAGACCCATGATGATGGGAAGATAAGCACTTCATGTAAAGAGAGGACAGACCCATGATGATGGGAAGATGAGCACTTCATGTAAAGGAAGGACAGATCCATGATGATGGGAAGATGAGCACTTCATGTAAAGGAAGGATAGACCCATGATGATGGGAAGATGAGTAGTTCATGTAAAGGAAGGACAGATCCATGATGATGGGAAGATGAGTACTTCATGTAAAGAGAGGACAGACCCATGATGATGGGAAGATGAGCACTTCATGTAAAGAGAGGACAGACCCATGATGATGGGAAGATGAGCACTTCATGTAAAAGAAGGACAGATCCATGATGATGGGAAGATGAGCACTTCATGTAAAGAGAGGACAGACCCATGATGATGGGAAGATGAGCACTTCATGTAAAGAGAGGACAGACCCATGATGATGGGAAGATGAGCACTTCATGTAAAGAGAAGGATAGACCCATGATGATGGGAAGATGAACACTTCATGTAAAGAGAGGACAGACCCATGATGATGGGAAGATGAGTACTTCATGTAAAGAGAGGACAGACCCATGATGATGGGAAGATGAGCACTTCATGTAAAGAGAAGATAGACCCATGATGATGGGAAGATGAACACTTCATGTAAAGAGAAGATAGACCCATGATGATGGGAAGATGAGCACTTCATGTAAAGAGAAGATAGACCCATGATGATGGGAAGATGAACACTTCATGTAAAGAGAGGACAGACCCATGATGATGGGAAGATGAGTACTTCATGTAAAGAGAGGACAGACCCATGATGATGGGAAGATGAGCACTTCATGT
Source organism: Anomaloglossus baeobatrachus (assembly GCF_048569485.1). NCBI lineage: Eukaryota > Metazoa > Chordata > Amphibia > Anura > Aromobatidae > Anomaloglossus > Anomaloglossus baeobatrachus. The sequence goes on along the minus strand of NC_134353.1, from coordinate 4,146,346 downwards.
AAAGGAAGGACAGACCCATGATGATGGGAAGATGAGCACTTCATGTAAAGGGAGGACAGACCCATGATGATGGGAAGATGAGCACTTCATGTAAAGAGAGGGCAGACCCATGATGATGGGAAGATGAGTACTTCATGTAAAGAGAGGACAGACCCATGATGATGGGAAGATGAGCACTTCATGTAAAGAGAGGACAGACCCATGATGATGGGAAGATGAGCACTTCATGTAAAGAGAGGACAGACCCATGATGATGGGAAGATGAGTACTTCATGTAAAGGAAGGACAGACCCATGATGATGGGAAGATGAGCACTTCATGTAAAGAGAGGACAGACCCATGATGATGGGAAGATGAGCACTTCATGTAAAGGAAGGACAGATCCATGATGATGGGAAGATGAGCACTTCATGTAAAGAGAGGACAGACCCATGATGATGGGAAGATGAGCACTTCATGTAAAGAGAGGACAGACCCATGATGATGGGAAGATAAGCACTTCATGTAAAGAGAGGACAGACCCATGATGATGGGAAGATGAGCACTTCATGTAAAGGAAGGACAGATCCATGATGATGGGAAGATGAGCACTTCATGTAAAGAAAGGACAGACCCATGATGATGGGAAGATGAGCACTTCATGTAAAGGAAGGACAGACCCATGATGATGGGAAGATGAGTACTTCATGTAAAGAGAGGACAGACCCATGATGATGGGAAGATAAGCACTTCATGTAAAGGGAGGACAGACCCATGATGATGGGAAGATAAGCACTTCATGTAAAGAGAGGACAGACCCATGATGATGGGAAGATGAGTACTTCATGTAAAGGGAGGACAGACCCATGATGATGGGAAGATAAGCACTTCATGTAAAGAGAGGACAGACCCATGATGATGGGAAGATAAGCACTTCATGTAAAGAGAGGACAGACCCATGATGATGGGAAGATGAGCACTTCATGTAAAGGAAGGACAGATCCATGATGATGGGAAGATGAGCACTTCATGTAAAGAAAGGACAGACCCATGATGATGGGAAGATGAGCACTTCATGTAAAGGAAGGACAGACCCATGATGATGGGAAGATGAGCACTTCATGTAAAGAGAGGACAGACCCATGATGATGGGAAGATGAGCACTTCATGTAAAGAGAGGACAGACCCATGATGATGGGAAGATGAGTACTTCATGTAAAGGGAGGACAGACTCATGATGATGGGAAGATGAGTACTTCATGTAAAGAGAGGACAGACCCATGATGATGGGAAGATGAGCACTTCATGTAAAGAGAGGACAGACCCATGATGATGGGAAGATGAGTACTTCATGTAAAGAGAGGATAGACCCATGATGATGGGAAGATGAACACTTCATGTAAAGAGAGGACAGACCCATGATGATGGGAAGATGAGCACTTCATGTAAAGGAAGGACAGACCCATGATGATGGGAAGATGAGCACTTCATGTAAAGGAAGGACAGACCCATGATGATGGGAAGATGAGCACTTCATGTAAAGGAAGGACAGACCCATGATGATGGGAAGATGAGCAATTCATGTAAAGGAAGGACAGACCCATGATGATGGGAAGATGAGCACTTCATGTAAAGGGAGGACAGACCCATGATGATGGGAAGATGAGCACTTCATGTAAAGGGAGGACAGACCCATGATGATGGGAAGATGAGCACTTCATGTAAAGGGAGGACAGACCCATGATGGTGGGAAGATGAGCACTTCATGTAAAGGAAGGACAGACCCATGATGATGGGAAGATGAGCACTTCATGTAAAGGGAGGACAGACCCATGATGATGGGAAGATGAGTACTTCATGTAAAGAGAGGATAGAACCATGATGATGGGAAGATGAGTACTTCATGTAAAGAGAGGACAGACCCATGATGATGGGAAGATGAGCACTTCATGTAAAGAGAGGACAGACCCATGATGATGGGAAGATGAGTACTTCATGTAAAGAGAGGACAGACCCATGATGATGGGAAGATGAGCACTTCATGTAAAGAGAGGACAGACCCATGATGGTGGGAAGATGAGCACTTCATGTAAAGAGAGGATAGACCCATGATGATGGGAAGATGAGCACTTCATGTAAAGAGAGGACAGACCCATGATGATGGGAAGATGAGCACTTCATGTAAAGGAAGGATAGACCCATGATGGTGGGAAGATGAGCACTTCATGTAAAGAGAGGACAGACCCATGATGGTGGGAAGATGAGCACTTCATGTAAAGAGAGGACAGACCCATGATGATGGGAAGATGAGTACTTTATGTAAAGGAAGGACAGATCCATGATGATGGGAAGATGAGTACTTCATGTAAAGAGAGGACAGACCCATGATGATGGGAAGATGAGCACTTCATGTAAAGAGAGGACAGACCCATGATGATGGGAAGATGAGTACTTCATGTAAAGAGAGGACAGACCCATGATGATGGGAAGATGAGCACTTCATGTAAAGAGAGGACAGACCCATGATGATGGGAAGATGAGTACTTCATGTAAAGAGAGGACAGACCCATGATGATGGGAAGATGAGTACTTCATGTAAAGAGAGGACAGACCCATGATGATGGGAAGATGAGCACTTCATGTAAAGAGAGGACAGACCCATGATGATGGGAAGATGAGTACTTCATGTAAAGAGAGGACAGACCCATGATGATGGGAAGATGAGCACTTCATGTTAAGAGAGGACAGACCCATGATGATGGGAAGATGAGTACTTCATGTAAAGAGAGGACAGACCCATGATGATGGGAAGATGAGCACTTCATGTAAAGAGTGGACAGACCCATGATGATGGGAAGATGAGTACTTCATGTAAAGAGAGGACAGACCCATGATGATGGGAAGATGAGCACTTCATGTAAAGAGAGGACAGAGAGATGATGGTGGGAAGATGAGTACGTCATGTAAAGGAAGGACAGACCCATGATGGTGGGAAGATGAGTACGTCATGTAAAGAGAGGATAGACCCATGATGATGGGAAGATGAGCACTTCATGTAAAGAGAGGACAGACCCATGATGGTGGGAAGATGAGTACGTCATGTAAAGAGAGGACAGACCCATGATGATGGGAAGATGAGCACTTCATGTAAAGGAAGGACAGACCCATGATGATGGGAAGAAGAGCACTTCATGTAAAGAGAGGATAGACCCATGATGATGGGAAGATGAGCACTTCATGTAAAGAGAGGGCAGACCCATGATGATGGGAAGATGAGCACTTCATGTAAAGAGAGGACAGACCCATGATGATGGGAAGATGAGCACTTCATGTAAAGAGAGGGCAGACCCATGATGATGGGAAGATGAGCACTTCATGTAAAGAGAGGACAGACCCATGATGATGGAAAGAAGAGCACTTCATGTAAAGAGAGGATAGAACCATGATGGTGGGAAGATGAGCACTTCATGTAAAGAGAGGACAGACCCATGATGATGGGAAGATGAGCACTTCATGTAAAGGGAGGACAGACCCATGATGATGGAAAGATGAGCACTTCATGTAAAGGGAGGACAGACCCATGATGATGGGAAGAAGAGCACTTCATGTAAAGAGAGGACAGACCCATGATGATGGGAAGATGAGTACTTCATGTAAAGAGAGGACAGACCCATGATGATGGGAAGATGAGTACTTCATGTAAAGAGAGGACAGACCCATGATGATGGGAAGATGAGTACGTCATGTAAACAGAGGACAGACCCATGATGGTGGGAAGATGAGTACTTCATGTAAAGAGAGGACAGACCCATGATGATGGGAAGATGAGTACTTCATGTAAAGAGAGGACAGACCCATGATGGTGGGAAGATGAGTACTTCATGTAAAGAGAGGACAGACCCATGATGATGGGAAGATGAGTACTTCATGTAAACAGAGGACAGACCCATGATGGTGGGAAGATGAGTACTTCATGTAAAGAGAGGACAGACCCATGATGATGGGAAGATGAGCACTTTATGTAAAGGAAGGACAGACCCATGATGATGGGAAGATGAGCACTTCATGTAAAGAGAGGACAGACCCATGATGATGGGAAGATGACCACTTCATGTAAAGAGAGGACAGACCCATGATCATGGGAAGATGAGCACTTCATGCAAAGAGAGGATAGAACCATGATGGTGGGAAGATGAGCACTTCATGTAAAGAGAGGACAGACCCATGATGATGGGAAGATGAGCACTTCATGTAAAGAGAGGATAGACCCATGATGATGGGAAGAGGAGCACTTCATGTAAAGGAAGGATAGACCCATGATGATGGGAAGATGAGCACTTCATGTAAGGGAGGACAGACCCATGATGATGGGAAGAAGAGCACTTCATGTAAAGAGAGGACAGAACCATGATGGTGGGAAGATGAGCACTTCATGTAAAGAGAGGATAGACCCATGATGATGGGAAGATGAGCACTTCATGTAAAGGAAGGACAGACCCATGATGATGGGAAGAAGAGCACTTCATGTAAAGGGAGGACAGACCCATGATGATGGGAAGAAGAGCACTTCATGTAAAGGGAGGACAGACCCATGATGATGGGAAGATGAGTACTTCATGTAAAGAGAGGACAGACCCATGATGATGGGAAGATGAGCACTTCATGTAAAGAGAGGACAGACCCATGATGATGGGAAGATGAGCACTTTATGTAAAGGAAGGACAGACCCATGATGATGGGAAGATGAGCACTTCATGTAAAGAGAGGACAGAACCATGATGATGGGAAGATGAGCACTTCATGTAAAGAGAGGACAGACCCATGATGATGGGAAGATAAGCACTTCATGTAAAGAGAGGACAGACCCATGATGATGGGAAGATGAGCACTTCATGTAAAGAGAGGATAGACCCATGATGATGGGAAGATGAGCACTTCATGTAAAGAGAGGATAGACCCATGATGATGGGAAGATGAGTACTTCATATAAAGAGAGGACAGACCCATGATGATGGGAAGATGAGCACTTCATGTAAAGAGAGGACAGACCCATGATGATGGGAAGATGAGCACTTCATGTAAAGGGAGGACAGACCCATGATGATGGGAAGAAGAGCACTTCATGTAAAGAGAGGACAGACCCATGATGATGGGAAGAAGAGCACTTCATGTAAAGGGAGGACAGAACCATGATGGTGGGAAGATGACCACGTCATGTAAAGAGAGGACAGACAGACGTCCACTTCATGTAAAGAGGGAACAGACAGATGATGGTGGAAAGACGACCATGTCATGTAAAAAGAGGACAGACCGACAAAGGTGGACAGACGGCCACTTCATGTAAAGAGAGGACAAACAGACGATGGTGGACAGATGACCACATCATGTAAAGAGAGGACAGCCAGATGACCACGTCATGTAAAGAGGGAACAGACAGACGATGGTGGACAGATGACCATGTCATATAAAGAGAGGACAGACAGACGGCCACTTCATGTAAAGAGGGAACAGACAGATGATGGTGGAAAGATGACCACATCATGTAAAGAGAGGACAGACAGACGACCACGTCATGTAAAGAGAGGACAGTCAGATGATGGGGGAAAGACGACCATGTCATGTAAAGAGGGAACAGACAGATGATGGTGGACAGATGACCACGTCATGTAAAGAGAGGACAGACAGACGGCCACTTCATGTAAAGAGAGGACAGACATGTCCACCTCATGGCCACCTCATGTACCACTTGATTTCACGTATGGAGAATTGGAGGCCTCCTGTAATTAAAGCCCTGCTGCTTCTCTCTTGAAGGTCTATGATTGGAGTAAACAGAAGGTGGTCCCAGTCAGTAATCATCTTCAGTGAAGCCCCCTGGAGTTACCACACACAGTCTGTACTAGTGATGATACCAGACATTGCTGTAATTAGATTAGGTCAGTGCCGGATGAGATTATTACATAAGTGGATTGTCAGTGATGGGGGACATGAACAATTAGCAGGGTTTAGTTACACAAGGGCTCTACAGAATAAAGCTCCGAGCCTCCACCATGATTTACCTACTGTGTTTATCTGCACCCAAACCTTGATGAAGTCAGCATGCAATGTATAAACCAGTGTGAGGCAATGCGCCCGATACCGGTGTGGGTATGAGGCTTTCCTCTGCCGGGAACTTGTATGTTCTCCGTGTGGCCGTCCTCCAGGCTCTCCAGCAATACTGGTGTGGGTATGAGGCCTTCCTCTGCCGGGAGCTTGTATGTTCTCCGTGTGGCCGTCCCCCAGGCTCTCCGGCTATACCGGTGTGGGTATGAGGCTTTCCTCTGCCGGGAGCTTGTATGTTCTCCGTGTGGCCGTCCTCCAGGCTCTCCAGCAATACTGGTGTGGGTATGAGGCCTTCCTCTGCTGGGAACTTGTATGTTCTTCGTGTGGCCGTCCACCAGGCCCTCCGGTGATACCGGTGTGGGTATGAGGCTTTCCTCTGCCGGGAACTTGTATGTTCTCCGTGTGGCTGTCCTCCAGGCTCTCCAGCGATACCGGTGTGGGTATGAGGCCTTCCTCTGCCGGGAACTTGTATGTTCTCCGTGTGGCCGTCCTCCAGGCTCTCCAGCGATACTGGTGTGGGTATGAGGCCTTCCTCTGCCGGGAGCTTGTATGTTCTCCGTGTGGCCATCCTCCAGGTTCTCCGGCTATACCGGTGTGGGTATGAGGCCTTCCTCTGCCGCAACTTGTATGTTCTCCGTGTGGCCGTCCTCCAGGCTCTCCAGCGATACCGGTGTGGGTATGAGGCCTTCCTCTGCCGGGAGCTTGTATGTTCTCCGTGTGGCCATCCTCCAGGTTCTCCGGCTATACCGGTGTGGGTATGAGGCCTTCCTCTGCCGCAACTTGTATGTTCTCCGTGTGGCCGTCCTCCAGGCTCTCCAGCGATACCAGTGTGGGTATGAGGCCTTCCTCTGCCGGGAGCTTGTATGTTCTCCCTGTGGCCGTCCTCCAGGCTCTCCGGCTATACCGGTGTGGGTATGAGGCTTTCCTCTGCCGGGAGCTTGTATGTTCTCCGTGTGGCCGTCCTCCAGGCTCTCCAGCGATACCAGTGTGGGTATGAGGCCTTCCTCTGCCGGGAGCTTGTATGTTCTCCCTGTGGCCGTCCTCCAGGCTCTCCGGCTATACCGGTGTGGGTATGAGGCCTTCCTCTGCCGGGAGCTTGTATGTTCTCCCTGTGGCCGTCCTCCAGGCTCTCCGGCTATACCGGTGTGGGTATGAGGCCTTCCTCTGCCGGGAGCTTGTATGTTCTCCGTGTGGCCGTCCTCCAGGCTCTCCAGCGATACCAGTGTGGGTATGAGGTCTTCCTCTGCCGGGAGCTTGTATGTTCTCCCTGTGGCCGTCCTCCAGGCTCTCCGGCTATACCGGTGTGGGTATGAGGCCTTCCTCTGCCGGGAGCTTGTATGTTCTCCCTGTGGCCGTCCTCCAGGCTCTCCGGCTATACCGGTGTGGGTATGAGGCCTTCCTCTGCCGGGAGCTTGTATGTTCTCCGTGTGGCCGTCCTCCAGGCTCTCCAGCGATACCGGTGTGGGTATGAGGCCTTCCTCTGCCGGGAGCTTGTATGTTCTCCCTGTGGCCGTCCTCCAGGCTCTCCGGCGATACCGGTGTGGGTATGAGGCCTTCCTCTGCTGGGAGCTTGTATCTTCTCCGTGTGGCCGTCCTCCAGGATCTCCAGCGATACCGGTGTGGGTATGAGGCCTTCCTCTGCCGGGAGCTTGTATGTTCTCCGTGTGGCCGTCCTCCAGGCTCTCCAGCGATACCGGTGTGGGTATGAGGCCTTCCTCTGCCGGGAGCTTGTATGTTCTCCCTGTGGCCGTCCTCCAGGCTCTCCAGCGATACCAGTGTGGGTATGAGGCCTTCCTCTGCCGGGAGCTTGTATGTTCTCCCTGTGGCCGTCCTCCAGGCTCTCCGGCGATACCGGTGTGGGTATGAGGCCTTCCTCTGCTGGGAGCTTGTATCTTCTCCGTGTGGCCGTCCTCCAGGCTCTCCAGCGATACAGGTGTGGGTATGAGGCCTTCCTCTGCCGGGAGCTTGTATGTTCTCCGTGTGGCCGTCCTCCAGGCTCTCCAGCGATACCGGTGTGGGTATGAGGCCTTCCTCTGCCGGGAGCTTGTATGTTCTCCGTGTGGCTGTCCTCCAGGCTCTCCAGCTTCATCCTATTTGGTGACAGTAATGCACTGCAACATTAATTACATTAATAAACAATATGTCAAATGTAGAAAAGAGGATTCATCCTGGTCCATTCACAGTATATCACAAAAGTGAGTACACCCCTGACATTTCTGTAAATATTTTATATCTTTTCCTGGTGCAGCGCTGCAGATCTGACCCTGTGATACAATGTGCAGTGTCAGTGCGCAGCTTGTATACAATGTACAGTGTCAGTGTGCAGCTTGTATACAATGTGCAGTGTCAGTGTGCAGCTTGTATACAATGTACAGTGTCAGTGTGCAGCTTGTATACAATGTACAGTGTCAGTGTGCAGCTTGTATACAATGTGCAGTGTCAGTGTGCAGCTTGTATACAATGTGCAGTGTCAATGTGCAGCTTGTATACAATGTGCAGTGTCAGTGTGCAGCTTGTATACAATGTACAGTGTCAGTGTGCAGCTTGTATACAATGTGCAGTGTCACAGAGCAGCTTGTATACAATGGGCAGTGTCAGTGTGCAGCTGGTATACAATGTGCAGTGTCAGTGTGCAGCTTGTATACAATGTGCAGTGTCAGTGTGCAGCTTGTATACAATGCAGCTTACATAACAGTGTAAATAACTCATCACAGCCATTAATGTCTAAACTGCTGGCAACAAAGGTGAGTACATCACTTAGTGATAATGAACAAATTGTGCCCAATTAGGCAAGTTTCCCCCCGATGTCATGTGACTCATTAGTGTTACAAGGTCTCAGGTGTGTCTGAAGGAGCCGGTGTGTTGCATTCGGTGTTATCGCGCACACTCTCATACTGGTCACTGGAGGCTCAACATGGCTCCTCATGGCAAAGAATTTTATGAGGAGCGGAAAATAGAATCATTGCTCTAAAAAAAAAGCCGGGGCTTTAAGAAGATTGCAGCGCCCTGAACCTGAGCTGCAGCACGGTGGCCAAGACCATACAGAGGTATAACCAGACAGGATCCACTGAAAACAGAACTCACCATGGCCGACCACAGAAGCTGAGCGCACAACTTCAGCATAATATTCAGAGGTCGTCTGTTCAGAATAGACGTATGAGTGCTGCCAGCATTGCTGCACAGGTTACAGGGGTGTGGGGGGCCCGCCTGTCAGTGCTCAGACCATACACCGCACACTGCAGAGGTTACAGGGGTGGGGGGTCCGCCTGTCAGTGCTCAGGCCATACCCCGCACACTGCAGAGGTTACAGGGGTGTGGGGGGGCCCGCCTGTCAGTGCTCAGACCATACACCGCACACTACAGAGGTTACAGGGGTGGGGGGTCCGCCTGTCAGTGCTCAGGCCATACACTGCACACTGCAGAAGTTACAAGGGTGTGGGGTCCACCTGTCAGTGCTCACACCATACCCCGCACACTGCAGAGGTTACAGGGGTGTGGGGGGGCCCGCCTGTCAGTGCTCAGACCATACACCGCACACTACAGAGGTTACAGGGGTGGGGGGTCCGCCTGTCAGTGCTCAGACCATACACTGCACACTGCAGAGGTTACAGGGGTGGGGGTCCACCTGTCAGTGCTCAGACCATACACTGCACACTGCAGAGGTTACAGGGGTTTGGGGGGGCCCGCCTGTCAGTGCTCAGGCCATACACTGCACACTGCAGAAGTTACAAGGGTGTGGGGTCCGCCTGTCAGTGCTCAGACCATACACCACACACTGCAGAGGTTACAGGGATGGGGGTCCGCCTGTCAGTGCTCAGATCATACACCGCACACTACAGAGGTTACAGGGGTGGGGGGGTCCGCCTGTCAGTGCATAGACCATACACCACTCACTGCACAAGTTACAAGGGTGGGGGGTCCGCCTGTCAGTGCTCTGACCATACACCACACACTGCAGAGGTCATGACTCGCCCACCCCAGGGCTATGGGACACCCGGTGCCGGGCCGGACTAGTCCGGGGGTAGTCAGTGGTGGCGGGGCCCGACTCCGTGGCACTGGTGGGTGTCAGTTAAATATGGCTGGTGACTTGGGGTTTGTGTTCATGACGCCACCTGTGGTATGCGGCTATTAAGCCGCCGCTGTTGTGTAAGGCCTCCGGGGTGATGATATGGCAGCAATGGTGGTACTGCTCCCCACAGGTGGAGCGGAGCCCCGGGGACACTGTTGGTGCTCGTGAGAGTCTATGGTGTTGTGTGGATAACACGGTGCAGGGCCGACAGGCAATGAAAGAACCAGGCACAAACAACAGTCTCTTTACCTTCTCCTCCTTTACTTCACAAACGGTTAGTCCTGGGAGACCGTCACAGGTGGTAGAGGGCTCCGGCCGGCCTGGAAGTAACTGAGATGTCGTTTTGGCCAGATGAGTCTGAGGCCTACTCCTGTTCTTTTCCTTACTGTGATAGGACCCTGCTCTCTGGATTTAGCAATGGCCCTCTTGCTGCTGGGACCGGTGGTACGTCCCTTTCCCTCTGTGGTAGGCTGCACAGGCCCTCTCTGGTGCTTCTCTGCTGGAGTCCACACCGGGCCCTGATGATGCAGCTGTACCTTCGGGCTGTTTATGGGCCAGGTGCTTGCAGCTCTCCTGCCCTTCGGATTCGGCTACCAGGGAGTATTTTAGGCCCTGGTGGCCACAGACTCCGATGTCCGAGTCTCTTCTGTGCCTCTCTGCTCCTCCTGCTTCCCTGGGCCAAGCTGCTCCAGCTCTAGGCCCCAGTTCCACAGGACAGCACACTCTGCATCTGCACTCTTTGCTTTCTCCTACAGACTGAACACTAACTCCTCCCTCAGGCCAGACTTAAGGAATGCTCCCTGGAACTCCAGGTTCAGAGCTCCCCCTGCTGGCCTGAGGGAGAACTGCGTTGGATGTTAAACTTACTGGCCAATAGACCTCCCAATTACCTCCAGGCTCAGCATTAACCCTTTGGAGGGGCAATGCTGTTGTGGCGACCAGGTCCTGGGGCGCCACACTCCTCCTTAGTTAAACTCAGTACTCCCGGACTGAAGAAAACAAAACAAGACATAACATGTTACAACCTTAAACAACTATAAGAGTCTAGTGTGGCTCCCTGCCGGGTGTCCATTACACTGCTCCATGGGGGACCCGCCACGATAAAACCCCCAACGTAGGCTCTGGGCATGCGTCAGAGCATTGCTGACCCCACTCTATGCACGCCGGACGGGTTTTTCTTCGGGGGTGTTGAGCACACTGGTGCTAACTATGAACAATTAGAGTGTTGGCCACCCATAGTCCAGTGGCCCAATTGTCCATTTACTTAATCACCTAAGACAAAAAAACATTTTGTACAAGAGATTTCAACTAACTATATACTTTCTGTTAGGTATTTTACTTTCTATGTCCTATACCTTGGAGGGGGCTGTCCCCGAGTGCTACGTTGGGACCGGCGTAGCTCTGGGGTTTGTCCCTGACTACTTGGAGTGTCTGCCCCCTCCGTGTTACTGGTAGGCCTAACCCTGACAGGTATGCGTGATGGTTGCCTACGGGGTCTCAGGTTCGCCAAGGGTACGACAGGTTCACCACTGGCAGGGGGTTGATTCTCCTGTTCTACTGCTGGCGTGTCATCTTGTGTTGGGACGGACAGTTCCTTAGGTGGATCTGGAACCTCTTCTGTCTCCGGCTCGACCAACTGCGGGAACGTCAAGACTGGTACCACTATGGCGTTATTGATTCGGGTCCAAGTTTTGGGGAATTTTCCGAGGATTGTTTGGATCATCTCTTCCTCCTTTTCTTGAATTTGGGGACTTTCTTGTGTTTCTTCTACTTCTTTTTGGATTTTGCACCGCTCAGGGCACGCTTTCAGGCGGTCTCGAGAAACTGCTTGATAGGTCTTGCCTTCATCTTTGCTTATGAGGCATACCTTACTATTGTCAAAGTTGGAGGGAATAATGGTGTAGGGTTCATTCTCCCACTGATCATCTAATTTATGCGCCCTCCGCTTTTTCTTGAGGACCTGTTCTCCAGGTGCTAAGGGAGTTGCTGGGGCTGTTTGATTGTAGTTCTGCTCTTGTCTCGTTCTTGCTTGGGACAAGCTCCTTTCTACGCATTCTTGAACTCTGCGGTACTGCTGTTGTCGTTCTGTATCCCAATCTTCTATCTCTTGAACTGCTTCAGGTGACACAGTTCCCATCTCCAAGTCTACAGGTAACTTGCCAGGTCTGGCTCGCATCAGGTAAGCAGGGCTGCAGTTGGTCGAATTTACTGGGATATGGTTGTACAGGTCTACCAGATCTGGTAACTTCTCTGGCCATTGGTTTCTTTCTTCCAGAGGTAGAGTCTTGAGCATATCAATAACCACATGGTTCATCTTCTCGCACAATCCATTGGTTTGGGGGTGGTACGGTGTGGTTCTGATTTTCTTACAACCGTACATGTTACAGAACTCTTGGAACACTTCTGCCTCGAATGCAGGACCTTGATCAGTCAGTACCCTCTCAGGGTAACCGTGAGGTCGACAAAAGTATGCCTGAAATGCTCTAGCTGCTCTTCTGGCTGTCTGGTCCTTCACAGGCACTACTACCAGGAAACAAGAGTAATGGTCCACAATGGTGAGGGCGTAAACATAGCCTGACCGGCTCGGTGTTAACTTCACATGGTCCAGGGCCACCAACTCTAGGGGCTGCTTCGTGACAATTGGCTGTAGGTGAGACCTCTGGCTGGCACCATCTTTCCGCCTCAGGTTACACGGACCATAGTCTCGGCACCACTTCTCGACTGTCTTTCTCATGTGCACCCAGTAGAACCGATCACGGAGTAGGGTCTCCAACTTCTTCCACCCGAAGTGTCCTGCTTTATCATGGTAAGCTGCTAGGACCATTGGAGCATCCCTCTGTGGGACCACTATCTGCCAGAGGAGTTCATTCGTTCGCCAGTTGACATATCTCTTGCATAGCTTGCCTTGGTAGGTGAACAGTCGTCCCCTCTCCTTCCACAGCTGCTGGGCTTCTTCTGGAGCATCTGGGCCAAGATGGGTCTCAGCTTGTGCTAGCTATTCTTTGACCAATTCTACGGCCGGGTCACCGTTCTGTGTCTCTTCCCAATTATGGTGGAGTAATGGGTTGACCGAGACCTCGTGCTGGCTCGAGCGCTTCTCTCCTACAGCATGCTCACACTGGGAAACACCTTGGTGATGGAAAGCCGGTAACTCTATCTCTTCGAGTTCATCCAGGTCTTCTCCAGACTCGGGTAAGTGAGGCATTCTGGACAGCGCATCAGCATTGTTATTCTTCTTGCCAGCCCGGTACTTGATGGTAAAGTCAAAGTTAGACAGCCGGGCCATCCATCGCTGCTCCAACGCACCTAGCTTGGCTGTTGCCAGATGTGTCAACGGATTGTTGTCCGTGAAGATGGTGAACTTGGCCGACGCCAGATAGTGCTTGAAGCGTTCAGTCACTGCCCAAACAATAGCGAGGAACTCCAGCTTGAAGGAACTGTAGTTTTCTGGATTCCTTTCTGTGGGACGAAGCTTCCTGCTGGCGTAAGCTATCACCTTCTCTCTGCCTCCCTGCACCTGGGACAGAACTGCTCCCAGGCCCACGTTGCTGGCGTCTGTGTACAGTACAAACGGCTGGCTGTAGTCAGGGTAGGCCAGAATTTCTTCTCCCGTGAGAGCCCCTTTCAGCCGGACAAAAGACGTTTCTATTTGGCTGTTCCATTCAAATGGAGGGCTTTGCTTCTTAGCCTTCTTTGGCTGGCCCACCAGGAGATCTTGAAGAGGCGCTGCTATCTTGGTGAAACCATCAATGAACCTTCGGTAGTAGCCCACCAGCCCAAGGAACTGCCGCACCTCCTTTACCGTGGTGGGTCTTGGCCAGTCCTTGATTACGGTGACTTTCTCTGGATCAGGTGCCACACCTTCTGCGCTGACCACATGACCAAGTACTGTACCTTTGGCTTTAAGAGGTGACATTTGGACGGCTTTATCTTCAGGCCATACTCAGACAGGGACTCGAACACTTCTGCTAAGTGCCTCAGGTGGTCTTCATAAGTCTTGGAGTAGACTATGACGTCATCCAGGTACAACAGCACGGTTTCAAAGTTGTGGTGGCCCAAGCAGCACTCCATCAACCTTTGGAATGTCCCTGGGGCGTTGCAGAGCCCGAATGGCATACAACTGAACTCGCAGAGGCCCATTGGTGTCGTGAATGCAGTCTTCTCCTTGTCTGCCTCTGCCACGGGAACCTGCCAATACCCACTGGTGAGATCCAAGGTGGAGAAATAGTTAGCTGACTTTAAGGCTGTTAGCGACTCCTCTATTCTGGGTAGTGGATAAGCATCTTTATGTGTAATGCGGTTAATTTGTCTGTAATCTACACACATTCTCATTGTACCATCTTTTTTCTTTACGAGCACTAGTGGAGCTGCCCAGGGGCTACAACTATCTCTGATAACCCCAGCCTCCTTCATTTCTCGTAACATTTCTTTGGCACGCTGATACTGTGCGGGGGGTACAGGGCGGTATCTCTCTTTAATGGGATGATGATCACCCGTGGGGATTTGATGTTTAACCCCTTTTACCTGCCCAAAACCTAGGGGGTGTTTGCTGAAGACCCGCTCGTACTCCTGTACCACCCGGCAAACCCCATGCTTTTGGTGTGAGGGGGTGGAGTCGGTGCCTACATGTAATTTTTGGCACCAGTCTTCCAGCTGTCCCTTGGAGCCATTGTCTTCCGCCTGGTCGGACGGGATCAAGGGTTCCACTGCTTTGATGGTATTGTTGCTGACAGTGTACAGTTTTGCTACAGTGGCGTACCGGGGCAATTTGGCCTACTCCTCCCCACAATTCAGGACACGGATGGGCACTCTTCCCTTGCGGACGTCTGCTACCCCTCTGGCTATCAGGACTCCAGGCCTACTGTCTGAATACACCGGTTCTACCAAGGCATGGTAATCCTGACCCCTGAGGCCTATTGCTGCCCGACACCATATCAACATTTCACTTCTTGGGGGTATTGCAATGGGGAGGGGGTCACTTACCCTCACACTGCCAATTTCTCCTCCGGCCAGCTCTACCTGCTGCCTCCTCATCAGGGCTCTGATCTCCCTCTGTAGGGCACGCTGCTGCCCGGAGCTGGCAGTTTCAGACGCCTGTTGCAACAAAATTATCACTTCGGCAATACAATTTTCCATCACATTTGTACCAATGGTTAGCAGTGGGTCAGGTTCTTTGCGATCAATATCTACAATTATCATCCCCTGACATGGCAATTCTACCCGCCCCACTTTAATGGTTACTTCTTTATACCCAATTTGAGGTAAGGGCTGACCATTACTGGCCACAATTGTTAAATCATCATCTGGGCCATGGTCAATGTCTGAGTCAGCCCAATATCTTTTGTACAGTTTGTAGGGGATGGTTGTTACCTGGGACCCCGTATCCAAGAGGGCATTCAAAGGGATCCCATCCAGCACAATAGGAAGGACCGGGCGTCCTCCCACATGCTTGCTGCGGCTGGGGGTTGAGCCGGGCTTCCTTACACCTGGGGGTTGGCTCCTGGCCCCAGGCTCAGCTCATTTAAAGGACAGTGTCGTGCAATGTGGCCCGCCTGACTGCAGCGGCGGCAGATCGGTTGTCCCGTTGAATCATACCGGTCTGTGTCTTTTCCTCGGGTCGGCGGAATCCTCCTCTGTCGCATCCATGGGACGTCATCTGGGCTGGAGGCCAACTCGATTCTTGCAGGCGATGGGGTCACTTGTAGGGACTGCACGGTCTTGGCAAGGGCAGCTACAGTCCTGGTCAGCTCCTGGACCTGCTGTCTGAGCTCTGCAGTGGGATCCTTTTCCAGGGACTGCGCCTCGGCCCCTGCAGCGGCTCGTGTTGCAGGCACCACCCCGGGGTACGTGATAACAAGAGGCCGGAGGGGTACTGGGTCATCCGGTGTAGATTCTCTCAGTACCCGGATGGCCTGGTCCTTAAACTTTGCAAAGTCCAGAGCAGGGTTCTGCAGGACCATGATACGCAGCTGGGTCCTGTGGGCATCTGACAGGAGCCCCTCTATGAACTGCTCAGTTAGGAGTTTGTGTTCTTCTCGTACACTCTCTGGGTCCACCTGTTTAACTGCTTTCAGGGTCTCCTGCAAGTTTAAGGCATAGTCCCTTATGCTGTCTGTGGCCCGTTGTTTGCACCCAAAGAATCTCATCTTTATTTCTGCTGCGGTGCGGGTGTCAAAAGTACTCTTCAGCTTGGCCAGTATCTGGGTTGCTGTCCCTTTATCTGTATCAGGCCAGGACTTCACTTCACGCTGGGCCGCGCCGGCTAGCTGCCCCATTAATATGCCCACCTTCTGGCTCTCAGTCAGCGGATACACCCGGAATAAGCTGTGCAGCCTTTCTCTGAAGTCGCTCAGGGTATGTGACTCCCCAGAGTACTGCGGCAGCCATTCTGCTCCCGGTATGTACGGCATGGTGATCGGCATTACCGGCGCTACAGTGGGGGCTGGGGCGACGGCGACTGGGATTGCTTCGGCCGGTGCTGCGGCGCCTTGGGCGATGGCAGCCACCTGCTCTCCCTCCGAGTCGGACATCATCCTACCCCTTAGTGAACCTTACCAGGCTCCGTTCACTTTTCAAAATCTCTTCCGGGTAGCGCGGGGTTAACGACCCTCTGCTCTGATGGCGCGCTCCCTTCGCGCTCTTTGTCAGGCACGCTCCCCTTCTTCCTGCGCTCAGCGAGGCTAATGGCGGCGGCAGTTTGCAAACAGTAACACAGTCTTTTAAGCACAGTTTCTGCAGGCGCACAGTACCCGGTGGGGCCGGGCACGAAATCCTGTTCATGACGCCAAAATTGACTCGCCCACCCCAGGGCTATGGGACACCCGGTGCCGGGCCGGACTAGTCCGGGGGTAGTCAGTGATGGCGGGGCCCGACTGAGTATGAGGCCTACTCCTGTTCTTTTCCTTACTGTGATAGGACCCTGCTCTCTGGATTGGCAATGGCCCTCTTTGCTGCTGGGACCGGTGGTACGTCCCTTTCCCTCTGTAGCAGGCTGCGCAGGCCCTCTCTGGTGCTTCTCTGCTGGAGTCCTCACCGGGCCCTGATGCTGCAGCTGTACCTTTGGGCTGTTTATGGGCCAGGTGCTTGCAGCTCTCCTGCCCTTCGGATTCGGCTACCAGGGAGTATTTTAGGCCCTGGTGGCCACAGACTCCAATGTCCGAGTCTCTTCTGTGCCTCTCTGCTGCTCCTGCTTCCCTGGGCCAAGCTGCTCCAGCTCTAGGCCCCAGTTCCACAGGACAGCACACTCTGCGTCTGCACTCTTTGCTTTCTCCTACAGACTGAACACTAACTCCTCCCTCAGGCCAGACTTAAGGAATGCTCCCTGGAACTCCAGGTTCAGAGCTCCCCCTGCTGGCCTGAGGGAGAACTGCGTTGGATGTTAAACTTACTGGCCAATAGACCTCCCAATTACCTCCAGGCTCAGCATTAACCCTTTGGAGGGGCAATGCTGTTGTGGCGACCAGGTCCTGGGGCGCCACAGTTACAGGGGTGGAGGGTCCGCCTGTCAGTGCTCAGACCATACACCACACACTGCAGAGGTTACAGGGGTGGGGGGTCCACCTGTCAGTGCTCAGACCATACACAACACACTGCAGAGGTTACAGGGGTGGGGGGTCCGCCTGTCAGTGCTCAGACCATACACCACACACTGCAGAGGTTACAGGGGTGGGGGGTCCGCCTGTCAGTGCTCAGACCATACACCGCACACTGCAGAGGATACAGGGGTGGGGGGTCCGCCTGTCAGTGCTCAGACCATACACCGCAAACTGCAGAGGTTACAGGGGTGGGGGGTCCGCCTGTCAGTGCTCAGACCATACACCGCACACTGCAGAGGTTACAGGGGTGGGGGGATCCGCCTGTCAGTGCTCAGACCATACACCACACACTGTAGAGGTTACAGGGGTGGGGGGTCCGCCTGTCAGTGCTCAGACCATACACCACACACTGTACAGGTTACAGGGGTGGGGGGTCCGCCTGTCAGTGCTCAGACCATACACCACACACTGCAGAGGTTACAGGGGTGGAGGGGTCCGCCTGTCAGTGCTCAGACCATACACCACACACTGCAGAGGTTACAGGGGTGGGGGGTCCGCCTGTCAGTGCTCAGACCATACACCACACACTGCAGAGGTTACAGGGGTGGGAGGTCCGCCTGTCAGTGCTCAGACCATACACTGCACACTGCAGAGGTTACAGGAGTGGGGGGTCCGCCTGTCAGTGCTCAGACCATACACCACACACTGCAGAGGTTACAGGAGTGAGGGGTCCGCCTGTCAGTGCTCAGACCATACACCACACACTGCAGAGGTTACAGGGGTGGGAGGTCCGCCTGTCAGTGCTCAGACCATACACTGCACACTGCAGAGGTTACAGGAGTGGGGGATCCGCCTGTCAGTGCTCAGACCATACACCACACACTGCAGAGGTTACAGGGGTGGGGGGTCCGCCTGTCAGTGCTCAGACCAAACACCACACACTGCAGAGGTTACAGGGGTGGGGGGTCCGCCTGTCAGTGCTCAGACCATACACCACACACTGCAGAGGTTACAGGGGTGGGAGGTCCGCCTGTCAGTGCTCAGACCATACACTGCACACTGCAGAGGTTACAGGAGTGGGGGGTCCGCCTGTCAGTGCTCAGACCATACACCACACACTGCAGAGGTTACAGGAGTGAGGGGTCCGCCTGTCAGTGCTCAGACCATACACCACACACTGCAGAGGTTACAGGGGTGGGAGGTCCGCCTGTCAGTGCTCAGACCATACACTGCACACTGCAGAGGTTACAGGAGTGGGGTATCCGCCTGTCAGTGCTCAGACCATACACCACACACTGCAGAGGTTACAGGGGTGGGGGGTCCGCCTGTCAGTGCTCAGACCATACACCACACACTGCAGAGGTTACAGGGGTGGGAGTGTGAAGCCCCACAGGTGTAGTGTCGGTGTCGGTGCATTACCTTCAGGGACTCCACGTTGCTGGATCTCCGTCACTGGTAGGAAATCTTCTTGTTTGATCGTGACGCCACTCTCAGTATTGCGGTCAGTGGGGACCGCCACTGCAGGTTAGGGGACGCCTGGGGCTGATGGTGGGTGCAGTCGGATGTAGTAGCCTCCTGAGAGTGAGGCAAGCCCCAGGGCCCGGTGTAGGTTTGTAGTACTACAAGTCGCAGAATGACCACACAGGCAGAGTGTCTTTCAGGGTTTTTACTCACATTTGATGGCAGGGTGAGTAACCCGGGCGTAGCTGGGACGAACCAGGTGGAACCAGGTATCCTTCAGGCTGACTTTATGAGGGTGACTACTGACTCGCCTTCCTTAGCCCTTAGTGGTTTGGGGTAACCCCGACTTTGAGTCCCTATGGGGGTCACCCAGGGAAGATGCTCCAAGCCTCTCTCCCCTTCTTGTTTCGCCGTGTGCTTGTTCCCCGGACCAGGCCACTCCAGCCTCTTGCCTCCTATGACCTATGGGCCCTAACTTGCGGTTACGTGGCTGCGGCTTTTGTAGTGTTGTGGTGTGGGCTTTAAGGGCCCCACACCGGCAGGTTTAGCAGAAGAAAGCTGGATCTATCTTCGCTTCGGGATCTGCCGCCCGGTTGGGCCTGGTGCTCTCTAGCAGTCTCCTTACTTCCCACTCCGTTGCACTCCCTAGCTGAAGCTGGCTTTCAGGCAGCACTCCTAGTTGACCGTTCTCCCCCGTCTGTAGCCACTGCGCGGGCGCTGTTAGACAGCAACAGCCCCACAGGTCTGCTCCTCACTGAGCCCTCTGGAGTTCTCTGCTCTAACTGACTCACTGCTCCTCCTCTCCTGTTCTTGCCTACGCCACCTAGCAACCAGACTCTCCACCACACCCCTTGAGAGGAGATGGAGGCTCTACCCCCTCCACTATTCCAGTGAAGGTGAAGGCTTGCCCCCTCCTGGGATCCCCAGGGGTCCTCTCATGGGTACATGTGTGAGACCTGGTCACTATGCGCCTGTGTACCACACCCCTGTCAGCCTTCTGGATTACCTGTATTGTACTGTCCCCAGCATGGGTGCAGTACTCAGTGGTGCCTGACCAGGTCAGGGGCGCCACAGGAGGTCCGCCTGTCAGTGCTCAGACCATACACTGCACACTGCAGAGGTTACAGGAGTGGGGGATCCGCCTGTCAGTGCTCAGACCATACACCACACACTGCAGAGGTTACAGGGGTGGGGGGTCCGCCTGTCAGTGCTCAGACCATACACCGCACACTGTACAGGTTACAGGGGTGGGGGGTCCGCCTGTCAGTGCTCAGACCATACACCACACACTGTACAGGTTACAGGGGTGGGGGGTCCGCCTGTCAGTGCTCAGACCATACACCACACACTGCAGAGGTTACAGGGGTGGAGGGGTCCGCCTGTCAGTGCTCAGACCATACACCACACACTGCAGAGGTTACAGGGGTGGGAGGTCCGCCTGTCAGTGCTCAGACCATACACTGCACACTGCAGAGGTTACAGGGGTGGGGGTCCACCTGTCAGTGCTCAGACCATACACTGTACACTGCAGAGGTTACAGGGGTGGGGGGTCCGCCTGTTAGTGCTCAGACCATACACCACACACTGCAGAGGTTCCAGGGGTGGAGGGTCCGCCTGTCAGTGCTCAGACCATACACCACACACTGCAGAGGTTACAGGGGTGGGGGGTCCGCCTGTCAGTGCTCGGACCGTACACCGCACACTGCAGAGGTTACAGGGGTGGGGGGTCCGCCTGTCAGTGCTCAGACCATACACCGCACACTGCAGAGGTTACAGGTGTGGGGGTTCCGCCTATCAGTACTCAGACTATACACCACACACTGCAGAGGTTACAGGGGTGGGGGGGTCCGCCTATCAGTGCTCAGACTATACACCACACACTGCAGAGATTACAGGGGTGGGGGGTCCGCCTGTCAGTGCTCAGACCATAAACTGCACACTGCAGAGGTTACAGGGGTGGAGGGTCCGCCTGTCAGTGCTCAGACCATACACCGCACACTGCAGAGGTTACAGGGGTGGGGGGTCCGCCTGTCAGTGCTCAGACCATACACCGCACACTGCAGAGATTACAGGGGTGGAGGGTCCGCCTGTCAGTGCTCAAACCATACACTGCACACTGCAGAGGTTACAGGGGTGGGGGGGTCCGCCTGTCAGTGCTCAAACCATACACTGCACACTGCAGAGGTTACAGGGGTGGGGGGTCCGCCTGTCAGTGCTCAAACCATACACTGCACACTGCAGAGGTTACAGGGGTGGGGGGGTCCGCCTGTCAGTGCTCAGACCATACACCACACACTGCAGAGGTTACAGGGGTGGAGGGTCCGCCTGTCAGTGCTTAGACCATACACCACACACTGCAGAGGTTACAGGGGTGGGGGGTCCGCCTGTCAGTGCTCAAACCATACACCGCACACTGCAGAGGTTACAGGGGTGGGGGTCCGCCTGACAGTGCTCAGACCATACACCGAACACTGCAGAGGTTACAGGGGTGGGGGGACCACCTGTCAGTGCTCAGACCATACACCGCACACTGCAGAGGTTACAGGGGTGGGGGTCCGCCTGACAGTGCTCAGACCATACACCGAACACTGCAGAGGTTACAGGGGTGGGGGTCCGCCTGTCAGTGTTTTGACCATACACTGCACACTGCAGAGGTTACAGGGGTGGGGGGTCTGCCTGTCAGTGCTCAGCCAATACACCACACACTGCAGAGGTTACAGGGGTGGGGGGTCCGCCTGACAGTGCTCAGACCATACACCGCACACTGCAGAGGTTACAGGGGTGGGGGTCCGCCTGTCAGTGCTCAGACCATATACCACACACTGCAGAGGTTACAGGGGTGGGGGTCCACCTATCAGTGCTCAGACCATACACCGCACACTGCAGAGGTTCCAGGGGTGGAGGGTCCGCCTGTCAGTGCTCAGACCATACACCGCACACTGCAGAGGTTACAGGGGTGGGGGTCCGCCTGTCAGTGCTCGGACCATACACCGCACACTGCAGAGGTTACAGGGGTGGAGGATCCGCCTGTCAGTGCTCGGACCATACACCGCACACTGCAGAGGTTACAGGGGTGGGGGGTCCGCCTGTCAGTGCTCAGACCATACACCGCACACTGCAGATGTTACAGGGGTGGGGGGTCCGCCTGTCAGTGCTCAAACCATACACTGAACACTGCAGAGGTTACAGGGGTGGGGGGGTCCGCCTGTCAGTGCTCAGACCATACACCGCACACTGCAGAGGTTCCAGGGGTGGAGGGTCCGCCTGTCAGTGCTCAGACCATACACCACACACTGCAGAAGTTACAGGGGTGGAGGATCCGCCTGTCAGTGCTCGGACCATACACCACACACTGCAGAGGTTACAGGGGTCGGGGGTCTGCTTGTCAGTACTCAGACCATATACCGCACACTGCAGAGGTTACAGGGGTGGGGGGTCTGCCTGTCAGTGCTCAAACCATACACCGCACACTGCAGAGGTTACAGGGGTGGGGGGACCACCTGTCAGTGCTCAGACCATACACCACACACTGCAGAGGTTACAGGGGTGGGGGGTCTGCCTGTCAGTGCTCAGACCATACACCGCACACTGCAGAGGTTACAGGGGTGGGGGGACCACCTGTCAGTGCTCAGACCATACACCGCACACTGCAGAGGTTACAGGGGTGGGGGGTCCGCCTGTCAGTGCTCAGACCATACACCGCACACTGCAGAGGTTACAGGGGTTGGGGGTCCACCTGTGAGTGCTCAGACCATACACCACACACTGCAGAGGTTACAGGGATGGGAGGTCCGCCTGTCAGTGCTCAGACCATACACTGCACACTGCAGAGGTTACAGGGGTGGGGGGTCCGCCTGTCAGTGCTCAGACCATACACTGCACACTGCAGAGGTTCCAGGGGTGGAGGGTCCGCCTGTCAGTGCTCAGACCATACACCGCACACTGCAGAGGTTACAGGGGTGGGGGTCCGCCTGTCAGTGCTCGGACCATACACCGCACACTGCAGAGGTTACAGGGGTGGAGGATCCGCCTGTCAGTGCTCGGACCATACACCGCACACTGCAGAGGTTACAGGGGTGGGGGGTCCGCCTGTCAGTGCTCAGACCATACACCACACACTGCAGAAGTTACAGGGGTGGAGGATCCGCCTGTCAGTGCTCGGACCATACACCGCACACTGCAGAGGTTCCAGGGGTGGAGGGTCCGCCTGTCAGTGCTCAGACCATACACC
The DNA here is from genome assembly GCF_048569485.1 of Anomaloglossus baeobatrachus. Lineage (NCBI taxonomy): Eukaryota > Metazoa > Chordata > Amphibia > Anura > Aromobatidae > Anomaloglossus > Anomaloglossus baeobatrachus. Next base: position 4,122,972 of record NC_134353.1, on the reverse strand, counting down.
GCACACTGCAGAGGTTACAGGGGTGGGGGGTCCGCCTGTCAGTGCTCAAACCATACACTGAACACTGCAGAGGTTACAGGGGTGGGGGGGTCCGCCTGTCAGTGCTCAGACCATACACCGCACACTGCAGAGGTTCCAGGGGTGGAGGGTCCGCCTGTCAGTGCTCAGACCATACACCACACACTGCAGAGGTTACAGGGGTGGGGGGACCACCTGTCAGTGCTCAGACCATACACCACACACTGCAGAGGTTACAGGGGTGGGGGGTCTGCCTGTCAGTGCTCAGACCATACACCGCACACTGCAGAGGTTACAGGGGTGGGAGGACCACCTGTCAGTGCTCAGACCATACACCGCACACTGCAGAGGTTACAGGGGTGGGGGGACCACCTGTCAGTGCTCAGACCATACACCACACACTGCAGAGGTTACAGGGGTGGGGGGTCTGCCTGTCAGTGCTCAGACCATACACCGCACACTGCAGAGGTTCCAGGGGTGGAGGGTCCGCCTGTCAGTGCTCAGACCATACACCGCACACTGCAGAGGTTACAAGGGTGGGGGATCCGCCTGTCAGTGCTCAGACCATACACCGCACACTGCAGAGGTTACAGGGGTGGGGGGTCTGCCTGTCAGTGCTCAGACCATACACCACACACTGCAGAGGTTACAGGGGTGGGGGTCCACCTATCAGTGCTCAGACCATACACCGCACACTGCAGAGGTTACAGGGGTGGGGGGTCCGCCTGTCAGTGCTCAGACCATACACCACACACTGCAGAGGTTACAGGGGTGGGGGGTCCGCCTGTCAGTGCTCAGACCATACACCACACACTGCAGAGGTTACAGGGGTGGGGGGTCCGCCTGTCAGTGCTCAGACCATACACCGCACACTGCAGAGGTTACAGGGGTTGGGGGTCCACCTGTGAGTGCTCAGACCATACACCACACACTGCAGAGGTTACAGGGATGGGAGGTCCGCCTGTCAGTGCTCAGACCATACACCACACACTGCAGAGGTTACAGGGGTGGGGGGTCCGCCTGTCAGTGCTCAGACCATACACTGCACACTGCAGAGGTTACAGGGGTGGGGGGTCCGCCTGTCAGTGCTCAGACCATACACTGCACACTGCAGAGGTTCCAGGGGTGGAGGGTCCGCCTGTCAGTGCTCAGACCATACACCGCACACTGCAGAGGTTACAGGGGTGGGGGTCCGCCTGTCAGTGCTCGGACCATACACCGCACACTGCAGAGGTTACAGGGGTGGAGGATCCGCCTGTCAGTGCTCGGACCATACACCGCACACTGCAGAGGTTACAGGGGTGGGGGGTCCGCCTGTCAGTGCTCAAACCATACACTGAACACTGCAGAGGTTACAGGGGTGGGGGGGTCCGCCTGTCAGTGCTCAGACCATACACCGCACACTGCAGAGGTTCCAGGGGTGGAGGGTCCGCCTGTCAGTGCTCAGACCATACACCACACACTGCAGAGGTTACAGGGGTGGGGGGACCACCTGTCAGTGCTCAGACCATACACCACACACTGCAGAGGTTACAGGGGTGGGGGGGGGGGGTCCGCCTGTCAGTGCTCAGACCATACACCGCACACTGCAGAGGTTACAGGGGTGGGGGGACCACCTGTCAGTGCTCAGACCATACACCGCACACTGCAGAGGTTACAGGGGTGGGGGGACCACCTGTCAGTGCTCAGACCATACACCACACACTGCAGAGGTTACAGGGGTGGGGGGTCTGCCTGTCAGTGCTCAGACCATACACCGCACACTGCAGAGGTTCCAGGGGTGGAGGGTCCGCCTGTCAGTGCTCAGACCATACACCGCACACTGCAGAGGTTACAGGGGTGGGGGATCCGCCTGTCAGTGCTCAGACCATACACCGCACACTGCAGAGGTTACAGGGGTGGGGGGTCCGCCTGTCAGTGCTCAGACCATACACCGCACACTGCAGAGGTTACAGGGGTGGGAGGTCCGCCTGTCAGTGCTCAGACCATACACCGCACACTGCAGAGGTTACAGGGGTGGGGGGTCCGCCTGTCAGTGCTCAGACCATACACCACACACTGCAGAGGTTACAGGGGTGGGGGTCCACCTATCAGTGCTCAGACCATACACCGCACACTGCAGAGGTTACAGGGGTGGGGGGTCCGCCTGTCAGTGCTCAGACCATACACCACACACTGCAGAGGTTACAGGGGTGGGGGGTCCGCCTGTCAGTGCTCAGACCATACACCACACACTGCAGAGGTTACAGGGGTGGGGGGTCCGCCTGTCAGTGCTCAGACCATACACCGCACACTGCAGAGGTTACAAGGGTTGGGGGTCCACCTGTGAGTGCTCAGACCATACACCACACACTGCAGAGGTTACAGGGGTGGAGGGTCCGCCTGTCAGTGCTCAGACCATACACTGCACACTGCAGAGGTTACAGGGGTGGGGGGTCCGCCTGTCAGTGCTCAGACCATACACTGCACACTGCAGAGGTTACAGGGGTGGGGGGTCCGCCTGTCAGTGCTCAGACCATACACCACACACTGCAGAGGTTACAGGGGTGGGGGGTCCGCCTGTCAGTGCTCAGACCATACACTGCACACTGCAGAGGTTACAGGGGTGGGGGGTCCGCCTGTCAGTGCTCAGACCATACACTGCACACTGCAGAGGTTACAGGGGTGGGGGGGGGGTCTGCCTGTCAGTGCTCAGACCATACACTGCACACTGCAGAGCTTCCAGGGGTGGAGGGTCCGCCTGTCAGTGCTCAGACCATACACCGCACACTGCAGAGGTTACAGGGGTGGGGGATCCGCCTGTCAGTGCTCAGACCATACACCGCACACTGCAGAGGTTACAGGGGTGGAGGATCCGCCTGTCTGTGCTCAGACCATACACCACACACTGCAGAGGTTACAGGGGTGGGGGTCCGCCTGACAGTGCTCAGACCATACACCGCACACTGTAGAGGTTACAGGGGTGGGGGGTCCGCCTGTCAGTGCTCGGACCATACACCGAACACTGCAGAGGTTACAGGGGTGGGGGTCCGCCTGACAGTGCTCAGACCATACATCGAACACTGCAGAGGTTACAGGGGTGGGGGGACCACCTGTCAGTGCTCAGACCATACACCACACACTGCAGAGGTTACAGGGGTGGGGGGTCCGCCTGTCAGTGCTCAGACCATACACCACACACTGTACAGGTTACAGGGGTGGGGGGTCCGCCTGTCAGTGCTCAGACCATACACCACACACTGCAGAGGTTACAGGGGTGGGGGTCCACCTGTCAGTGCTCTGACCATACACTGCAGAGGTTACAGGGGTGGGGGGTCTGCCTCCCAGTGCTCAGACCATACACTGCACTGCAGAGGTTACAGGGGTGGGGGGTCGACCTGTTAGTACTCTGACTATACACCACACACTGCATAACTTACAGGTGTGGGGAGGGGGGGTCTGCCTGTGAATGCTCAGACCATATGCCATACACTGCAGCACATTTTTCTGCTTGGCTGTTGTCCCAGAAGGAAGCCTTTTCTAAAGGTGATGGACAAGAAAGCTGTAAACTGTTTGCTGAAGACGAGCAGACTAAGGACATGGATTACTGGAACCGTCCTGTTTCTGATGAGAGCAAGATAAACTTTTTTGGGTGATGGTGTTGGCTTGTGTGGCGGCTCCAGATGAGGAGCATAAAGACAAGGGTTTCCTGCCTACAGTCAGGCATGGTGGTGGAGGGTCATGGTTTGGAGCTGCATGAGTTGTTCCAGATGTTTGGAGCTAGAGATCATTGAGGGAACCATGAATGCCAACATATCCTGTGACACTGAAGCAGAGCAGGATCGCCTCCCTTCATATTCCACCATGATAACGATCCCAAACACCACCAAAACTACCACTGCCTCACTACAGACATTGAGGGTGAAGGTGCTGGACTGGCCGAGCGTCACCAGATCTAAACCCTATGGAGCATCTGTGGGGTCTCCTCACACGGAAAGTGGAGGAGCGCAAGGTCTCTAATATCCACCAGCTCTGTGATGTCTTCATGGAGGATGAAGAGGATTCAGCGGCTCCTGTGAAGCTCTAGAGACCTCCAGGCCCAAGAGAGGTAAGGCCATGCTGGAAAATAATGGTGGCCACACAATATCTTCACACCAAGGGCAAAATTTGGCCATTTTCACTCAGGGGTGTACTCAATTTCGTGACCAGCAGCTTAGACATTAATGGCTGTGTGCAGAGGTATTTACACCAAATTCACACTGGTATACAAGCTGCACACCGACACTGTGCATTGTATCACAGGGTCAGATCTTCATAAAACAAATATAATAAAATATTAAAAACATTTTGAGGAGTGTACTCACTTTTGTGATATTTAGTATACTTACAGTGGGTGAAATAAGTACTCAACACGCCATTAATTTTCTAAGTAAATATATTTCTACAGGCGCTATTGACCTGAATGTCAGTAACTAGTGATGAGCGAGTGTAATCGTCACTATTCACTATTCGCAGAATAATGCGGTACTCCGGGTATTCATTATATAGCGAGTAATGGTGTATTCACCTCGCCATATTCGGACGACCCGCCCAGCCGTTTTTAACGCCTGATTTACAGCCAATAAAGATGCTGGGCTTCTTAACCAATCACAGTAATGCCGCAGCCATCTTGGTTGTGGCATTACTGTGACTGGCTGGCCGCTCGGTGTCACAGGGTCTATAAAAGACCTTCTGCCATCATTTTACACACATTGCGTCTGGAGCCTGCATTGTGTGAGTATAGGGATAGAGCAAGCAGCTGCTGGGAGAGTGTAGGCGCCGGTGTCTGGGCTGCCTGCAGCATAGGTCAGTGTAGTGTACAGAGGAACAGGTTCCTAATGCAGAGTGTGTCACTACTGCCATAGTATGGGACAGAAACCAGAATACAATAGCTCTTAGCTGATAGCACTGAACAAAGTCACAGCAGGGAGGGAAGATTGTGGATTAGGTAGGGAATCGGGACCTGTTTCCACAATATCTAGGGGTTCACAGCCTGACTTGTGCCGTTCATCCACGTCAGCCACATTCATACGTTGCTAGTGGCTTTTACAAATACAAAGCAGGACGCTACCATTTACTGCTGCCTGATACAGTAAAGCACCGTTCCGGTTGCCACAATATTTAGGGTTTCACAGCCTGACTTGTGCCGTCAATCCACATCAGCCACAGTTATATGTTACTAGTGGCCTTTGCAAATACAAAGCAGGACTCTACCATTTCGTGCATCTCTTATAAACTACTCACTTGTACTTTCTCTACAATATTTTTGGGGTCCAAGTTTGCTAGAGTTGGGCTATTGAACCGCCCCAGCAGCGGTCAAACCGCTCGGATCTGGGTGTCGCTACTCGTGGCTTGAGGGTCTCCAGACCCGGGGACTCAGAGTCACTCTAAAACGTGATGGGAGGTTATTTACAGGGGAATTAGATAGTTTGTGACGCCACCCCTGGTGTGCGGTAATAGGGAGTACCGCCGCTGCCGTTGAGAGTACCCGGGGTGATGGAGTGGGGAAGCTAGATGACGTTACCCTCCACGGCTGGGGAAGGCCCCGGGACCCTGGATGATGGGATGGATTGCAGGGGAGCGCAGGCTCGCTGGCAGCAGGGGCTAATCAGGTACTCACTCAGAAGGAAAGCAGACGCTGACAATGTGGTAAACCAAGTCTCTGGGTGCCGCTGCCCTCTTGGTGGAGCTCGTCCGGGTTCCGTCCCCTGCAGCACTACCTGATGGTCCGGAGCCTACCTCCGTGCACAGAATTTTAGAACTGTCCAAGTGGCCCGTAAGCTTGAAGCTGTCCGGGCCCCACTCTCCACTATGGGTAGTAAAGGAGCTTGCTCTCAGGAGCTCACGCTTGTGATTTCAGTGGGCTGCTTTGTTTGGAAAGCCCTATCCCCCTCATTGCGCTAGTGCCCCGATCTTTGAGCTTCGTGGGGACAGTCCATAAAGACCATGTCCTCCGCAGGTTAATTGCCGGGTTGCGTGAAGCCTCTCCCCAACCTAGGATCCAGTACCCCGACGTGCTTTCAGCCCCAGACTGGCTATTGAACTGCTGCTGGCCGTCCTCCTAGACTAAGCCAGGCACCCAGTCCCAATATCCCACGACCGGGTCTCCGACTCCTCCGGGTCCAGACCACCGTCTGCAACCCAATCTACTTCTCCCCTGGGAGCTCCAACTCCCAGCTTCTCCAAGCTCCTCACTGCTCGAGGGCTACCACTGCATTGACTTGTCACCTCCCACCTCCCTGCCTGACCCCTAGGTGGGCGGTCCTATTCCAGTTTAGCAGCCCACTTGTGTGCCTGACAGGGTGTGGTGCGAGGTGTGATTGGGATTTTGGATGCTGATGGAGGCAGTGCTGCAAGTTGGGAATCCAGAACCATGGGGTGTTGAGTCCTGCACTGGGAGATACATAACGTGCAGTACCCTGTGACGACCTGACTAGTCCAGGGGCGTCACACTATCAACATCTGCCAATATGTCAGCAAAACCCAAAATGACAAAAAAAGCAGTTTTTAAGGGATGTGGACGTGGTGTTGTCAGTGGTGGGCGACAAGGCACTGAGTCTGTGTCAGGTGAGAAGAAGCTTGATGCATCCACTATGTTCCTTGCCAAATTTCCCGGTCTGGAACGTAAACGTGTGTGGAATCCAGAAGAGTGAGAGCAGACTCTGTCTTGGGTGGCAGACAAGGTCTCTTCACATTTCTCAAGCAGCAACCAATCTTCCATGCCCACAGTCTACTGTGGATACACAGAAGGCTGGCCCATCCAATCCTCAACCTGATCCTCCTTCCTCCCCTCTTCATCAGTCACAGGAGACATATGACCACAAGCTTGGCCACTCTGAGGATCTGTTTTGTATGTATCCTTTGGTTGGCTCTGGCCTCTCGCCATGCAGCATGGAAGAGGGACGTCAGGAGGTGGCGTGTGTTGATGTGCAAGTATTTGAGGACCTACGGCCAGAAGAAAGCCACTTTGAGGAACCTGATTTACTCTCTCCAGAGGTGGAGGCTGATATTAAGACACAGTTGCTACCAGGTTAGCCTACATTCTCAACTGGGAAGGAGGATGAGGTGGAAGACGAGGTGGTCGATGATGAGTTCACTGATCCGACCTGGACCGTTGACATGCATAGCCAGCACAGCAACACAGAGGAAGATGGATATGTAGCACCAACACAGGCACCAAGGGGTAGGGATTGCCCAGAGTGAGAACTGGGTCAACTGTTCTAAACAGCACCCCCAATGTGGCCCAGGAGAAAGGGGGCTTTCAGCCGCTGTATGGAATTTGTTTTCTGAAAGTCCTTCAGAGAAAAACATTGTAATCTGTAGCATCTGCCATACCAAGTTGAGCAGAGGCCAGGTTAAAGGCAACCTGAGCACCACCAGTATGCAGAACCACATGGCAGCCAAGCACCCCAGTAGGTGGGCAGATCACCAGGGTACCAAATTTGTGTCTGTGTCAGAGTTCCGGGTTTTCCAGTTTTCTTTTGGAGGATCTTGCCCTTTGTTAACATGGAGTTTTCTGTTCTGTTGCCCTACTTCCTGTTCATCTGTTTAAAAGCCCGCCGCTAAGCTTAGTCTAGTTGCCTGAGTATACTGCTTCCCGTGTGCTCCTGCCCTGCTGCTCTCATCTCCTGATTGCTGTTTGGATCCAGTAGAAACACCTGACACCAGCTCTGGACTTCACCTCTCATCCAACTGTGCCCGGACTCTGTCTGCCGTCTCTGGTCAGCACTTCTGCCCGGTCCCTTCCGTTCATATCCACCCTAGGACTCACATCACGTACGGACATTTTTGGACTATACCTGTTGCCCTTTCGTGTCCCGGCTGCTGCGCATTTAGGCCTTCTGGGGTGATCGCCAGACAGCCCCTGTATAGGGGTTCGCTCCTGGTGGTCTCCCTGGGGGAGTCCGGTGCGCGGCCCCGGGAATTCCCCTTTTCTCTGACCCTGGCAGGTATTTACTGTGTTTATGTTCTGTTTTGTGCACATATTGTGGTTACATATTATAAACGTCTTTGCACCAAGAACCCGTCTCTGGTTGTCATTGCCCTAACGCAATCAAAAACCTCAGTTCATACAGTAGTATTACAGTCTGCGGGTCAAACCACTGCCATGTCGCCTGTGCTACGTCCTTCACAATCTGCTGACCAGGAAGCAGATATATCTCATATCAGATATATCATATAACCTTCCCCCAAGGTGCAATTGCACAGACACAGCAAACATCATCCACTTCCTTGTCCCAGGGAAGCGTCCAGTTGTCCGTGCCTGAAATCTTGGAAAGAAAGCGTAAATACCCAGCCACGCACCTGTGAAGCCCCACAAGTGCAGTGTCGGTGCATTACCTTCAGGGACTCCACTCAGCTGGATCCTGTCACAGGTAGGAAATCTTCTATTTGTCGTGACGCCACTCTCAGAATTGCGGTCAGTGGGGACCGCCACTGCAGATTAAGGGATGCCTGGGGCTGATGGTGGGTGCAGTCGGTTGTAGTAGCCTCCTGAGAGTGAGGCAAGCCCCAGGGCCCGGTGTAGGTGTGTAGAACCACAAGGCGCAGAATAACTCCACACAAGCAGAATGTCTTTCAGGGGTTTTACTCACAGTTGATGGCAGAGTGAGTAACCCGGGCGTAGCTGGGATGAACCAGGCTGGAACCAGGTATCCTTCAGGCTGACTGATGAGGGTGACTACCGACTCGCCTTCCTTAGCCCTTTGCGTTTTGGGGTAACCCCGACTTTTAGTCCCTATGGGGGTCACCCAGGGAAGTTGCTGAAGCCTCTCTCCCCTTCGTTTTGTCCGTTTGCTTGTAGCCTGGACCAGGACACTCCGGCTGCTTGCCTCCTGTGAACTATGGGCCCTAACTGTGGCGACGTGGCTGCGGACTTTGTAGTGTGATCTTGGGGGTGTGAAGTGCCCCCTCAAGCAGGTTTGGCAAGGAAGGTGGATCTATCCCTGCACTGGGACCTACTACCCGTTTGGGCCTGGTACTCCCTAGCAGTCTCCTTACTTCCCACTCCGTTGCTCTCTCTTTAGCTGAAGATGGATTTCGGGTAGCACTCCTAGGTGACCGTTCTCCCCCGTCGGTAGCCACTGCGCGGGCGCTGTTAGACTGTGACTCGCCCACCCCAGGGCTATGGGACACCCGGTGCCGGGCCGGACTAGTCCGGTGGTAGTCAGTGGTGGCTGGGCCCGGCTCCGTGGCCCTGGTGGGTGTCAGTTGAATATGTGGCGGATGACTTTAAGTTTGTATTCGTGACGCCACCTGTGGTCTGCGGCTATTAAGCCGCCGCTGCTGTGTGAGGCCACCGGGATGATGTTATAGCAGCAATGGTGGTACTGCTCCCCACAGGTGGAGCAATGCCCGGGGCACAGTTGGTGCTTGTGGAAGTCTATGGTGCTGTGTGACTAACACGGTGCAGGGCCGACAAGCAATGAAAGAAACAGGCACAAACAGTAGTCTCTTTACCTTCTCCTCTTTTACTCGGCAGAAACTTAGTCCAGGGAGACCGTCACAGATGGTAAAGATGATCCGGCCGGCCTGGAAGTGCCTGGGGTGATCTTTGGCCAGTTGAGTATGAGGCCTACTCCTTAATCTTTCTCTGCTGTTTTAGGACACTGCACTTTAGGTTTGCAATTGCCCTCTTGCTGCTGGGACTTGTTGTTCGTCCCCTTTTCTGTGTGGTAGACTGCGCAGGCCCTCTCTGGTGCTTCTCTGCTGGAGCCCACACCAGGCCCTTGGGATGCAGTTGTACCTTCAGATTGCTTCTGGGACAGGGGGCTTGCAGCTCTCCTGCCCTCCGGATTCAGCTACCAGGGATGGATTTTATGCCCTGGCAACTACAGACTCCGATGTCTGAGTCTCTGCTGTGCCTCTCTGCTCCCCTTGCTTCACTGGGCCAAGCTATCCAAGCTCTAGGCCCCAGTTTCACAAGGCAGCACTACCCTGCGTCTGCACTCTTTCACTCCTGTCTCCAGACTAACCACTACTTCCTCCCTTCAGCCAGACTTAAGGAATCCTCCCTGAAGTTCCAGGTTCAGAGCTCCCTCTGCTGGCCGGAGGGAGAATTGTGTTGAGTGTTAACTTACTGGCCAATAGATCTCCCAATTACCTCCAGGCTCAGCATTAACCCTTTGGGAGGGCAATGCTGTTGTGGCGACCAGGTCCTGGGGCGCCACACTCCCCCTTAGTTAAATTCAGTACTCCCGGACTGTAGAAACAAACATGACATGTTAGAACATTTCATCCCATTATGGGAGGCGCAAATACTTTAACGTTACAAACTTAAACATTACTATAAGAGTCCAGTGTGGCTCCCTGCCGGGTGTCCATTACACTGCTCCATGGGGGACCCGCCGCGATCAAACCCCCAACGTAGGCTCTGGGCGTGCGTCAGAGCATTGATGACCCCACTCTATGCACGCCGGACGGGTTTTTCTTCAGGGGTGTCGAGCACACTGGTGCTAACTATGAACAATTTAGGTGTTGGCCACCCATAGTCCAGTGGCCCAATTGTCCATTTTCGCAATCAAAAAAAAAAAGAAAAACATTTTGTACACAACCTTACAGACATTTTGCATAACTATGTACATTCTAATAAATACTCCTTCTTTTTCCTTATACAGTTGACTCTCTATACCTTGGAGGGGGTTGTCCCCGAGTGCTGCGCTGGGACCTACGTAGCTCTGGTGTTTGCCCCTGACTACGTGGTGCGTCTTCTATCTCAGCACTACAGGTGGGCCTAACCCCAATAGGTAAGCGTGATGGTTGCCTTTGTGGGCTAAGAGTCGCCAAGGGTATGACAGGTTCACCACCGACAGGGGGTTGATCCTCCTGTTCCACTGCTGGCGTGTCATCTCGTGCTGGCGCGGACGGTTCTTTAGGTGGATCCGGAACCTTTTCTGTTTCTGGCTCGACCAACTGCGGAAACGTCAAAACTGGTACCACTATAGCATTGTTTATTCGGGTCCAAGTTTTGGGGAACTTTCCAAGGATGGTTTGAATCATCTCCCCTTCTTTCTCTTGACTTTGGGGACTTCCTTGTACTCCTTCCATTTCTCTTTGGATTCTGCATCGTTCAGGGCACGCTTTCAGGTGGTCTCGGGAAATTGCTTGATAGGTCTTGCCTTCATCCTTGCTTATGAGGCATACCTTACTATTGTCAAAGTTGGAGGGGATAATGGTGTAGGGCTCGTTTTCCCACTGATCATCCAATTTATGCGTCCTCCGCTTCTTCTTGAGGACTTGTTCTCCAGGTGCTAAGGGAGTTGCTGGGGCTGTTTGATTGTAATGCTGCTCTTCTCTCGTTCTTGCTTGAGACAGGCTCCTCTCTACGCACTCCTGGACCTTACGGTACCGCTGCTGCCGTTCTGTATCCCAATCCTCTATTTCTTGAACCGCCTCAGGCGACACAGTCCCCATCTCAAAGTCTACAGGCAACTTGCCAGGCCTGGCTCGCATCAGGTAAGCGGGGCTGCAGTTGGTCGAATTTACTGGGATATGGTTGTACAGGTCTACCAGATCTGGCAACTTTTCTGGCCATTGGTTCCTTTCCTCCAGCGGTAGGGTCTTCAGCATATCAATAACCACATGGTTCATTTTCTCGCACAGTCCATTGGTTTGGGGGTGGTACGGTGTGGTTCGGATTTTCTTACAACCGTACATGTTACAGAACTCTTGGAACACTTCAGCCTCGAATGCAGGACCCTGATCAGTCAGTACCCTTTCCGGATAGCCGTGAGGTCGACAAAAGGATGCCTGGAACGCTCTAGCTGCTGTCCTGGCTGTCTGGTCCTTCACAGGCACTACTACCAGGAAACGAGAGTAATGGTCCACAATGGTGAGGGCGTACACATAGCCTGACCGGCTTGGTGTTAGCTTCACGTGGTCCAGGGCCACCAACTCCAGGGGCTGCTTCGTGACAATTGGCTGTAGGGGAGACCTTTGGCTGGCATCATCCTTCCGCCTCAGGTTACACGGGCCACAGTCTCGGCACCACTTCTCGATCATCTTTCTCATGTGCACCCAATAGAACCGATCACGGAGTAGGGCCTCCAACTTCTTCCACCCGAAGTGTCCTGCGTTATCATGATACGCTGCTAGGACCATTGGAGCATCCCTCTGCGGAACCACTATCTGCCAGACAAGTTCATTTGTTCGCCAGTTGACATATCTCTTGCAGAGCTTGCCTTGGTAGGTGAACAGTCGTCCCCTCTCCTTCCACAGCTGCTGGGCTTCCTCTGGAGCGTCTGGGCCAAGATGGGTCTCAGCTTGCGCTAGCTTCTCTTTGACCAATCGCACGGCCGGGTCACCATTCTGTGTTTCTTCCCAATTATGGTGGAGTAATGGGTTGACCGAGACCTCGTGCTGGCTTGAGCGCTTCACTCCCACAGCATGCTCACACTGGGAAACACCTGGTGATGGAAAGCCGGTAACTCTATCTCTTCGAGTTCATCCAGGTCTTCCCCAGACTCGGGTAAGTGAGGCATTCTGGACAGCGCATCAGCATTGTTATTCTTCTTGCCAGCCCGATACTTGATGGTAAAGTCAAAGTTAGACAGCCGGGCCATCCATCGCTGTTCCATCGCACCTAACTTGGCTGTTGCCAGGTGTGTCAACGGATTGTTGTCCGTGAAGATGGTGAACTTGGCCGATGCCAGATAGTGCTTGAAGCGTTCAGTCACTGCCCAAACAATAGCGAGGAACTCCAGCTTGAAGGAACTGTAGTTTTCTGGATTCCTTTCTGTGGGCCGAAGCTTCCTACTGGCGTACGCTATCACCCTCTCTCTGCCTCCCTGTACCTGGGACAGAACTGCTCCCAGTCCCACGTTGCTGGCGTCTGTATACAGTACAAACGGTTGGCTGTAGTCAGGGTAGGCCAGAATTTCTTCTCCCGTGAGAGCCCCTTTCAGCCGGACAAAGGATGTTTCCAGTTGGCTGCTCCATTCAAATGGAGGGCTCTGCTTCTTAGCCTGCTTTGGCTGGCCCACCAGGAGATCTTGAAGGGGCGCTGCTATCTTGGTGAAACCATCAATGAACCTTCGGTAGTAGCCCACCAGTCCAAGGAACTGCCGCACCTCCTTCACTGTGGTGGGTCTTGGCCAGTCCTTGATTACAGTGACTTTCTCCGGATCAGGTGCCACACCTTCTGCGCTGACCACATGACCCAGGTACTGTACCTTTGGCTTCAAGAGGTGACATTTGGACGGCTTGATCTTCAGGCCATATTTCGACAAGGACTCAAACACTTCTGCTAAGTGCTTCAGGTGGTCCTCATAAGTCTTGGATTAGACTATGACGTCATCCAGGTACAACAGCACGGTTTCAAAGTTGTGGTGGCCCAAGCAGCACTCCATCAACCTTTGGAATGTCCCTGGGGCGTTGCAGAGCCCGAATGGCATACAATTGAACTCACAGAGGCCCATTGGTGTCGTGAATGCAGTCTTCTCCTTGTCCGCCTCTGCCACGGGAACCTGCCAATACCCACTGGTGAGATCCAAGGTGGAGAAATAGTTAGCTGACTTTAAGGCTGTTAGTGACTCTTCTATTCTGGGTAGTGGATAGGCATCTTTATGTGTAATGCGGTTAATTTGTCTGTAATCTACGCACATTCTCATCGTACCATCTTTTTTCTTTACGAGCACTAGTGGAGCTGCCCAGGGGCTACAACTATCTCTGATAACCCCAGCCTCCTTCATTTCCCGTAACATTTCCTTGGCACACTGATACTGTGCGGGGGGTACAGGGCGGTATCTCTCTTTAATGGGATGATGATCACCCGTGGGGATTTGATGTTTAACCCCTTTCACCTGCCCAAAATCTAGGGGGTGTTTGCTGAAGACCCGCTCGTACTCCTGTACCACCCGGTAAACCCCATGCTTTTGGTGCGAGGGGGTGGAGTCGGTGCCTACATGTAATTTTTGGCACCAGTCTTCCGGCTGCCCCTTGGAGCCATTGTCTTCCGCCTGGTCGGACGGGATCAAGGGTTCCACTGCTTTAATGGTATTGTTGCTGACAGTGTACAGTTTTGCTACAGTGGCGTACCGGGGCAATTTGGCCTCCTCCTCCCCACAATTCAAGACACGGACGGGCACTCTCCCCTTGCGGACGTCCGCTACCCCTCTGGCTATCAGGACTCCAGGCCTACTGTCTGAATACACCGGTTCTACCAAGGCATGGTAATCCTGACCCTTGAGGCCTATTGCTGCCCGACACCATATCAACATTTCACTTCTTGGGGGTATTACAATGGGGAGGGGGTCACTTACCCTCACACTGCCAATTTCTCCTCCGGCCAGCTCTACCTGCTGCCTCCTCATCAGGGCTCTGATCTCCCTCTGTAGGGCACGCTGCTGCCCGGAGCTGGCAGTTTCAGACGCCTGTTGCAACAAAATTATCACTTCGGCAATACAATTTTCTATCACATTTGTACCAATGGTTAGCAGTGGGTCAGATTCTTTGCGATCAATATCTACAATTATCATCCCCTGACATGGCAATTCCACCCGCCCCACTTTAATGGTTACTTCTTTGTACCCAATTTGAGGTAAGGGTTGACCATTACTGGCCACAATTGTTAAATCATCATCTGGGCCATGGTCAATGTCTGAATCCGCCCAATATCTTTTGTACAGTTTGTGGGGGATGGTTGTTACCTGGGACCCCGTATCCAGGAGGGCATTCAAAGGGATCCCATCCAGCACAATGGGAAGGACCGGTCGTCCTCCCACATACTTGCTGCGGCTGGGGTTTGAGCCGGGCTTCCTTACACCTGGGGGTTGGCTCCTGGCCCCAGGCTCAGCCCATTTAAAGGACAGCGTCGTGCAATGTGGCCCGCCTGGTTGCAGTGGCGGCAGATCGGTTGTCCTGTTGAATCATACCGGTCTGTGTCTCTGCCTCGGGTCGGCGGAATCCTCCTCTGTCGCATCCATGGGACGTCCTCTGGGCTGGAGGCCAACTCGATTTTTGCAGGCGAGGGGGTCATTTGTAGAGACTGCACGGTCTTGGCAAGGGCAGCCACAGTCTTGGTCAGCTCCTGGAACTGCTGTCTGAGCTCTGCAGTGGGATCCTTATCCAGGGACTGCGCCTCAGCCCCTGCAGTGGCTCGGGTTGCAGGCACCACCCCGGGGTACGTGATAGCAAGAGGCCGGAGGGGTACTGGGTCATTCGGTGTAGATTCTCTCAGTACCCTGATGGCCTGGTCCTTAAACTTGGCGAAGTCCAGAGCAGGGTTCTGCAGGACCAGGATACGCAGCTGGGTCCTGTGGGCATCTGACAGGAGCCCCTCTATGAACTGCTCAGTTAGGAGTTTGTCTTCTTCACGTACACTCTCTGGATCCACCTGTTTAACTGCTTTCAGGGCCTCCTGCAAGTTTAAGGCATAGTCCCTTATGCTGTCTGTGGCCCGCTGCTTGCACCCAAAGAATCTCATCTTTATCTCTGCTGCGGTGCGGGTGTCAAAAGTACTCTTTAGCTTGGCCAGTATCTGGGCTGCTGTCCCTTTATCTGTATCAGGCCAGGACTTCGCTTCACGCTGGGCTGCGCCGGCTAGCTGTCCCATTACTATGCCCACCTTCTGGCTCTCAGTCAGCGGATACACCCGGAATAAGCTGTGCAGGCTTTCTCTGAAGTCACTCAAGGTATGGGACTCCCCGGAGTACTGCGGCAGCCATTCTGCTCCCGGTATGTACGGCATGGTGATCGGCATTACCGGCGCCACAGTGGGGGCCGGGGCCACGGCGACTGGGACTGCTTCGGTCGGTGCTGCGGCGCCTTGGGCGATGGCAGCCACCTGCTCTCCCTCTGAGTCGGACATCTTCCTCCCCCTTAGTGAACCTTACCAGGCTCCGTTCACTTTTCAAATTTCCTTCTGGGTCGCGCGGGGTTAACAGCGCTCTGCTCTGATGGCGCGCTCCCTTCGCGCTCTTTTTCAGGCACGCCCCCCTTCTTCCTGCGCTCGGCGAGGCTAATGGCGGCGGCGGTTTACAGACAGTACACAGTCTTTTAAGCACAATTCCTGCAGGCGCACAGTACCCGGTGTGACCGGGCACGAAATCCTGTTCGTGACGCCAAAAGTTGACTCGCCCACCCCAGGGCTATGGGACACCCGGTGCCGGGCCGGACTAGTCCGGTGGTAGTCAGTGGTGGCTGGGCCCGGCTCCGTGGCCCTGGTGGGTGTCAGTTGAATATGTGGCGGATGACTTTAAGTTTGTATTCGTGACGCCACCTGTGGTCTGCGGCTATTAAGCCGCCGCTGCTGTGTGAGGCCACCGGGATGATGTTATAGCAGCAATGGTGGTACTGCTCCCCACAGGTGGAGCAATGCCCGGGGCACAGTTGGTGCTTGTGGAAGTCTATGGTGCTGTGTGACTAACACGGTGCAGGGCCGACAAGCAATGAAAGAAACAGGCACAAACAGTAGTCTCTTTACCTTCTCCTCTTTTACTCGGCAGAAACTTAGTCCAGGGAGACCGTCACAGATGGTAAAGATGATCCGGCCGGCCTGGAAGTGCCTGGGGTGATCTTTGGCCAGTTGAGTATGAGGCCTACTCCCTAATCTTTCTCTGCTGTTTTAGGACACTGCACTTTAGGTTTGCAATTGCCCTCTTGCTGCTGGGACTTGTTGTTCGTCCCCTTTTCTGTGTGGTAGACTGCGCAGGCCCTCTCTGGTGCTTCTCTGCTGGAGCCCACACCAGGCCCTTGGGATGCAGTTGTACCTTCAGATTGCTTCTGGGACAGGGGGCTTGCAGCTCTCCTGCCCTCCGGATTCAGCTACCAGGGATGGATTTTATGCCCTGGCAACTACAGACTCCGATGTCTGAGTCTCTGCTGTGCCTCTCTGCTCCCCTTGCTTCACTGGGCCAAGCTATCCAAGCTCTAGGCCCCAGTTTCACAAGGCAGCACTACCCTGCGTCTGCACTCTTTCACTCCTGTCTCCAGACTAACCACTACTTCCTCCCTTCAGCCAGACTTAAGGAATCCTCCCTGAAGTTCCAGGTTCAGAGCTCCCTCTGCTGGCCGGAGGGAGAATTGTGTTGAGTGTTAACTTACTGGCCAATAGATCTCCCAATTACCTCCAGGCTCAGCATTAACCCTTTGGGAGGGCAATGCTGTTGTGGCGACCAGGTCCTGGGGCGCCACAACTGCAACAGCCCCAGGGGTCTGCTCTTCTCTGAGCTCCCTGGACTCTGCACTAAACCGGCTCACTGCTCCTCCTCTCCTGTTCTTGCCTACGCCACCTAGCAACCAGGCTCTCCACCACACCCCTTGAGTGGAGATGGAGGCGTTTTACCCCCTCCACTATTCCAGTGGAGGTGAAGGCTTTGCCCCCTCCTGGGATCCCCAGGGGTCCTCTCAAAGGTACATGTGTGAGACCTGATCACTATGCGCCTGTGTAGTCACACCTCGGTCAGCCTTCTGGATTACCTGTATTGTACTGTCCCCCAGTATGTGTGCAGTACTCAGTGGCGCCTGACCAGGTCAGGGGCGCCACACACCCACAGGGACGAAGCCTAAACTCACACATTGCCAAATTGCCAGCCATGGAGATGTTGCCGTTTAGGCTTGTGGGACCACAGTGTTTCCGTGATCTCTTGGCTGTGGCTGCCCCACGATACAGTGTAACCGGGAAGATCCACCTAACAAAAGACACGTGGACAAGGACGATACATATCTGTCACATCACACTGGGTGAACCTGGTGGAGGCTGGGACAAACTCGCAAACTGTAACATCACACATCCTACTCACGCTCAGAATAGTGGGCCCAACTTCTACCAGCGTTTCCGCCTCATGATATGCCACTTCCCGTCTCCTCTCTTCCTCCTCCTCCTGCTCCTCCTCATCCTCTGCTGAATTACCCTCCCCATCACTGCCAAGTTGGGAGCTGTGCAGCAGCGCATCGGCAAAGTGGCAACACGCTCTGCTGAAGCTGATCAGTTTAGGTCACAAACCACACACTGCAGCAGAGCTGTGGCAAGGTATAAAAGAGCAAACCGATCAGTGGCTCTTCCCGCTGCATCTCCAACCCAGCTTGGTCATTTGTGACAATGGGCGTAACCTGGTGGTGGCTTTAAAGATCGGCTAGCTGGTACACGTGCCATGCATGGCTGATGTGCTGAACCTGGTTGTTCAGAAATTTATGAAAACATACCCTGACTTGCCGTACCTACTTGAGAAGATGCGCTGTATTAGTGCCCATTTCTGCCACTCCTCTACCGCTCTTGCTAGTCTTACAGCGTTGCAAAAACACTTTAATTTGCCAAGTCGCCAACTCATGTGGGACCTGCCCATGCGGTGGAACTCTACATATCATCATATGTTGGTGAGAATTAGTGAGCAGCAGAGGGCAGTAGCTGAATACCATCTTTAACATGACCGTCACACTGAGAGTCAGCCACATAACAACTGTTGAGTGGGTGTGGATCGCTGACATTTGTGAGGTTCTTGAGAACTTTGAGTGCTGCACCAAGCTGGTGAGCGGTGATCAGGCTATTATCAGCTTAATCATCCCGCTGCTGTGTCTGCTGAAACAATCACTGCATAATCTCAAAGAGGAAGCTTTGAGTGCTCAGCATGTGACTATAGAGCTAGATTTCCCCATGGGTGATACTACACAGCCAATATTCTGAGGCCACAATGGGTGATGATGAGGAGGATGGCAAGGATGAGGGGAAGAATATTATTTTCTTGGTGCTACTCAAGGCACTGCCAATGCTACACAGGGGACTCTCAACCCCAGCTTCATGTCTGTCCGCCATGGATGGGCTGGAGAGGAGGAGGTGGAGAAGGCCAGCTAGCATGAGAAGAGGATGGGTATTGTTCCTCCTGGTGGGGACACAGAACCTTCGCCTGTTTGCAGCTTGGCCCACATGGCACAGTTCATGTGTAAGTGTCTGTGGCAAGACCCTCGTGTGATACAAATTTTTGCCAACACCTTTCTGGAGCCACGGGACAAGGAGAAATTTCCTTCTCTCCTTTTGGAGTCACCAAAGGGTTGCCCAATGGAATCCTTCAAGAGGGTCATTGTAGATCAGATGATGAAAACATCACCCTCAGGCAACGCTGGTGGCAGAGTTACCAGCTCTTTTCAACACCAAGGGAGAGACACCAACACCAGGTCCAACAAAGGTGGGGGGAGAATGTGGGCACACTGGGCCATTTTCAATAAACCAGGACATCAGCAATGGCTATCTGTGCCTGTGACAATGCCAAGGAGGGAGAAGTTGCACAATATGGTCAAGGGGTGCTTCAGTGACCATACCTGCGTCCTTGCTGATGCTTCAGCTCCCTTTAAAGGGAACCTGTCAGGTAATGTATGTGTTCTAACCTAGTAGCAGTGTGATGTGTGTCCTAGTAACCCCTTCCTACCCATCCCTGTGTTGTAATAGTGTGTAATGTGAATGTATAAAAATGTGTTTTATTACTTATGTGTTCTGAATGTAAATGAGCAGGGGCTCTGGCCTCATGGGCTTCACATCGCACTGTGGGCGTTCGCATGTTTCCTGTGATATCACGTCACTGTGGGCGTGATACCATGGATTTACATCAACGATGTGACCATCGCTACTTCAGATCCCGCGCGTGCGCACTTACCATTCCTGCAGCCTTCTTATCCAGGTGCTTGCTTCCTGTCTCCAGACAAGTACGGCACATGACCGGAACCTCAAGAGTCTCCTGAGCATGTGCAGAGTGCATCTGAAGACAAGAAGCAAGCAAGACTGCGGGAATGGTAAGTGCGCACGCGCGGGATGTGAAGTAGCGACGGTCACATCGCTGTTGTAAATCCTGTGGACGTGATACCATGCAAAACATGCGAACGCCTACAGGGGTGTGATACTATGGAAAACATGCAAATGCCCACAGGGCGCAGAGGCAAGGTGGCGGAGCGAGACTGGTCACCGGAACGTGCTGTCTGGACCGTGACATGGATAGAGGAAGAGACAGAACAGCTATACAGGAGGATGCGGAAATCCCACGTGAAGAGAGGGTAAGCGGATACCCAGTCCCTATTGATTTCCCAAATCCGGCCACAGCGGCTGAGGGATCCGGACCGTCCCCGCTCGCGGTGAGCCCGACACCATCACCTACCCCGTCCTTGGCGGACGCCGAGCTGCCCACATCAATCCCGGCAGCGGAACCTTCAGTGCCTTTAAAGAAAGCTCCAGCTGCAGAAACCACGGTGCTGTCCCTCATCTCTGTCATGACAGTGGTCATTCGGACTCCGGCCAGACCAGACCCGGCCGCATCACCAGGCCCGTCCACAGAGGCGGAGCACCCGGACCCTGCAACCCCCGCCGCGGAGCAGTCGGTCTTTCTACCTGCAGATACGGAAGTGGAATCTGAAGATCCACCGGTTCCACTGCTGCGCGGCGTCCCGACGGCTGTTGGGGCTGCAAGAGTCCACATCAAACCAGAGCTAGCTAGGGAGCTGAGGCCGGATGCTGACGCCCCCTACTGAGAATGACATCACCAACGATTACAAGCTGAGATCACCACGCGAAACCGGCGACGGCGGGAGCTTGCCACCCACAACAGAGCAGAAAAAGAGCAGATGAGGAGCGCTGCTTCACGAGTAAGAGGGCCACGGTGCCGTGGTCTCGTGGATCGGTTTGACCTCGAGCAAGGGTGGGGTTTCATCCGAGAAGCAGGGCTCATAGCTGGGGTGTTTGTGTCCCGGCGGGACGTAGCACCGCACCTCCCCTGAGGGCACCCCGAGAGCAACCTCCAACCTGAAGAAATGGTCACCTATACCCGGCATTGCTGAGAGTGGGGCTGGTATGCCCTGGAGGTGACCAAGCATGTGATGCCTGAGGAAGAATTTGTGCCAGCGTCGGTAGTACTTAGCCGCAAAGAGGCGTGGCTACGGGACCCGGTAATTTGAAAAATGCTAAAAATGCCAGTAGTTTAACGATGCCATAGAACTGTTAGGTATCGGTGTTTTCGTTTTTTTTTTCCACAGTTTGTTATTTTCCATATAGAAATGTTAGTAAATAAGTGCTTAATTAACCAGGTTCAATGAACAGAGTGAAAATAACCAGATTTACCAGAAAATTGCTAAAATGTGTACACCCGGTACATGGACTCTGTTACGTTTTATATATAAGAAAACATGGACCACGGTCACAGGACTGGCGTGACCAGCACAAACTTGTGTTATTGTACATAGTTGCACCTCCTGTGCCCACCAGAGTCATCTAAAACAACGCCCGAGACCTTAACCTGGTCACGGACCCACCATAGGTTTGCAGGGGGTCAGGTTGTTTGGGTGGCGGGTTAACGGGATCCGGGACATCGGGACTGGACTGTCGTGGGTAGAGGCTGCAACGGAGCAGGTTGAGTCTCCACTGGCATTGAAACTGGTAGCATCCCATCTTTGAGAGATGAACTCATAAAAGGTTTAGTAACGTTAGTGCCTCACCTGCGTGGGATGAAAATGCAAATAAAAATGTTAACCCTTTTCTACCTTTTTCTACAGTTTTGAAAAAAAAATAAACCTCTGTTGTCCTGTAGCTCGGGGACGAGCTATGTTTAACTAAGGGGGAATGTGACACCCTGGCCTATCAGGTCGTCAAATGGTTTTGTGCAATCTGCCCTTCTGCATGATATCAACCTCCTCCTTGATTACGGGTCCCTGACCTTTGGTGTTGCTAAGAACAAGCTAATCAAAACCCCTAGGAACACTCTGCACCACACCGACCAGACACACCAATGGACAGCCTGAAGGGACTAGGGTTGGTTAAGGGGAGGTTAGGAGTGTGAGGAGACAGTAGAGTAGTGGAGTGTAGTGTTGGAGGTGAAAATGAGAGGAGGTCAGGAGCTAGGCTCCTTGAGACTACTAGGTGGCAGATGTTGGTCTGGGCCTGGTAGGAGCTGGACCCCGGTCGCAGGGGATCGTGACAAGGGGCACGGACTGTCGAGGAGGACAGCCGGCGGCCTTGTGCCATCACCGGCAGGGGTCAGGGCACGACAGGGTACGTGGACCCTAGACCGGGAGCGGGAGGTAGCTTCAGGGATCCTGGTAATTTACCTGATGAGGACGGAGCCTTCAAGATCTGTTCTCCACCCGCTCCAAAATCGGGGTACTAGCGCAACGAGGGGGATAGGACTTTTCCACTGCATAGTCCAGAAAATCTAAGAAAAAACTCACAGACTGAAGGCAGAAGATGTAAGCTGCCCAAGGCCAAAAAGACTAATGCACTGCCAGGATGCAGCAAGTCCTCCATATAATGGGGACATCACAGGTGCAAAGGAAGATGGTAAAATTGCACACTTGTGGCTTGTATAGGTCACTGTTCACACATGCAATATATAGAGTAGACCTGGCTCACTGAGCTTGACAGGGTGCTCTGGAGAAAACAAACAACTGCAGTCCAAGACGAATCTCTGGCACTCCAATTAGAAAACAAGAAAACAGTCTGGGTTTCTTTGGTGCTTTTTTATTGTAAATAAAGAGAATGAAAAAAGTCTGTCTCAACGTTTCGGTCTCGATGGGACCTTTATCGAGAGTTATATCAGACTAAGGGATTAGAGATTAGTATACGGATTGCACCGACAAAGAACAATGTGGATCATCACAGAAAAGACAGGGAAGCAAGTGTGAGCACTGTGACCATATAACGAAATGACAAAGTCAGCCGGTGGGTGTTGGCAGAAGAATCGTGTAGTGGTTTTCTACGGGGGTAGGGGACCACAGTCCAAAACTGCCCAGTAGGGGTCAAGAGCCCAGTAACTACTATACAGTCATATCACCTGCTTGATCCAAGGGAGAAAAAAAAGGCCTGTAAGCAAGTAGTGGAGTAGGTATACAGTTGGTATTGGTATCAATATCATAGACGGGATCTGTTAGGAGATAGCAGGAAATGCCTTGTTGGGCAGAGACGGTCTCCTATACTTGCTGTAGACTTGTGTATTACCGGATGGCGAGCATATATATTCTTAAAGAGGGGTATCTGGCATAAGAACAGGCCCTGTGCTGCGGGAAGTTCCCAAAGGGATACTTAAGGTGTGTCGGTCAGAGGACCCATGGGGAGCATAGGGGACCTGCGTCCGGTAGAGTTTCTGGCTTTGGGAACTTCCCGCAGCACAGGGCCTGTTCTTATGCCAGATACCCCTCTCTAAGAATATATATGCTCGCCCAACAAGGCATTTCCTGCTATCTCCTAACAGATCTTGACCCCTACTGGGCAGTTTTGGACTGTGGTCCCCTACCCTCGTAGAAAACCACTACACGATTCTTCTGGCAACACCCATCGGCTGACTTTGTCATTTCGCTATATGGTCACAGTGCTCACACTTGCTTCCCTGTCTTTTCTGTGATGATCCACATTGTTCTTTGTCGGTGCAATCCGTATACTAATCTCTAATCCCTTAGTCTGATATAACTCTCGATAAAGGTCCCATCGAGACCGAAACGTTGAGACAGACTTTTTTCATTCTCTTTATTTACAATAAAAAAGCACCAAAGAAACCCAGACTGTTTTCTTGTTTTCTAATTGGAGTGCCGGAGATTCGTCTTGTTCACACATGCAGGCACACAGTATCTGGTATGTAGCCTATTAGTTATGCCTCATCACAATATATGCAAGCGGGCTGCACCAGTCCTATATATATATATGTGCACCATGCAGGGACAGTGACTATAATATGCAAGGCCTAACATTAAGAGGCTGCATCCTGTATAACATACTGTGCAAAAGAATAAATCTATGAGGTATTGGTAGGTAATATGGCCATAGTACGGAAGCCACAATCCACGTCACGGATCCTCATTGTTGTGGGTCCTTACACTAATATATCATATATGTACATACATAAAAAACACCAAAAAGAGGAAAAAATCCTCCAAAATTTAAATAAAAACTCACAGACTGAAGGCAGAAGATGTAAACTGCCCGGGCCATATTACCGACCAACACCTCATATATTTATTCATTCTTCTGCACAGAATATTTATACAGGATGCAGCCTCTTTGTGGTAGGCCTTGCATAATATACTCACTGTCCCTGCATGGAGCACATATATATATATATATATATATAGGACTGGCGCAGCCCGCTTGCATCGATTGTGATGAGGCGTAACTAATAGGCTACATACCAGATACCGTAAACCTGCGTGTATGAACAGTGACCTATGCAAGCCACAAGTGTGCAATTTTACCATCTTCCTTTGCACCTGTGATGTCTGCATGTAATGGAGGTCTTGCTGCATCCTGGGAGTGCATTCGTCTTTTTGGCCTTGGGCAGCTTACATCTTCTGCCTTCAGTCTGTGAGTTTTTGCTTAAATTTTGGAGGATTTTTTCCTCTTTTTGGTGTTTTTTATAGTCCAGAAAATCCCAAGCGTGAACCCTGAGAGTAAGCTCCCCCAGTTAGCCATACGGGTGAGCGGGACCTGTTTAGTTCCAAGCTAAAAGGGACCAACTACAGAAAAGAGGTGCCAAGGTTAAGGTCAGAGGCTAACAAGCAACACCAAGGGCACGGGATCCAGGCGTGCTCCCTCCCTGCTGCAGTGGCATCAGGAACTTTGGCTTACCACGGTTGTCAGCGTCAGCGTTATTGGACTGAGTGAGTATGTCATTATCCCTTACTGGCCCAACGGCACCTCCCCGACACCATCACTGAGGCCCAGGGCATCCCCCCTACCCGTGGAGGGGTTAAACACCTAGCTGCCCACACCATCGCCACCGGGTACTCCCAGCCTCAGCGGTGGTACTTTACCCTTACCACACACCACGGGTGGCGTCACAAACTCTCTACACCATCCCCTGTACATAGCCCCCCTTTTATTTCAGTGGCCGCACGACCCCCGGGTCTGGACGCCCCTCGAGCCACCGTGGATCTGGATCCGAGCAGCCCGGCTGCTGACGTGGGGCGGCACACTTTTACATGCCAAAAGTTTTATTGATGTACTAATGCTAAGATTTTCTATTGAAATGCCAAAGTTATTGTGTTTGTAGCATTCAAGAGACCATTCCTCCCATAAAGGGAAGAAATGTTAATGTTTACAGCATAACAAAATTTTGCAGTAGTGTTCATTGTATTGTCTTGTTTTTCAGTCCGCAGACGTGCTGGGATTCGCTGTGGGGGAGTGTGTCGTCCCTGAGGCTTCAGTCGCCACAGGGTACTGCACCTCACCAAAGGTGCAGTATTCATCTCGGATACGGAGGAGGTCATCGCAGGTAAAACCACCACAATTCACCAAAACACACAGTTAGATGCCCTCTCGCTGGGACTGGGCTAGGGTAGAGACATTGGAGGGTGGCCATCACTAACGTAGTGGACCCTCCACTCACTAGCTCAGGAACCCGGTGGGAGGAGCTAGACACCGGGGAGCAAGGCGACACACACACTTACGAGCAGTCTAGTCCAGGACAGGAAACAAGTGAGACACAGGAGGACACGGTCGCTGAGGGGAGAGCTGATAGCTCCCTCAGGACCGGCACCCACTTCAGGGTGCAAAGCCCTAGGCTGGTGGGCACTGCTTGTCCCGCCAGCAGAATCCGCCGGGCAGAGGATTTCAAGTCTCCAGGCCCACAAAACAGTGCCTGAGGCACAGCAGAACATAGAGCCAGGAGCCGTGACCATAGGGCGGCTCCATCTACGGACTCGCGTCGCCTGCTATACGGAGCGGGGAACAAAACCACCCTCAGGACTCGGGTCCCAGCGTAGCTTCAAGTCGCAGGAACTAACACAACATGGTCCAGCAAGGAAAGACTCACTGAATGAAACACAGATTCTGACCTCTGAACTATCGGGGATCGGCTGGAGCCCATAACAGTGCAGTCCGGCAGTCCAAAGGTGGTGACATCTCAGTGAGTAAAGAACTTAAACTGCAGCCGCTGTGTCATCTGATCCTTCCCACGCTACTTCATTAGAGTAGACTACTTTTCCCCACATCCTCCCCGTGGCCTAACCTCTGCCTGTGGAGAGCTATACCATCTGAGCTGCGTTATCATGCTCCCCAGAGAAGGCCTCCCGCATACCACAGGTGGCGTCACGAATAACTACTACTCCCATCATCTTCTCCCTCATTTTTTTGACACCGTGGGATCATGGAGCCGGACCTGGCTGCTGTGACATCCCAAACCCTACACTGGCCTGGTGACGAGTAACCACCACCCAGACCCCGTGGGCACACCACAAGCAAGGTTAGGCTGGGAATAAAATTCAGGTCTACGCAGCCCCCCCCCTCCCCCCCCACACACACACAGTATGATGGTCTCCACACACAGTATGATGGACTACACACACACAGTATGATTGTCTTCACACACAGTATGATGGTCTCCACACACAGTATGATGGTCTCCACACACACAGTATGATGGTCTCCACAAACAGTATGATGGTCTCCACACACAGCATGATGGTCTCCACACACAGTATGATGGTCTCCACACACACAGTATGATGGTCTCCACAAACAGTATGATGGTCTCCACACACAGCATGATGGTCTCCACACACAGCATGATGGTCTCCACACACAGTATGATGGTCTCCACACACAGCATGGTGGTCTCCACACACAGTATGATGGTCTCCACGCACAGCATGATGGTCTCCACACACAGTATGATGGTCTCCATACACAGCATGATGGTCTCCACACACAGTATGATGGTCTCCACACACAGTATGATGGTCTCCACACACAGTATGATGGTCTCCACACACACAGTATGATGGTCTCCACAAACAGTATGATGGTCTCCACACACAGCATGATGGTCTCCACACACAGTATGATGGTCTCCACACACACAGTATGATGGTCTCCACAAACAGTATGATGTTCTCCACACACAGCATGATGGTCTCCACACACAGCATGATGGTCTCCACACACAGCATGGTGGTCTCCACACACAGTATGATGGTCTCCACGCACAGCATGATGGTCTCCACACACAGTATGATGGTCTCCATACACAGCATGATGGTCTCCACACACAGTATGATGGTCTCCACACACAGTATGATGGTCTCCACACACACAGTATGATGGTCTCCACACACAGTATGATGGTCTCCACACACAGCATGATGGTCTCCGCACACAGTATGATGGTCTCCACACACACAGTATGATGGTCTCCACACACAGTATGATGGTCTCCACACACAGCATGATGGTCTCCACACACAAAAGCAGTCTGATGCTCTCTCCACACACAGTATGATGGTCTCCACACACACACACACACACACACACACGCACACACACACACACACACACACAGTATGATGGTCTCCACACACAGTATAATGGTCTCCACACACACAGTATGATGGTCTCCACACACAGCATGATGGTTTCCACACACAGCATGATGGTCTCCACACACAGCATGATGGTCTCCACACACAGTATGATGGTCTCCACACACACAGTATGATGGTCTCCACACACAGTATGATGGTCTCCACACACAGTATGATGGTCTCCACACACAGCATGATGGTCTCCACACACAGCATGATGGTCTCCACACACAGTATGATGGTCTCCACACACAGCATGATGGTCTCCACACACAGCATGATGGTCTCCACACACAGTATGATGGTCTCCACACACAGTATGATGATCTCCACACACACAGTATGATCGGCTCCACACACAGCATGATGGTCTCCACACACACAGTATGATCGGCTCCACACACAGCATGATGGTCTCCACACACACAGTATGATGGTCTCCACACACAGTATGATGGTCTCCACACACAGCATGATGATCTCCACACACAAAAGCAGTCTGATGCTCTCTCCACACACAGTATGATGGTCTCCACACACACACACACACACACACACACACACACACGCACACACACACACACACGCACAGTATGATGGTCTCCACACACAGTATGATGGTCTCCACACAAAGTATGATGGTCTCCACACACAGTATGATGATCTCCACACACAGTATGATGGTCTCCACACAAAGTATGATGGTCTCCACACACAGTATGATGGTCTCCACACACAGTATGATGGTCTCCACACACAGTATGATGATCTCCACACAAAGTATGATGGTCTCCACACACAGTATGATGGTCTCCACACACAGTATGATGGTCTCCACACACAGTATGATGGTCTCCACACACAGTATGATGGTCTCCACACAAAGTATGATGGTCTCCACACACAGTATGATGATCTCCACACACACAGTATGATGGTCTCCACACACAGCATGATGGTCTCCACACACAGCATGATGGTCTCCACACACAGCATGATGGTCTCCACACACAGTATGATGGTCTCCACACACAGCATGATGGTCTCCACACACAGCATGATGGTCTCCACACACAGTATGATGGTCTCCACACACAGTATGATGATCTCCACACACACAGTATGATCGGCTCCACACACAGCATGATGGTCTCCACACACACAGTATGATCGGCTCCACACACAGCATGATGGTCTCCACACACACAGTATGATCGGCTCCACACACAGCATGATGGTCTCCACACACACAGTATGATCGGCTCCACACACAGCATGATGGTCTCCACACACAGTATGATGGTCTCCACACACAGCATGATGATCTCCACACACAAAAGCAGTCTGATGCTCTCTCCACACACAGTATGATGGTCTCCACACACACACACACACACACACACGCACACACACACACACACACAGTATGATGGTCTCCACACACACAGTATGATGGTCTCCACACACATTATGATGGTCTCCACACACAGTATGATGGTCTCCACACACAGTATGATGGTCTCCACACACACACACACACACACACACACACACACACACACACACACACACACACACACACACAGTATGATGGTCTCCACATACACAAGCAGTCTGATGCTGTCCCCACACACAGTATGATGGTCTCCACACACAGTATGATGGTCTCCACACACACAGTATTAAGGCTCTCTCCACACACAGTATGATGGTCTCCACACACAGTATGATGGTCTCCACACACACAGTATGATGGTCTCCACACACACAGTATGATGGTCTCCACACACACAGTATGATGGTCTCCACACACACACAGTATGATGGTCTCCACACACAGTATGATGGTCTCCACACACAGCATGATGGTCTCCACACACAAAAGCAGTCTGATGCTCTCTCCACACACAGTATGATGGTCTCCACACACAGTATGATGGTCTCCACACACACAGTATGATGGTCTCCACACACACAGTATGATGGTCTCCACACACACAGTATGATGGTCTCCACACACAGTATGATGGTCTCCACACACACAGTATGATGGTCTCCACACACAGCATGATGGTCTCCACACACAAAAGCAGTCTGATGCTCTCTCCACACACAGTATGATGGTCTCCACACACAGTATGATGGTCTCCACACACACAGTATGATGGTCTCCACACACAGTATGATGGTCTCCACACACACAGTATGATGGTCTCCACACACACAGTATGATGGTCTCCACACACACACAGTATGATGGTCTCCACACACACAGTATGATGGTCTCCACACACAGTATGATGGTCTCCACACACACAGTATGATGGTCTCCACACACACAGTATGATGGTCTCCACACACAGTATGATGGTCTCCACACACACAGTAGGATGGTCTCCACACACATTATGATGGTCTCCACACACAGTATGATGGTCTCCACACACAGTATGATGGTCTCCACACACAGTATGATGGTCTCCACACACACACACACACACACACACACACACACACACACAGTATGATGGTCTCCACATACACAAGCAGTCTGATGCTGTCCCCACACACAGTATGATGGTCTCCACACACAGTATGATGGTCTCCACACACACAGTATTAAGGCTCTCTCCACACACAGTATGATGGTCTCCACACACAGTATGATGGTCTCCACACACACAGTATGATGGTCTCCACACACACAGTATGATGGTCTCCACACACAGTATGATGGTCTCCACACACACACAGTATGATGGTCTCCACACACACAGTATGATGGTCTCCACACACAGTATGATGGTCTCCACACACAGTATGATGGTCTCCACACACAGTATGATGGTCTCCACACACACAGTATGATGGTCTCCATACACACAGTATGATGGTCTCCACACACAGTATGATGGTCTCCACACACACAGTATGATGGTCTCCACACACACAGTATGATGGTCTCCACACACAGTATGATGGTCTCCACACACACACAGTATGATGGTCTCCACACACACAGTATGATGGTCTCCACACACAGTATGATGGTCTCCACACACAGTATGATGGTCTCCACACACAGTATGATGGTCTCCACACACACAGTATGATGGTCTCCATACACACAGTATGATGGTCTCCACACACAGTATGATGGTCTCCACACACAGTATGATGGTCTCCACACACACAGTATGATGGTCTCCACACACAGTATGATTGTCTCCACACACACAGTATGATGGTCTCCACACACAGCATGATTGTCTCCACACACAGTATGATGGTCTCCACACACAGTATGATGGTCTCCACACACAGTATGATGGTCTCCACACACATACACACACACACACACACACACAGAGTATGATGGTCTCCACATACACAAGCAGTCTGATGCTCTCCCCACACACAGCATGATTGTCTCCACACACAGTATGATGGTCTCCACACACAGTATGATGGTCTCCACACACAGTATGATGGTCTCCACACACACACACACACACACACACACACACACAGTATGATGGTCTCCACACACAGTATAATGGTCTCCCCTCACAATATGATGATCTCCACACACAGTATGATGGTCTCCACACACACACACACACACACACACACACACGCACATGTGACGCCCTGGACAAGCCAGGGGTCACAGGTAATGACATCACCACACCCTACACCCCGGTTAGGCACATCAAAGCTAGACCCAAAAATCCTTGTTGCCTTCCTCCAGGGGCTGATGTTCACACCAGGGGGTGGGCCAGTCGGTTGGCCCCGCCCACCGAGGAGATCACAGCCCTGGAGGCGGGAAAAGAGACGAGATTAGTTGTGGACGAGGGAGTGTGAGGAGTAAAGTGGTAGTAGAGCAACTATCTGAGAGCGTCCGGGTGTGTGCCCCGGACAGAGACAGCAAGGTTAGCAGACGGCGGTGACCGTCTGCAGGAGTGGCCTATCGGAGTTGCCGTAAGGACCGTGGACGGGCGGTGGCCCGGCGGTACTGGACCGGTACACAAGGAGAAGCCAGCACCATTGGCAGGGGCCTTTCGGATCCCGGCAAGGCTTGGAGTCGCCGTGAATTTGCCAAATCCGTCAGTGAAGGGGACCTACGGGTTTCCAAACAACTAAGTCCCGATTGAAGGCAACAGTCCAACCGTATAAGAGAGACACCGCCACCGCCAAGGCACCAGTTTCTCAGGGCCAGCGCCTGCGGGCAAAGAGGGGCTCCTCCGGCCCATATCCAAGCCGGGGAGCGGGTTACCGGTGGGAACCCATTGGAACCAACAGAAGTACTAGGTGCAGGGAAAGAGACAGTCACCGTTAACTACCGGGGAAAAGCAACAGCAGCCATCCTTGGGAACCGTCTTTCCAGCGTGTGTTTTACCGAGAACTGTGTCATCGTCTCAGGCTGAGTGAGTACCACCGTGCCGTGCGGCACAGCGCTGCCCCCGCGACCCTGCACCTCACCAGGCCCCGCACCCGGCCTGCCATGCACCCCTACCCCATCACCGGGCCCCGGGACAACCAACCCCCTACCCACGGAGGGAAGAAATAACAACTCAGCTGCTCCCTGTCACCGCTCCCGGGATCCCCATAAAGAGCAGCGGTGGTGTCCACACAATCACCACAACCGTGGGTGGCGTCACGGACAATAAATCCCCAAAACCATTCCCCTTTTCACTCACGGGCGAGGAGCGCTGCTCGAGTCCCCAGGATCCGGCCCATCGCTCGAGCCACCGAGCAGCAGTGGCCGCAGCAGCAGCGGCAGCCGGACCCGAGCAGTGGAAGAGCGCAGCGTCCCCTCCTCCGCCCGCGACAACTTGGCGTCACGAACAGGATCTTACCGCTCTGCCGTTGGGTGGAGGTGCGCTTTGTTACCGCCGGAGGTGTCCGGCCGGAAAATTTCAGAAGCCGCCATCTTTGGCGCGAAAAGTTCCCGCTCGTGCGTCTCCTCGGGTAGTGGAGGCGCAAAGGCCAAAATCCCGTCCCGATAGAGGAGGAGCCGGAAAGAGGCTAAGGGGGACGAAATGGCGACTGGTCGCATGTAGCCACGGCTATAAAAGCAGAGACGCCAGGACTCTGCAGCAATACTGGGTTCCTGGAAGGCTCGATTGCCAAGATGCACAGTCCGACCGCCAACGAGGATGCTCCCGCACCCGGCACGGCGATGTGGCTGAGAGACCGGACTTCCCCGTTGAATAACCGTCTGCAAGCCCATATGCAGCTCCTCCTAGAGGAGTGGGAGACCGACATGGTGGACGTGGTGGCTGCTATGCGGAGACGCGAGGTGGAAGAGGATTTGGAGGAGCGGGTAAGAGACCCATGCCCCTGTATTCCCGAGGGATCGGCCACTGAGGCTGAGGAGCCCGGCCTGCATCCGCTCACCCTGCCTCTCTCCCCGCTACCCGTGTTAGCTGCTGCCGCCCCGCCACTAGGCCCGCTACCTGCCCAACCGGTAGCGATACCCTGCCAATCCGCCCCGGCGGACCAACCGGCTGCAGACGCTCAGGACGTCCCTGCTTCACTCCCGGGGGAACCGCTAGGACCGCGGCCCCTTAATGAAAAGGTGCCAGAAGTCCCGGCAGGGATTGCGCCAGACCCCGAGCCCGGGACCGTGGCATGGATGAAGGCCCGGGTGATTGAGTTCCACCAACGTCAACAGGATCAGATCTTCCGGATGATGGAGCAGTGGACCAACGAGGTGGAGATGCTGATTGCAACTGCTCCGATGTACGGGAGGGGAACAGATGTAACAGGGCCGACTGGTGACCCACGTCCCTATGTCCTACCAGGACCGGCCACTGCGGCTGAGGGGCCCGGCCTAGTCTCGACCTATGCATCACCCTTGCCGTTACTTATGGGGCGCCTCAGTGTAAATTCGCCTGACCTGCTACCCCGTGCTACTGCAGAAGGATCTGATATGCTGGATGCTGGAGGCCAGGAAGCTGTGGCAGCTGGCGGCAACCCGCCTGACGCAGATGCAAGTGATGGTGACTCCAGCGACTCCAGCTCTGGTGCTGAACCCGCCCTTGAAGGTGAGGAGGCAAGTGAGCGTCTCCGCTATGTGGGGGAACTGGTAGTTTATTACACCGCGCGTAATGGTGGGAATGGATACCGGGCGCCCATGTCACAGCAAGCCTGTCACTGCATGTGACTCGCCCACCCCAGGGCTATGGGACACCCGGTGCTGGGCCGGACTAGTCCGGAGGTAGTCAGTGGTGGCGGGGCCCGACTCCGTGGCCCTGGTGGGTGTCAGTTTAAATATGTGGCTGATGACTTGGTGATGAATAAAGTTTGTGTTCGTGACGCCACCTGTGGTATGCGGCTATAAAGCCGCCGCTGCTGTGTGAGGCCTCCGGGGTGATGATATGGCAGCAATGATGGTACTGCTCCCCACAGGTGGAGCAATGCCCGGGGCACTGTTGGTGCTCGTGAGAGTCTATAGTGTAATGGAAGGGTAAGCAGATAAAATAACAGAGACCACTCCAAGGGTGCAGTTTCAAGTTCTTTACTCACACGTCCTGGTAGGTGCACACTGGTGCCCTCAGACGACTGGAACCCACTGTCAGGGACCTCCGCCGTTTCTGGGTGATTCTTGGAGTAAATACCGGTACCCTTCTCTCTAAGGTGTCTCTGTCTTCCTAAGCCTAGCTCTTTTAGGATGAACCTGCTCGGCCTCCACTACAGCCTCCAGGCTGGGGGGTCACCTGTCGGATGATTGTCCCCTTTCTAGAGGTTCTGCGGTGGGCTGTGGCCCGGGGAGTTTACAACTTTCCCTGGACCTCGGTTTTTACTGTTTGGAGATGATTTTGCACTCCTCCGGTTTCTAGGGACCGTCCTCTGTTGCAGCTTGATCCCTCCACCGATGTTCCTGTGGAACAGGCCACCCCAGCTCTACAGCTATCCGTGGCCCTGGGATCCCTTCGTTCCCTGCTTGGTGTCATCTGGACCCTCTGAGTCCCAGGATCTTCACCAGGAAGCGTCTCTTTCTTCTTAGCTCCTGACTGACTTGGAGCTCTCTTTCCTTCTCTCCTCCTTGCCTGCCTCCTGCAGACCTCCTCCTCCTCCCCACTCTCTTTCTTCTGTTGCTTTCTCTGTGCGGACACTCTGAGCTCACAGAGCTCCTTTCTCTTTCACATCTACATGCTGTCTCCTCACTCTCTGAGGTAAACTGAAACTAACTTGACCTTCCTTTCTTTGTCTGCTCTCTGGTGGCTCCTCCCACCTCACCAGTTGCTAAGTTGTACCCTATAGGAGCAGGGATGGGTCTTACGGCCCCTCCCAGCATGCAGCATGGGAGGGTTACTGCCACTGTCCCTGGTCCCAGTATGTACCTAACAATGGGTGTTGTGTAGATTTACCAGGGGACCGGCGTTCACTCCTTTCCTCACCCAGAATGGGGCATCACACCGCTGGATGGGGTGCAATGTCCTGTGGCGACGGAAGCCTCAGGGGCGCCACACTCCCCCACCGCGAATCCCAGCACGTCCTCGGGCTGAAAAACAACAGAAAATGTGGAAAGAAACTGCAAAAACATTTTTACATGCATGTAACAAAAACAATAAAACTTTTCTTCCCTTTATGGGAGGCACAGATACTTGAAGGTTGGCAGCATGGGACTCACCCAGATCTAGGCCGGAGATGCTCTGCAGCAGGCTCGGCATCGCTGGTGTGGACTCTGGATGGACGTGGGCATCACCCCCACGCAGGCCTCGCTGCACAGACTTCTGCAGACTCCTCATGGCTGGGGGGTCACCTGTCGGATGATTGTCCCCTTTCTAGAGGTTCTGCGGTGGGCTGTGGCCCGGGGAGTTTACAACTTTCCCTGGACCTCGGTTTTTACTGTTTGGAGATGATTTTGCACTCCTCCGGTTTCTAGGGACTGTCCTCTGTTGCAGCTTGATCCCTCCACCGATGTTCCTGTGGAACAGGCCACCCCAGCTCTACAGCTATCCGTGGCCCTGGGATCCCTTCGTTCCCTGCTTGGTGTCATCTGGACCCTCTGAGTCCCAGGATCTTCACCAGGAAGCGTCTCTTTCTTCTTCTTAGCTCCTGACTGACTTGGAGCTCTCTTTCCTTCTCTCCTCCTTGCCTGCCTCCTGCAGACCTCCTCCTCCTCCCCACTCTCTTTCTTCTGTTGCTTTCTCTGTGCGGACACTCTGAGCTCACAGAGCTCCTTTCTCCTTTTCTCCTTTCTCTTACTGCCACTGTCCCTGGTCCCAGTATGTACCTAACAATGGGTGTTGTGTAGATTTACCAGGGGACCGGCGTTCACTCCTTTCCTCACCCAGAATGGGGCATCACACCGCTGGATGGGGTGCAATGTCCTGTGGCGACGGAAGCCTCAGGGGCGCCACACTCCCCCACCGCGAATCCCAGCACGTCCTCGGGCTGAAAAACAACAGAAAATGTGGAAAGAAACGGCAAAAACATTTTTACATGCATGTAACAAAAACAATAAAACTTTTCTTCCCTTTATGGGAGGCACAGATACTTGAAGGTTGCAAAACTTTCTTACAAAGAAACTCTATATGTGCACTTCCAGTCCATTGCACGGTTTGGGCACTTCCCCCATAATTCTGGTAGGGGGCACAACAGGTGCAACTTTATACATCTTGGCTACAACAAGTCCAGTAGCCTGGCAGTTCGTTCAGCTTTCTCAAGCTACAAAGGAAAAAACAAAACCAGCCACTAAGTCCAGTGGCCTGGTTACACAGGACACATTACACATTCACATTCACCGGGGACCACATTCCAGTTCCGTGGCCCGGTACACATAAACATGGGGGGTGACATCTTCAAAAAGTACAAGGGGCAGTAAGGCTGAAAAGGTGTCATCTTCAAAAAGCACATTAGGGCAGCACAAAAGGGACATCTTCACAAAGAATGAGGGGCAGACAGGGGCTATGTACAGTTCAGCATCTTCTTTTCCTTTTCTTAATTGCAGAGTTCATGCTGCGGCAGGGCCCTGGACAGCATGCAGGCCGTGCTCAGACTGGTCTGAGTCCCTTGGCCCTGTTCTGCAGCCGTTGCGGGGCTGCTGCGGGGTGATGGTATCAGAGCTGCGTCCCTGTCTTTGCGGGCCGCGCCTGGCATGGCGGCGGCCTGGATTGGAGTCGCTGCTGTGACCGGTTCTTGACGGGCCGCACCTGGCATGGCTGCGGCCTGGGCTTGGCGGCCCGCACCTGCGGGGTGGATTAACGTTGCCGCTGCGGCGGGATCTTGTTTGGCCGAGCGGCGTATCACTGCTGGGGCCTGAGCTAGACGGGCTGGGCTTGGCGTCGCTGCTGCGGCGTGGATGGGCGTCACTCCGGCGGCGAAATCTTGGCAAGCCGCACCTGGCGTGGCTGCGGCCTGGATCGGTGTCGCCGTGCCGGGCGTCTCTCCAGGGACCGCGGGCATGGCAGCGGGGGTTGGGGCACTCGCGCCGGGCGTCTCTCCAGGGACCGCGGGCATGGCAGCGGGGGTTGGGGCACTCGCGCCGGCAGGGGCAGCATGGGACTCACCCAGATCTAGGCCGGAGATGCTCTGCAGCAGGCTCGGCATCGCTGGTGTGGACTCTGGATGGACGTGGGCATCACCCCCACGCAGGCCTCGCTGCACAGACTTCTGCAGACTCCTCATGGCCAGCACCATCTCCTTCCCCCACACGGCTGTCTCCCATCTGCTCTGTTTCTTCATCCCGTCAGCCATCCTTCCGACCTCAGCCTCCAGCTCAGCGGTGGTCACAGGCCTGATCCAGGTGAGCTACCCCTGGCCTCCGCTTACAGGAGCCATTTTCTCTCTTCCTCCAGACAGCAGCATTAACTGCCTGTCAGTTTCTTAGCGCGCCATTTTTCTCTCCTCCGCTCTCCATAGCGGGCACTGCTTCGCGCTCTTTCTCTAGACAAGGGGGCGGAGCTTCTTTTCGCGCTCTTTCTACAGGCACGCCCCGCTTCTTCCCGCGCTCAGCAGCGCTAATGGCGGCGGTTTTCACAGTAAAACACACAGTTTTGTCACACGGTTCTTCAGGCGCACAGTACCCGGTGGGACCGGGCACGAAATCCTGTTTGTGACGCCAAAATTTGACTCGCCCACCCCAGGGCTATGGGACACCCGGTGCTGGGCCGGACTAGTCCGGAGGTAGTCAGTGGTGGCGGGGCCCGACTCCGTGGCCCTGGTGGGTGTCAGTTTAAATATGTGGCTGATGACTTGGTGATGAATAAAGTTTGTGTTTGTGACGCCACCTGTGGTATGCGGCTATTAAGCCGCCGCTGCTGTGTAAGGCCTCCGGGGTGATGATATGGCAGCAATGGTGGTACTGCTCCCCACAGGTGGAGCAATGCCCGGGGCACTGTTGGTGCTCGTGAGAGTCTATAGTGTAATGGAAGGCTAAGCAGATAAAATAACAGAGACCACTCCAAGGGTGCAGTTTCAAGTTCTTTACTCACACGTCCTGGTAGGTGCACACTGGTGCCCTCAGACGACTGGAACCCACTGTCAGGGACCTCCGCCGTTTCTGGGTGATTCTTGGAATAAATACCGGTACCCTTCTCTCTAAGGTGTCTCTGTCTTCCGCTGTCTTCCTAAGCCTAGCTCTTTTAGGATGAACCTGCTCGGCCTCCACTACAGCCTCCAGGCTGGGGGGTCACCTGTCGGATGATTGTCCCCTTTCTAGAGGTTCTGCGGTGGGCTGTGGCCCGGGGAGTTTACAACTTTCCCTGGACCTCGGTTTTTACTGTTTGGAGATGATTTTGCACTCCTCCGGTTTCTAGGGACCGTCCTCTGTTGCAGCTTGATCCCTCCACCGATGTTCCTGTGGAACAGGCCACCCCAGCTCTACAGCTATCCGTGGCCCTGGGATCCCTTCGTTCCCTGCTTGGTGTCACCTGGACCCTCTGAGTCCCAGGATCTTCACCAGGAAGCGTCACTTTCTTCTTCTTAGCTCCTGACTGACTTGGAGCTCTCTTTCCTTCTCTCCTCCTTGCCTGCCTCCTGCAGACCTCCTCCTCCTTCCCCACTCTCTCTCTGACTTCTGTTGCTTTCTCTGTGCGGACACTCTGAGCTCACAGAGCTCCTTTCTCTTTCACAGCGACATGCTGTCTCCTCACTCTCTGAGGTAAACTGAAACTAACTTGACCTTCCTTTCTCTATCTGCTCTCTGGTGGCTCCTCCCACCTCCCCAGTTGCTAAGCTGTACCCTATAGGAGCAGGGATGGGTCTTACGGCCCCTCCCAGCATGCAGCATGGGAGGGTTACTGCCACTGTCCCTGGTCCCAGTATGTACCTAACAATGGGTGTTGTGTAGATTTACCAGGGGACCGGCGTTCACTCCTTTCCTTACCCAGAATGGGGCATCACACCGCTGGATGGGGTGCAATGTCCTGTGGCGACGGAAGCCTCAGGGGTGCCACACATGTTTGATATGCTGGTGGCAGAGGACCCAGCAGACACAGAAGAGTCACAGTAAGGGCAGCGGAGCACCGTTGTCACCATCCCCGTTGGGACCACCTGAATGTGTTTAAAAGTTTGAAAATGAAAATGATTAACCGAAGTTAACCTGATTGTCTGCTTGATTGAACCGGTCGTTGCCGACACCGTCTGAAGTTGCGTAAGGGACTCCTTACGGACAAGCCCGTGAACTTGCAGGGCAACCACAAACTTGTGGGATGTAAATAAAAATG
The DNA here is from genome assembly GCF_048569485.1 of Anomaloglossus baeobatrachus. NCBI lineage: Eukaryota > Metazoa > Chordata > Amphibia > Anura > Aromobatidae > Anomaloglossus > Anomaloglossus baeobatrachus. The sequence goes on along the minus strand of NC_134353.1, from coordinate 4,084,003 downwards.
TTGTTGCAGCTTCCACCGTTGCCGCCTCCGGAGAGGCAGATTGGAGGAAGGGCCCGCAGTGGAGCAGGCTGGGGCCCAGCCACCACAGGAACCGGTGGCAATCCTCTGGGGGTTTCAGGGGTTCCCCATGGGCGTGGGTCCACTGGAAAGGACAGAACCCGCTCGGGCAGCTTGTGCAGGACTGGGGTCAAGGGGTGCTGCCTGTTTTCTTAGGGGCAGCATCAGGGCCAGGTTGGTGGGGTGGGAGAGAGCGGAAGCCGTAACCGTTTGAAACCGTTGAAACCGTTTAAGTAAAAGTGCCTCCCGTTGAGGGATGAAGTTAGTATAATTGTATGTCTGTTACCGTTTTACATTTTTATATTTTTACAGTTAAAAAAAGAAAAAGAAAACCGGTGTTGGACGGGCAGCCAGCGGACGGTCTGCATTTTGCTAAGGAGGAATGTTACGCCCTGGACAAGCCAGGGGTCACAGGTAATGACATCACCACACCCTACACCCCGGTTAGGCACATCAAAGCTAGACCCAAAAATCCTTGTTGCCTTCCTCCAGGGGCTGATGTTCACACCAGGGGGTGGGCCAGGCGGTTGGCCCCACCCACCAAGGAGATCACAGCCCTGGAGGCGGGAAAAGAGACGAGATTAGTTGTGGACGAGGGAGTGTGAGGAGTAAAGTGGTAGTAGAGCAACTATCTGAGAGCGTCCGGGTGTGTGCCCCGGACAGAGACAGCAAGGTTAGCAGACGGCGGTGACCGTCTGCAGGAGAGGCCTATCGGAGTTGCCGTAAGGACCGTGGATGGGCGGTGGCCCGGCGGTACCGGACCGGTACACAAGGAGAAGCCAGCACCATTGGCAGGGGCCTTTCGGATCCCGGCAAGGCTTGGAGTCGCCGTGAATTTGCCAAATCCGTCAGTGAAGGGGACCTACGGGTTTCCAAACAACTAAGTCCCGATTGAAGGCAACAGTCCAACCGTATGAGAGAGACACCGCCACCGCCAAGGCACCAGTTTCTCAGGGCCAGCGCCTGCGGGCAAAGAGGGGCTCCTCCGGCCCATATCCAAGCCGGGGAGCGGGTTACCGGTGGGAACCCATTGGAACCAACAGAAGTACTAGGTGCAGGGAAAGAGACAGTCACCGTTAACTACCGGGGAAAAGCAACAGCAGCCGTCCGTGGGAACCGTCTTTCCAGCCGTGTGTTTTACCGAGAACTGTGTCATCGTCTCAGGCTGAGTGAGTACCACCGTGCCGTGCAGCACAGCGCTGCCCCCGCGACCCTGTACCTCACCAAGCCCCGCACCCGGCCTGCCATCCACCACTACCCCATCACCGGGCCCCGGGACAACCAACCCCCTACCCACGGAGGGAAGAAATAACAACTCAGCTGCTCCCTGTCACCGCTCCCGGGATCCCCGTCCAGAGCAGCGGTGGTGTCCACACAATCACCACAACCGTGGGTGGCATCACGGACAATAAATCCCCAAAACCATTCCCCTTTTCACTCACGGGCGAGGAGCGCCGCTCGAGTCCCCGGGATCCGGCCCATCACTCGAGCCACCGAGCAGCAGCGGCCGCAGCAGCAGCCGCACCCGAGCAGTGGGAGAGCGCAGCGTCCCCTCCTCCGCCCGCGACATACACACACACACGCACAGTATGATGGTCTCCACACACAGTATAATGGTCTCCACACACAGTGTGATGGTCTCCACACACAGTATGTTGGTCTCCACACACACACAGTATGATGGTCTCCACACACACAGTATGATGGTCTCCACACACAGCATGATGGTCTCCACACACAAAAGCAGTCTGATGCTCTCTCCACACACAGCATGATGGTCTCCACACACAGTATGATGGTCTCCAAACACAGTATGATGGTCTCCACACACAGCATGATGGTCTCCACACACAGTATGATGGTCTCCAAACACAGTATGATGGTCTCCACACACAGCATGATGGTCTCCACACACAGTATGATGGTCTCCACACAAAGCATGATGGTCACCACACACAGTATGATGGTCTCCACACACAGCATGATGGTCTCCACACACAGTATGATGGTCTCCAAACACAGTATGATGGTCTCCAAACACAGTATGATGGTCTCCACACACAGCATGATGGTCTCCACACACAAAAGCAGTCTGATGCTCTCTCCACACACAGCATGATGGTCTCCACACAAAGTATGAGGGTCTCCACACACAGCATGATGGTCTCCACACACAGTATGATGGTCTCCACACACAGCATGATGGTCTCCACACACAGTATGATGGTCTCCACACAAAGCATGATGGTCACCACACACAGTATGATGGTCTCCACACACAGCATGATGGTCTCCACACACAGTATGATGGTCTCCAAACACAGTATGATGGTCTCCAAACACAGTATGATGGTCTCCACACACAGCATGATGGTCTCCACACACAAAAGCAGTCTGATGCTCTCTCCACACACAGTATGATGGTCTCCACATACACAAGCAGTCTGATGCTCTCCCCACACACAGTATGATGGTCTCCAGACACAGTATGATGGTCTCCACAGACAGTATGATGGTCTCCACACACAGTATGATCGTCTCCACACACACACACACACACACACACACACACACACACACACACACAGTATGATGGTCCCCACACACAGTATGATGGCCTCCACACACACAGTATGATTGTCTCCACACACAGTATGATGGTCTCCACACACAGTATGATGGTCTCCACACACAGTATGATGGTCTCCACATACACAAGCAGTCTGATGCTCTCTCCACACACAGTATGATCGTCTCCACACACACACACACACACACACACACACACACACAGACACACACAGTATGATGGTCCACACACACAGTATGATTGTCTCCACACACAGCATGATGGTCTCCACACACAGTATGATGGTCTCCACACACACACACACACATACACACACACACACACACACACACACACACACACAGTATGATGGTCCACACACACAGTATGATTGTCTCCACACACACAGTATGATGGTCTCCACACACAGTATGATGGTCTACACACACACACACACACACACACACACACACAGTATGATTGTCTCCACACACAGTATGATGGTCTCCACACACAGTATGATGGTCTCCACACACAGTATGATGGTCTCCACATACACAAGCAGTCTGATGCTCTCTCCACACACAGTATGATGGTCTCCACACACAGTATGATGGTCTCCACATACACAAGCAGTCTGATGCTCTCCCCACACACAGTATGATGGTCTCCACACACAGCATGATGGTCTCCACATACACAAGCAGTCTGATGCTCTCCCCACACACAGTATGATGGTCTCCAGACACAGTATGATGGTCTCCACAGACAGTATGATGGTCTCCACACACACAGTATGATGGTCTCCACACACAGCATGATGGTCTCCACACACAGTATGATAGTCTCCACACACACACACACACACACACACACACACACACACACAGTATGATGGTCTCCACACACAGTATGATGGTCTCCACACACAGTATGATGGTCCCCACACACAGTATGATGGTCTCCACACAAAGCATGATGGTCACCACACACAGTATGATGGTCTCCACACACAGCATGATGATCTCCACACACACAGTATGATGGTCTCCACACACAGTATGATGGTCTCCACATACACAAGCAGTCTGATGCTCTCCCCACACACAGTATGATGGTCTCCAGACACAGTATGATGGTCTCCACAGACAGTATGATGGTCTCCACACACAGTATGATCGTCTCCACACACACACACACACACACACACACACACACACACACACACACACACAGTATGATGGTCCCCACACACAGTATGATGGTCCACACACACAGTATGATTGTCTCCACACACACAGTATGATGGTCTCCACACACACACACACACACACACACACACACACAGTATGTTGGTCTCCACACACACACACACACACACACACACACACACACACACACACACACACACAGTATGATGGTCTCCACACACACACACACACACAGTATGATGGTCTCCACACACACAGTATGATGGTCTCCACACACAGTATGATGGTCTCCACACACACACACACACACACACCCACACACACAGTATGATGGTCTCCACACACACACACACACACACACAGTATGATGGTCTCCACACACACACACACACACACACACACACACACAGTATGATGGTCTCCACACACACAGTATGATGGTCTCCACACACAGTATGATGGTCTCCACACACACACACACACCCACACACACAGTATGATGGTCTCCACACACACACACACACACACACACACAGTATGATGGTCTCCACACACACACACACACACACACACACAGTATGATGGTCTCCACACAGACAAGCAGTCTGATGCTCTCCCCACACACGGTGTGATGGTCTCCACAGCAAGATGGTCCCCCCACAAAACCCACAAAAATAGTATGATGGTCACCATGTCCAGACTCACTGTCCACCTCAGTCATTGTCTCTTCTTCAATCTTGCCTTGCAGTGGACACGAGTGGCACAATGCAGTTATAATATCACTACACCGGCTGATGTCCCCTGTGTGGCCGCAGGCTGGAAATAGTCTACACCCTACTGGAGTACATATTGGTGGCTTCGTGCTCTGGCATTGCTGTAAATAGTACCCGTGTCCTTAGGATGCTGATCTTGTGAAGTGTCACAATCGATGCAGCCGAAGGCCAGACCGGCTCATCTGGTATTTGTCAGGTTTGCTTGATGGCCACTCTGGCCCTGCTTACAAGGATCTGTATGGTTATGATCTGTTTTCTGAGGCTCAGACATCTTTTCCGTGGTTCTGGTGCTATGTATGGTGATGGTGAATTCTTTCCTCTGGTTTCAGGGCTTTGCATGATGTTGATAAGTGGACCAGGACATGGCACTCCTATTTGTTGGTGCACAAGTAGGGCCCCAACCCTTATGAACCAGGTAATGAAGAACTTGTAACTCGTAGTAAAGAGAACATGTCCATATGATTTATTGGCAGATTTATGGTATAGTCTCACAAGCAATGCATGACGTTTTGGTCACATTGACCTTCATCAGATGTGCAATAGTTCAAAGACAGTGGAAATCCTGGTTGTGCAGACGCGCTGAGTAAAGCGGGAACCCACTGAGTGAAACGCGCCCACATGACCATTATTATCCCTGAGCGACGTCTCAGACCATTTTCAGGTTCGAGTCACATGAAACGTACATGGGAATTTTTCTTCCATTTGGCAGCTTTATTCTTGGATCTGTTACTTGTTTCTGGTTTTATCATTGGAAACGTGGGAACGGGTAAAACTGGTAGGAGGACATCTGTTTATCCGTCAGGTGGGGAGAGCTCCAGGGTCCACACATCTCCATTGATGAGCCCATTCACACCTGTATTGTGTTGTAGACACCTTTGTGTTTACAGAGTAAATTGCAATAAATGAAGCCACAAACACAAGAGCAGGTGGGAATCAACTCTCCATGGGGGGGACGGACACAAATAGGCTCCAAGATCTCTTCACAAACACATGTAAAGACACAATATTTACACTGCTCATATAGGGGCCATTGCTTTCTGTAATCCCAAAGCAGCTGGTTCTGTAAACTCTGGCACAATAGGCCCATGTAACAAGGACAGAGATAATGAATAGTGATCCTGTTACCTAGATAACGAGGCGTCACCCCAAGTATCCAGAGAAACAGGTTCTGATTTACTTTGGGTTTGAATATTTCGCACTATTAATGCCGTGGTGACTTGGAGACATAGAAAGCTCGCTCTATGAAGTACCAATCTTCATCAAGACTAAGGGGTGCTTCACACACAGCGAGCTCGCTGCCGAGATCGCTGCTGAGTCACGCTTTTTGTGACGCAGCAGTGACCTCATTAGCGATCTCGCTGTGTGTGACACTGAGCAGCGATCTGGCCCCTGCTGCGAGATCGCTGCTCGTTACACACAGCCCTGGTTCGTTTTCTTCAAAGCCGCTCTCCTGCTGTGACACACAGATCGCTGTGTGTGACAGCGAGAGAGCGACAAATGAAGCGAGCAGGGAGCAGGAGCCGGCGTCTGACAGCTGAGGTAAGCTGTATCCAAGATAAACATCGGGTAACCAAGGTGGTTACCCGATATTTACCTTAGTTACCAGCCTCTGCAGCTCTCACGCTGCCTGTGCTGCCGGCTCCGGCTCTCTTCACATGTAGCTGCTGTACACATCGGGTTAATTAACCCGATGTGTACAGCAGCTAGGAGAGCAAGGAGCCAGCGCTAAGCAGTGTGCGCGGCTCCCTGCTCTCTGCACATGTAGCTGCATTACACATCGGGTTAATTAACCCGATGTGTACTGTAGCTAGGAGAGCAAGGAGCCAGCGCTCAGTGTGCGCGGCTCCCTGCTCCCTGCTCACACTGGTAACTAATGTAAACATCGGGTAACCATACCCGATGTTTACCTTAGTTACCAGTCTCCGCAGCTTCCAGACGGCGGCTCCGTGCAAGCGCAGCGTCGCTTGCACGTCGCTGCTGGCTGGGGGCTGTTCACTGGTCGCTGGTGAGATCTGCCTGTTTGACAGCTCACCAGCGACCATGTAGCGATGCAGCAGCGATCCTGACCAGGTCAGATCGCTGGTCGGATCGCTGCTGCATCGCTAAGTGTGAAGGTACCCTAAAGATGACAATGTCCTTCAAGAACCAACAGAACGTTTCATGTCTCCTGCCCTCAAAAAACAAATGTGGCCACAAGCATTATGAGAGAAGACCTGAGGCAGTGAATGCTGCTCCTCCAAGGTAATGGGAAAGGTGTGTCTGAGGAATGACGTACCAGCTGTTAGGTTGACCTAACGGTCACAGCTGTTGCCAGCGATGTCCGAATGCAGAGAGGGTACCGGTGACCCCCCTCTGCCCTCCCTTTAGCCTTCAATGAAAACAGGCAGACACCGTTATACACGTAAAGGCTAGGAGACGTGCGGCTCCCAAAAAGAAACTGTATTATTTTGTTTACATTACAAGGTTATACAGATTTGATTAGGGCGTAACTATGCAGCATACATATTCATTAAAGGCGTGAATTACATATTCCCAGCAAGAGAAATTAACATAATGACTTATACTCCCATAACAAACTGTTGCGTTCTTATTCCCATAACAAGATGTTTGTCAGTCATTTCTAAGTCAAAACATTCTATGTCTTTGAAGTTGGTCTCACAGTTTATTACGCAAACAAGTCTGGTTCAGTCTTGCCAGGGAGAATGAATTTCTATTATTTTTCTAAGTCAGTGAAAAAGGTTAACTCTTTCCTCACAATCCCCCCTATTGGCGTGATTGATGGACAGGGGGCCATCGAGAAGCTGTGGACTATAGAGCGAGCAGGCTAGTCTCCAGATACTTTCTGAGTCGCGGGTTGCTCAGGGAGTGTCGTCTCACATCCGTCACCCAGGACTGCCTGCATGCCTCTCGATAGGAGTCTCATCATGATACGCCAAGGTGATTTCTAGAGGAAAGAGTAGAGAAGAGAAAAAGGCATATTAGTGATTTCATACGGGTGCTGAATAATCATTGTATCTACATTGCTTCAAGCAGCGGGAAAACAAAGCCATTAGCAACTTGAACACTACATAAGCAACTAGTAAACAGAGTAACACTTGGAACACTGATAGTCTGTTGTAAGTTGTAAGGCTGACTGAATGCCTAACAGGGCACAGGTGTTTTGGAAAACTTGTCCAGTGAAATGAGTACCTCGGTCTGACTCTATGACTTCAGGGAGTCCAAACCGGGGTACCAGCTCACAGGCCAATTTCTTTGCTGTAATGCGGGCCGTGGCTGAGCTGACAGGGTAGGCCTCTGGCCATCCTGAGAAGAGGTCTACACAGACAAGTACAAACTCGTAGATGCCATGTCTTGGCAACTGTATATAGTCTATTTGTACTCTTTGGAATGGGGCAAACGTCTTTGGCATGTGTCTTTGCGGGGTTTTAGTTAGCTGGCCTGGATTGTGTTGTTGACAGATGTGACAATCCTTTATTCTCTGGGAGGCGTATTGTCTGAAGCCGGGGGCTACCCAATAAGGTTGCATCTGGTTCATGATTGAGTTTGTGCTTCCATGTGTGGGGTAGTGGAGTACTTGGAAAATGGCAGGGAACCAACTGCGTGGCAGGACGGGAAGTCCGTTTAGGCGCCAAATCCCCTCCACCTTTTCTGCCCCCTTGGCCCGCCATCCGGCCTTTTCTTCCTCAGAGGCGTTTTCTTGTGTCTCAAAGAGGTTCTGCATTTCTTCCTCCGTCGTTGACACTGTTTCCGTCTCCTTCAAAGGGAGTAAGGCTGCTTGTTTTGCTGTTTGGTCGGCCAAGCGATTTCCCCTTGCCTCGGGTGTTTGAGCCTTGGTGTGGGCAGCAACCTTTATGATTGCTAGCTGTTTTGGTATCAAGGCTACTTCCATTAGTTTCTTCACTGAGGCTCCATGCCTGATGGGATTTCCTGCTGCTGTGAGGAATCCTCTAGTCTGCCAGATAGTGCCAAAATCGTGCACAATGCCGTGTGCATAGGCTGAGTCCGTGTAGATGTTCGCTGTTCGTTCTTCCAGAAACTCAATTGCCCAAATGAGGGCAAGAAGTTCTGCTTCTTGAGCAGATATGCGTGGAGGTAGCGGTTGTTTGGCTAGGACTGCATATAGAGTCACTACTGCAAATCCGGTGTGGAACTTGTCTGCTTCATCAGCGTATCTGCTACCATCCACAAAAAGTTCAAAGTCTGGATTTGTAAGCGGTGTTGCCTGAATATTGTGCAGGGGCTTTGCCTCATGTTCAATGAGTTCCTGACAATCATGATCAAATGGTGTGCTAGTACGTTTGTCACTCTCTTCTGTCCTCTCTTCTGTCCCCCCTTCTAAACTTGTAAAGATCAGCAGATCAGCAAGGTTTAGACTTGTAACTCGAGCAAATGAGATGTTTGGGGGTAGCAACAGCGTGCACTGGAGTCTGACTTGTCTTGCCATGGAGAGATGTTTCAACTGCACTTGATTGAGAACAGCATAGATGTCATGGCTGGTAAGGATGGTAGTCGGGAAATCGAGTGAGATTTCAGATGCTTTCTGCAGTATGTTTGAAACTGCTGTAACAGCACGGACACAGGTTGGTGCTGCTTTTGTGACGTTGTCAAGTTGAGAAGAGTAGTACCCGATTATGTGATGTTTGTCCGTCTTCTGGGTGAGTACTCCTACGGCAAATCCTTGAAGCTCTGCTACGAACAGATTAAAGGTGAGATCATAGTTTGGTAGTGCCAGAGCAGATGCATCAATCACTAGTTCCTTGAGCTTTTGAAAATTTTGTCGAGCTTCTTCTGTGATGGAGAAAGGAACATTCTTTGTGCAATCATACAGCGGTTGCATGAGTAGTGACGCACTGGGAATCCACCGTCTGCATTTATCTCTGCTTGCTTTGCATCCTACTTCTGCCAGAAAGGTAAGCATTCCTCTTCACTAGGGAAGCACAGTAGTAAATCATCCACGTACTGGTAGATGTACTGCGAGAGGTAGCGGGAGGAGGGATTGTCTCAGCTGCGTTGGCGTAATTCCAGGCTTGACTGAAACCTTTACTGTGGGCACGGGTAGTGTGCCGAGGTCAGTTTTTGATGTGGACCAGAGTTTTGCAGAAACTTGTAGAAGTATTGGGTCCGTGTTTACTTCATGTGTAACTTCAGATTCTGGTTGATCTTCTATCATCTGAAGAGTGCACAGGACTTCTTCTGGGATATCTTCTGGAATTTGCAGGATAGCAGATCCATCTTCATTGTAGACAATCTGAGCTTGCAGTCTTGATAGTAGATCTGCTCCCACTAGGGCATCTCCACCCAGGGGGGACACTAAGAATTTAGACACGAACATGTGTGGTCCCAGTTTCACCTTCAGTGGATGTGTTATTGGGATTATCTGGGCTTGTCCATCAAATCCGGATACTACTGTAGCTTCAGATGAGATGGATCCTTCAGGCACTAGGTTCCTGGGGTTCAGGAGCGTGAGGCTCCTGAGTCCACCAAAGCTCTTATTTCCTTGTTGCCAATGTGAAGGGGGACATGTATAAATGGACCTCTGGCATCCCTATCCCGTGCTACCGCAAGTCAGGCAGTCTTCTCCTCCTGACTCTCGGGTCGGTTTTGAGTGTCCCTCTTCTTCTTTCTACAGTCTCTGATCACGTCCTCTGACTCCACAATAGTAGCAGGTCGGTGCCTTCTTTCTTGTACCTTCTGGCGGGCCGTCCACTGCTGCTATGACAACTTTCTTGTTGCTCCTTTTATCCTTTGCGTCGGTTTCTAAGCCACTTGCTTTGTTGACTAGAAGATCTATGTCTTCCATGTTCCTCCATTCTGGGCAGCACGCTTTCAATCTTTCTGCCAGAGGTGCATGTATTCCATCCATGAAGGATCTTACCATCAGGTGACGTATTGCACCCGCTTGTAAGTCCAGCCCTTCTTCTGCGAATGACTGCATCAATCTGTAGTAAAATGAGCTGACATTTGTGGATTAACAGGTGGTCTTATCAGGACTCTTCTTTCCACTACGGGATAGAGAGGCACTGGTGCTGTGGCTTGTAGCTTGTGCTGTGGGGCTCCACAGGCTAGGCATGTTTCACTCCAGTCCGGATTTTGTTGGCTACAGTTTGTGCAGGTCCATTCCGGGGATCCTGTTATTCTTGGAGCTGTTCCAGGAGTAGCTGACAGGTACGGAGGGGGCTGCGGATCCTTATTAGCTTGCTTCCCAGCTTCCTCCCATGTGTCTGATTCTTCATGGTATATCCAACCTTGATCGTGGGCTGTTTTTGCCATGTCAGAAAGAGTTCTGATTAGTTCAGTCCATGATTTATCTGCTATCACTCCTGCTCTAGTAGCTGTTATTGTATCCCATTTGTTGGGGTCCAATTGATCCTTCCCCTTCAATCCAAATGTCTTGAAAACTTCCTTGGACTGACTGGCTGTTCTTTTGCCATGATAACACGTAATGAGGTGCTGCAAGGTGCATCCAGCTCTTCTGTCTTTTGATATTCCTTGCCCCATTCTTCGTCTATCTTCTTCAGCTTTTAGACCCTTGAACGTCCTTTGGACTAAACCTACCTATCCTGGAGATACTCAGAGACTAACTCCTTTTGTATTCCTACCTAAGGTGAGGTCTAGAACCACCTTTCCTGGAAGTACCCAAAGACTGATTCTTGATGTGTATTCCTACTGAAAGGTGGTGTCCTAACTTCAGAGGGGGCTGAGAATGTTGAATGGCGCTGAGTTACCCTTCTTGTAACAGAGATACACTCTATATCCGATAGCAATGGCAAACAGGGCTATTCCCACTTACACTAGGGCAGTGAATATCACATCCATTGGACAGAGCAGGTACACTATTCCCTTTCAACACTCACTGATGTATGGGATCTATAACAACCAGCAAAGACAACAGCACAGAAGCAAAGCGCAGGAGAGCAGACACGCGACACACGGAGAGGCAGAGAAACACAGAGAAACAAACAAGCAACCAAACAAGGCACAGAAAACATCAGCTGGCAAGGCTATCTCAGAGTTCAGTAGAAACCCGCCAATAACCCAGTATCTACTCACAGTGTACCTTTTGCGCGTTGAGGAAGGAACTGAACAGAGATGGGGAGCATAAAGAGAAGAATAAGGTTCAACTCTTACCTGGCCAGGTGTTTCTGGTCCCCACGTCTGGTCACCTCCTCCTCGGCTTGGCAAGACAGTCCACTGCGTCCTGGGATTACAAACACGGGTCCCTGCTTTTCGGGCGCCAGATAATGTTAGGTTGACCTAACGGTCACAGCTGTTGCCAGCGATGTCCGAATGCAGAGAGGGTACCGGTGACCCCCCTCTGCCCTCCCTTTAGCCTTCAATGAAAACAGGCAGACACCGTTATACACGTAAAGGCTAGGAGACGTGCGGCTCCCAAAAAGAAACTGTATTATTTTGTTTACATTACAAGGTTATACAGATTTGATTAGGGCGTAACTATGCAGCATACATATTCATTAAAGGCGTGAATTACATATTCCCAGCAAGAGAAATTAACATAATGACTTATACTCCCATAACAAACTGTTGCGTTCTTATTCCCATAACAAGATGTTTGTCAGTCATTTCTAAGTCAAAACATTCTATGTCTTTGAAGTTGGTCTCACAGTTTATTACGCAAACAAGTCTGGTTCAGTCTTGCCAGGGAGAATGAATTTCTATTATTTTTCTAAGTCAGTGAAAAAGGTTAACTCTTTCCTCACACAGCCCATGTGCCAAGACAATCATCTTTCGAGATGTGTCCATCATAGGACAGGTGGTCATCTGCCTAACACAAAAACTATACATTTTATATTACAAAACAGTATCGTCAGCTGATATTCCATGATTCCGGAGAGGACGATTGAAGCAGAATCCTGGTTTTAGGTGACAGAGATCTTCTGCTGGAACTGAACAGCGATACGATCTAAGGACATGGCGCCTTGATAAAGTGCCCAATGAGTTTCACCATCTGTCCACTCTGCATGCCGAGGAGGGGACTCATCCGCCATGGTTCTACACTCTATGTCGCGGGCGGAGGGACGCGCTCGCCACGCTCGGGTCTGGGGCCTCTGCTGCTGCTGCTCGGTAGCTCGAGCGGTGGACTGGACCCGGGGACTCGAGCAGCGCTCCTCACCCGTGAGTGAAAAGGGATGATTTGTTTGGGGAGATAGTTCGTGACGCCACCCACGGGACGTGGTGATGATGGCACCACCGCTGCTGGTGACGGGGATCCCGGGAGCGATGGTAGGGAGCAGCTAGGGTGTTGTCCCCTCTGTGGGTAGGGGTTGGTCTTCCCGGGGCCCGGTGATGATGCGGGGAGGCTGGATGGCTGGGGTGCAGGGTTGCAAGGGCAGCACGGCGCGGTGCCGGATGGCACTGTTGTACTCACTCAGACAGAAAGTCACAAAGTCTCTGGTAAACCAAACGGCCAGATGGACGGATCCCACAGCCGGCTGCAGTGTCTTTGCTCTCCCCGGACAGGTGATGGTGGCTGTCTTTCCCTGCACCTGTGTAAAATGTGTCGACTCCGATGGTTTCCCAACGGTAGTCCACTCCCCGGCGTATAGGTACCGTAGGAGCTTTTTTGCCCGCATGCGCTGGCCCTTGGATCTCTAGCCTGTGGCGGTGGCTGTATATCCTCACGGTGTGGACTGTTGCCTTCTGGCGGGACTTGGGTGTTATGAAACCCCTGGGGTTCCGGTCACTCTCGGATTTGACCGTTGTCGGCGGCTCCAAGCCTAGTAAGGGTCCGATGGCCCTGCCTGTGTGCTTAACTTCACTCCGCTCCCCGGTTCGGTACCGGTGGGTCACCACCCAACCCCGGTCCTACGCTTCTGCAGAGATCCGCTAACTCCTGCAGACGGCCACCACCGTCTGCCGACCTTGCTGTCAGTGCCTGGGCTCCAACCCAGACACTTGCAGTTTCTGACCTCTCACTTTCACGTCCAAACACTAACTAACTACTTTTCCAGCCTCCAGGCCTGTGAACTCCTCGGTGGGTGGGGCCAACCGCCTGGCTCCGCCCCACCTGGTGTGGACATCAGACCCTGGAGGGAGGCAACAAGGGTTTTTGGTTGACTGGTGTAACTGTCCAGGGGAGGGGGCGTGTATGTTGTTATGTCTGTGACTACCTGGCTAGTCCAGGACGTCACATTCCCCCTTGGTGAAATGCAGACCGTTCGCGGGCTGCCCGTCCATCCATCGATCTGGTCCCACTCCTCCCACTGCCGTTGCCTGAGCTCCGCACCCGGCTGTCACTTCAGGGGACCCCACGTCCAGGGGGACCCCTGACCCCCGGAGGATGGCCACCGGTCCAGGTGGTGGTCGGACCCCAGCCTGCTCCGCTGCGGGTCCCTCCTCCAATCTGCCTCTCCGGAGGCGGCACGGAACGGAAAATGGCCCACAAATTATTTACAAACCCACAAGTTCATGGGTGGCCTGCAAGTTCTCGGCCATGTTCATGAGCAGTTTCTCATGTGGGCAGTAAAACACACAGAGTCCCCATGGGGACAACTTGCCGGCAACGGCCGGGATAATCAACTGGTTGATGATCAGGTGAGACTTCGGTTTGATTAGTGTTCATTCATTCAGCTATTTACACAATCAACATGCTGCAGCCCTAGATGGTAGTTTCCCTGTACCTAAGTGGGGGCCTACCTAGGTTGGGGCGTGTGGACCTTCTGGGCCCAATGTCATCAGTGGAAGGCAAGGGGACAGAGGAGACAGTCAGTTCCTCTTCCCGTATGGCAGGTAGGGTAGTTGGAGACCCACAGGGGTCGGGTATAGGTGCATCCCTGGGCGCTTGTTCGAGTGGCTCACTGGCGGGCGTTTCCATCTCCATTTCTTCCACGTGTTGTGGGAACATTATCACCGGAACAATCACCGCACCATTTTGCATAGGCCAGTCTGCTGGAAAGTCACCCATCACTGTGTGGATCACCTCCTTCCTTTTTTCCCCGTTCGGTGTAGGAACTGGAACCTCGTTTGTCACTCTCAAGGGGTGAGGGCATTTCTTCAGGTGGTCCCTGGAAACTGTAGTGGAAGTCCTCCCCTGGTCGAGACTGATCAGATAAGCCTTCTCATTCTCCCATTCAGTGGGCTGTATGACATACGGGGTCCTTTCCCACTGGTCATCAAGCTTATGGGTCCTTCTCTTCCACTTCAGCACTACATCCCCGGCTCCAAGGGGATGGCTGACGCTCATTTGTTGAAGCGTTGTGCTTGTTTCTCTTGGCTCTGACCGAGATTCTTCTCCACATACTCCTGGACCTGTCGGTATTGGATTTGCCGCCGGGTATCCCAGCCAGCAGTCGAAGGAAGGGCCTCAGGAGCTTCCAAGTCCATTTCTAGGTCCACCGGCAGCCGGCCCGGTCGGGCTCTCATCAGATACGCCGGGGTGCATTTGGTAGAACTACTGGGGATGTTGTTGTACATGTCTACCAGGTCAGGCAGCTTTTCTGGCCACAGGTTCCGCTCTTCCAACGGTATCACCTTGAGGAGATCCAGGACCAGGTGGTTCATCTTCTCACACATCCCATTAGTCTGGGCATGATATGGCGTGGTCCTGATCTTCTTACAACCGTACAATTGGCAGAACTCTTGAAACACCTCTGCTTCAAAGGCTGAGCCCTGGTCCGTAGAGCAGTGGTCCACAATGGTTAAGGCATAGGTATATCCATTCCGGCTGGGTGTGAGCTTGACGTGGTCCAGGGCAACCAACTCCAGCAGTTGATGGGTGACGATCGGCTGTAGAGGTGCTCTTTGGCTGACTTCATCCTTCCTTCTCAGCGCACAGGGGCCGCACTCTCGGCACCAAGCCTCCACATTTTCTTGCATCCCACTCCAATAGAACCGCTCTCTCAGCAACATCTCCAGCTTTTTCCAGCCGAAATGCCTGGCGCCATCGTGATATGCCCGTAGGACTTTGGGCACGCTGGCCTGAGGGACCACCAGCTGACGAACCTTCTCATGAGTCTTTGGGTTGATCAGCCCCCGATACAGCTTCCCTTCGTGCAGGTACAGCCGGGCTCGTTCTTTCCACAGCCGCTGGGCCTCAGAGGGAGCTGCAGGATCCATTCCGGAGGAGCCTTGCTCAATCATGCTCTTGACCAGCTGGACGGCAGGTGCTTGGTCTTGGGCTTCTTGCCATCCCTGACTGGGTAGCGGGTCCAGGTTCACCTGTTGTTGTTTGACATATAGTTTTTCGACCGGTCGCCGATGGAATGCGGGCAACTCGATTTCTTCGAGGTCATCGTCTTCCGGCCCCCCATCCGGCAGGTGGGGCATTCGGGATAACGCGTCCGCGTTGGTGTTCTTGCGGCCGGCTCTGTATTTGATAGTGAAGTCATAATTAGACAGCCTGGCCACCCACCGCTGTTCCAACGCGCCTAGCTTGGCCGTGTCCAGATGGGTCAACGGATTATTGTCCGTGTAGGCAGTGAATTTTGCCGCTGCGAGGTAATGTCGGAACCTCTCGGTGATTGCCCACACCAGGGCCAGGAACTCAAGCTTGAAGGAGCTGTAGTTTTCGGGGTTGCTTTCTGTGGGCCGGAGTTTTCTGCTGGCGTAGGCAATCACCTTTTCTTTCCAATCTTGGACCTGGGACAGGACTGCCCCCAAGCCCACATTGCTGGCATCGGTGTAGAGGACGAACGGGAGGCTGTAGTCGGGGTACGTCAGGACTTCTCCTGTCAAGGCCGTCTTCAGCTGGTGAAAGGACTCTTCATGCTTCTCCTCCCACACAAACGGGGGCCCAGAGGCCCTGCCACCTTTGGTCTGTCCCACGAGGAGGTATTGCATAGGTGCAGCCATCTTCGTATACCCCTTGATGAAGCGGCGATAATAGCCCACCAGGCCCAGGAACCTCACCTCACCTCTCTCACTGTGGTCGGCCTCGGCCAGTCCTGGATAGCCGTGATCTTCTCGGGATCTGGGGCAACACCTTCTGCACTCACCACATGTCCGAGGTACTGTACCCTAGGCTTCAGTAGATGGCACTTGGAGGGCTTCAGCTTCATCCCATATTTGGCAAGGGACCCGAACACTTCAGCTAGGTGCTCCAGGTGGGCCTCGTACCTCTGGGAGTATACGATCACATCATCCAGATACAGCAAGACAGTTTCGAAATTGAGATGTCCCAGGCAACACTCCATGAGCTGTTGGAAGGTTCCAGGGGCATTGCACAGCCCAAACGGCATGCTGTTGAACTCGCAGAGTCCCATGGGAGTAGCGAATGCAGTCTTCTCACGGTCCTCTGGTGCGACCGCCACCTGCCAGTATCCGCTGGTAAAGTCAAGGGTAGAGAAGAAGTTAGCAGTTCTCAGTGCAGCTAGCGACTCTTCGATACGGGGGAGAGGATAGGCATCTTTATGCGTTATCTGGTTGATCTTCCGGTAATCCACACACATCCTCATGGTGCCGTCCTTCTTCTTCACCAGCACCAGTGGGGCTGCCCAGGGACTACAACTATCCCGAATGACCCCTGCCTCCTTCATGTTCCTCAACATGTCTTTGGCGCATTGATAGTGTGCTGGCGGGATGGGCCTATACCTTTCTTTGATGGGTGGATGTAGGCCTGTAGGGATATGGTGTTGAACCCCTTCAATCCTCCCGAAATCTAATGGGTGCTTGCTGAAAACCTGTCCATACTCCTGTACTACCCTGTGTACCCCCTCTTTGTGATGCATGGGTGTGGCTTCAGTGCCTACATGTAGTTCCTGGCACCACTCCTCTAACTGTTCGGGGGGTATATGGTTACTGTCAGGGGGTGCTGAGGTAGGCGGGGCGGCTTTGTGAATGGTGTGAGGGTCTAGAGTAAGCAACTTGGCAAGGGTGGCGTAATGGGGAAGCCTAACTTCCTCCTCTCCACAATTCAGCACTCTCACAGGCACTCTCCCCTTTTTGACGTCAACCACCCCCCTGGCCGCCATCACCGTGGGCCAGTGTTCAGAAGGCGTGGGTTCCACCATCGCCGGGTAGTCGCACACCTGGGGGCCTACTGCTGCCCTGCACCAAATCATCATCTCGCTTCTGGGTGGCACTACCAAGCTGCCCACATCCATCACCCTTACTCCACCAATCTCTCCACCCGTTGAATTCACTTGTTGCCGATATAGGAGGGCCCGGATCTCACGCTGCACAGCCCTCTATCGGCCTCTTCCTGCTGTGGCGGCCAACTGTTGCAACAAACTCAGCACCTCACTCATACAATGCTCCATGACATTGGTCCCTAGAATTACTTTTGGGTTATGGTCACTGGGTTCATTCATCACCACAATCATTCCTTGGTGTTTCAGCTCCGCACGTCCCACGGTCAGGGTCACTTGTTTGTATCCCACTTGGGTTAGAGGGAGTCCATTGGCCGCGACAAGGGTCAGGCTATCATCAGAGGGGGCAAGTTCGTCAGTACCCCAATACTGCTGGTACAGTGTATATGGTATAGTGGTTACCTGTGATCCTGTGTCCAAGAGGGCCATGAGCGGGATGCCGTCCACTGCCAGAGGGATGATGGGGCGAGCTCCGACGTACCGGTCTCGCCAGTCGGGGGGGCCATTGGTGTCTACTCCTGAGGATTGGCCCTTGGCCCCAGGAGTTGCTCGTTTAACGGGCATCGCCTAGAGTAGTGGCCAGGCTTGCTGCACCTGTAACAAATAGGAGGCCCATACCGCGAGTCATTGGTCCTTGTTCTGTCTCCTATTCATTAAATAGGATAAGGGTAATATCGTTTGTTGCCCACAAGAGGTCACTGTTGGCTTTCTTATGTTTTCCTCATACCTTTCTACAGTATTTCTGTGGTTTTGAGCCTGTTGCTTTAAGGAAAAGATACTTCCTTGGACTGCCCCTTTTTCCCTTCCCTTACTGAGTTGGAGACGCAGATGTCTTGATGCCTCCATAGGATTCAGAGGTGCTATGGTTGGCTCCAGTACCTTTTCTTCAATCGTTCCTCCTGACTAATGGATCCCGGTTGGAATCATTGTACTAGACTACATATTTGTGTTGGAATATGTGTACAGTTGTTATGTAGGCACTGTGAAGTGGCAGTGGCTCTACTCAGATTGCATAGGCCGTGATACATGCAGAGCAGGTGTAGGGCGGCATCAGCAGTGTAAATGTTGTGTTCAGTCATATGCATTGCTCTCTATGTTATGCAGATTCTGTAAATACCAGTACTACTATGTATGTCATTCTGTTATTTGTGATATGCCTGTACTGATATGGATTTGTATCCTTTGTTATAGTTTTTACCAATCAATCATCCATTTCTTATGATCATCCACCTATCCATCATCATTTAATAAATAAAGACTTAAAGGCAACAGAGTCTGTTTATTGAAACAGTGGATGAAGGTTAGCTGTATGCCGGAGTCCACACAGCTCACATGTGGACGAAGGCAGAACAGTAAAAACGGGCTGCTGGTCGCAGGCAGCGATTGTACGAACTGTACGGGACAGCTAACACCCACGCTACACGGCACACGGGTATTACAGCAGCCGCCATACAGCTACATAGAACAAGAGCGCAGTCCAGCTCCAGTAAAGATAGACGGTCGCAGGCTGTAGTACGGGACCGCTAACATCCACGCTGTACCGCATATGGATG
Organism: Anomaloglossus baeobatrachus; assembly: GCF_048569485.1. NCBI lineage: Eukaryota > Metazoa > Chordata > Amphibia > Anura > Aromobatidae > Anomaloglossus > Anomaloglossus baeobatrachus. The sequence continues at coordinate 4,064,797 of NC_134353.1, read as the reverse complement.
TCGCAGCAGCCACCATACAGCCGCAGTGACTAGACCGCAGTACGCCAGAAACCACCATTCCACTCCCACCACGTGGAAGGCCGTCCGCAAATAGACTCTGTTTCCCGCTAAAATAGTCTGCAGCCAAGTGCACAATGTCTGTCAGCCGAGCGTCTTCCCTGAAGACAAGGTCACGGGCAAGCTCTACTAAGTCCTCAATTAGGGAGCTTGCTGCCGTCGCCCGCGCTGAGGCCGAAGCAGCTAAAGTGAGGTCCTCCTTCGCCGAACAGGAAATGCAACTCAAACTAAAGCAGACAGAGAGTGCACGTCTGCAAGCGGAGCAAGAAGCAGAGAATGCACGTCTGCAACTGACTTTAGAAAGACTTGCCGTAGAAAAGGAGACAGCGGCCGCAATAGCCAAGGCAGAGTTCCTGGAAGTGACAGAGCACCCCGAAGAAAGACGCAGCGATGTTCTTAGGCCGGACCTAGACCAGCAGGATCCAGCACAGCGCGTCACAGAATACGTCTACCAATACTCCAGGATAGATGACAGCTCAGATGTGCTTCACCGAACAGACTACGCAGACTGCCAGCCATCCAACCTCGAATTACACCGCTTCAAGCAAGAGAGTGTACAGCACGAGGAGATTCACCAAAACTACTATCCCACAGAGCGGAAGATACAACTACCATTTTACCACAAAGAGACACCTTTCTCTCCGGGGAGGTACTATGCTGACTTTCCGAAGGCGGAAACACCCTACAGGTATGGTGATACACCACACAATAGACATGACCATACACCGGCTCGCACCAGCACTGACCAAGCCACCATGGACTTTGCAAAGTTCTTTGCTCGTCGAGATCTGGTCACAAAAGGACTTGTAAAGTTCAATGATCGTGCCGAGAATTATAGGTCGTGGCGAGCCTCGTTCCAGAACACCATAAGAGGTTTGGACCTTTCTTGTAGTGAGGAGTTAGACCTCCTGGTAAAATGGCTTGGTAGTGAATCGGTAGAACACGCCAAAAGACTAAGAGACATTAACATTAAAAACCCACCCAAAGGTCTACACTTGGTGTGGAAGAGACTTGATGAATGCTATGGGTCCATAGAAGTTATTGAAAATGCTTTGTTTAAAAGAATTGATGACTTCCCTAAGATAGGACCCAAAGGCTTTCAAAGGCTAAGAGAGCTAAGTGATCTGTTAGTGGAGTTACAGGTTGCCCAAGAGGAAGGAGATTTGCCCGGATTGGCATTCTTGGATACCGCTAGGGGTGTCAATCCGATAGTGCAAAAACTTCCTTACAATCTACAAGAAAAGTGGGTCTCACACGGTTCACGGTATAAGCAAACACATAACGTGCCATTCCCTCCTTTTGTTGTATTTGTAGATTTTGTAGCTCAGCAAGCTAAAATCAGAAATGACCCTAGTTTTGATTTTACTCTGTCGTGTACCACTGCCCCCGGTGTCAAACCCAGTAGGACACCCGTGGCAGTCCACAAAACTAACATTGTCTCCTCAGGTCCTGCTCACAAAGAGAGTAAGCATCCTCCAGAAGAGAACAAACCCCAGGATATCAGTAAACAGTGTCCTCTACACCGGAAACCACATCCTCTACTAAAATGCAGAGCCTTCAGGGAGAAGTCTCTAGAGGATCGCAAAGGCTTCCTCAAGGAACACAACATCTGCTTCAAATGCTGTGCTGCAACATCGCACATGGCCAGGAACTGCGAAGCTAGCGTGAAATGTGCAGAATGTGACAGCACGGATCACAATACAGCCTTACACCCTGGACCACCTACACGAGTGTTGCCGCAAGCAGAAGAACACGATGGAAAACAGAAGAACACTGATGAAGACACCACGGTGGTTACCTCTCAATGTACGGAGATCTGTAAAGGACTCACAGGAGGAAGGTCCTGTTCGAAAATCTGCCTTGTCAGAGTCTACCCAGCAGGCCGCAGGGACAAAGCAATTAAGATCTATGCGATCTTGGACGACCAGAGCAACAGATCTCTTGCCAAGTCCATCTTCTTCAGCAGTTTCAACATTGCGGGCCCCGGTTCTCCCTACTCCTTGAAGACATGTTCAGGCACCGTTGAGACGGCGGGGAGGAAGGCAACCGGATACAAGGTGGAATCCATAGATGGCCAGACCTGCCTATCATTACCTACCATACTGGAGTGCAACCAGATTCCTGACAACAGGTCCGAGATACCTTCACCAGAGGTAGCAGCTCATCACCCCCATCTGAAGCGTATAGCTCACCTGATTCCAGAACTGGACTCAGAAGCTCCAATAGCCTTACTCCTTGGAAGAGACATGCTACGTGTGCATAAGGCTAGAGAGTCCATTAACGGCTCCCAGAACGCTCCATATGCGCAGAGACTTGACCTAGGATGGGTCGTAATAGGAGATGTCTGTCTAGGAGGAGCACACAAGCCAGCCTCAGTCAACAGTATGCTCACCAACACACTAGAAAATGGACGTCCGTCTTTCTTCCGACCATGTCACAACAGTCTGTTGGTAAAGGAATTACCAAGCAGTACTCCTCTGCCATGTCCTTTCGCAGTTCCTTCCAATGAAGACCACGCTTGTGAGGGCGAACAAGACCACATAGGCTGTACAGTCTTCCACAGGACCAAAGAGGACAACAAAACAGCAATGTCCATAGAAGACAGGATGTTCTTGGATATCATGGACCAAGAAATAACCAAAGACAAGTCGAACAGCTGGGTGGCACCCTTACCATTCCGACCATGGAGACAACGCCTACCCAACAACAGACTCTTAGAAGTTCTACTCTGTTTCCGCAGAGATACGGTGGCATTTATGGCCGACATCCAACAGATGTTCCACTGTTTTCTCGTCAAAAAGGAACACAGAAACTACCTGAGGTTCTTCTGGTACCGTGACAACGACCCAGATAAAGACATCATAGAGTACCGGATGAGGGTACATATCTTCGGGAACAGTCCTTCCCCCGCCGTGGCTATCTACAGTCTCAGGAATTCCGCCAAAGAAGGTGAAGAGAAGTACGGGTCGGATGTTAGATCCTTTGTAGAAAAGGATTTCTACGTAGACGACTGCTTGAAATCCACACCCACAAACGAGGCAGCAATCAGTCTTCTAAAAAGAGCTCAAGAAATGCTCGCTCAGTCCAACTTAAGGTTGCATAAGATTGCATCCAATAGCCGAGAACTGATGGAAGCCTTTCCCTCTCAAGACTATTCCAGTGATCTGAAGGGCATAGACCTGAGCATCGACTCTCTTCCCATGCAACGGAGCCTAGGACTACTTTGGGACTTGAAGATAGATGCCTTCACCTTTCAGATCAACAAAGAAGAAAAGTCCTTCACACGTAGAGGTGTCCTTTCCTTTGTGAATAGTTTGTACGATCCTCTGGGATTCGTAGCTCCAGTTACCGTCCAAGGTAAAATGATGCTAAGAGACTTCACCCAAGAGACATCTGATTGGGATGATCCACTTCCGGCAGAAAAAGCAGACTTGTGGGCAGAGTGGAGGAAGTCTCTCGAGGCCTTGACCGATCTTCATGTGAACCGACCATACGCTCCTGTGCCATCCACCGAAGTCAAATCTCAAAGACTTTGTATCTTCTGCGATGCATCAGTCAAAGCAATCGCAGCGGTAGTATACCTTAAAACCACTGATGTGAATGAACAGATCCATATTGGGTTCGTCATGAGTCGGACAAAACTGGCGCCACTCCGTGAACACACGATACCTAGACTGGAACTCTGTGCTGCCGTCCTTGCAGTAGAGCTGGCTGAACTTATCTCAGATGGAATGAATCAGGAGATCAAAGATGCAGAGTTCTACACTGACAGCAAGGTGGTACTAGGATACATCTGCAACGAAACACGACGCTTCTATGTCTACGTCAGCAACCGGGTATTGAGAATAAGAAGATCAACTCGCCCTGATCAGTGGCATTACGTATCTACTCATCACAATCCCGCCGACCATGCGACTAGATCCGTTGCACCAAGTCACCTTAAGGAGACTACATGGTTCACAGGCCCTGCCTTCCTGTACCGAACAACATCCTACATCAGCAGGCCCGATACATTCGAACTGGTGGATCCAGATGTCGATGAAGACCTTCGTCCTCAAGTGTCAGCTCTTCATACAGTGGTTTCAGGACGTCACCTCGGATCTCATCGGTTCAGTAGATTCTCAACCTGGAACTCACTTGTTAGAGCCATCGCTTTTTTACTACACGTGACTCAGTTTTACAAGTCCGAACTACCAACAAATCAGAGATGCAGTAAAGGTTGGCATCACTGCAAGCATGCGTTTACTGCTCCCAACCTAGAGAAAGCCAAGATTACAATACTCCATGTTGTACAAAATGAAGCCTACAACAAGGAGATAGACAATCTCGACAAAGGACTACCCATTCCTAGAGACGTTGAGGAAACTCGACCCGTTCATTGACAAAGATGGGCTGCTGAGAATAGGTGGCCGCATTCAAGAAGCTAAGGTAGAAGTCTCAGAGAAACACCCGGTAATAATTCCCGGACGTCATCACGTCACAACCTTGCTCATTCAACATCATCACATCTTGGTGAGACATCAAGGTCGTTTGTTTACCGAAGGGAGTCTACGAGCGGCTGGACTATGGATAGTCGGAGCGAAGAGAAGCGCGAGTAAACTCATCTTCAACTGCGTTACGTGTCGCAAACTTCGTGGCATGTTTCAAAACCAGAAGATGGCCAGTCTTCCACCTGACAGGCTCAGTACTGAACCCCCCTTCACCAACGTTGGACTGGATGTGTTCGGCCCCTGGTCCGTAGCTACAAGACGCACTAGGAAGGTCCATGCCGAAGCAAAGTGTTGGGCAGTTCTATTCACCTGTTTGTCTGTCAGAGCTGTTCATATCGAAGTAATAGAATCTATGGACACTTCAAGTTTCATAAATGCACTTCGACGCTTCATTGCTATCAGAGGCCCTGTGAAGCACATTCGTTCTGATAGAGGCACAAACTTTATTGGAGCAGCAAGAGAACTCCAAATCCCTTCCAATCTAGACATTACAAATGTAGAGAGGTACCTAAGTGAGCAAGGATGCACCTGGACCTTCAACCCGCCACACTCTTCGCACATGGGAGGCACCTGGGAAAGAATGATAGGAATTGCACGCAAGATTCTAGATTCTATCCTCTTGCAAGCAAACACCAGACTTACCCACGAAAGCTTGACTACGTTCTTGGCCGAAGTTACAGCTATCATGAATGCTAGGCCATTGACAGCTCTTTCTGGAGATTCTGGAGACTCAACAGTTCTTACTCCTGCCATGTTACTTACACAGAAAACCTGTGTCCCAGGAGCTCCACCTGGAGAATTCACCGAGAAAGACCTCTACAGAAGACAATGGAGGCAAGTACAAAACGTGTCCAATGCCTTTTGGGACAGATGGAGGAAACAATATCTCTCCACTCTGCAAACCAGAACAAAATGGCAGAAAGACCATCCAAACATCAGACTTGGCGATGTGGTACTTGTAAAGGACAGTCAATCACACCGAAATGAGTGGCCACTCGGCCTAGTCACCAAACCCTTTCCCAGTCAGGATGGGAGAGTACGCAAGGTAGAGGTCAGAGTGAGCAAGCTCGGAGAGAACAAACTGTTCACCAGACCAGTCACTGAACTTGTGTTGTTGTTATCCCCTCAGGAGTCCAATAGTGGCATTGGTTAACGCCAAGCGGGGAGTGTTCTGTCTCCTATTCATTAAATAGGATAAGGGTAATATCGTTTGTTGCCCACAAGAGGTCACTGTTGGCTTTCTTATGTTTTCCTCATACCTCTCTACAGTATTTCTGTGGTTTTGAGCCTGTTGCTTTAAGGAAAAGATACTTCCTTGGACTGCCCCTTTTTCCCTTCCCTTACTGAGTTGGAGACGCAGATGTCTTGATGCCTCCATAGGATTCAGAGGTGCTATGGTTGGCTCCAGTACCTTTTCTTCAATCGTTCCTCCTGACTAATGGATCCCGGTAGGAATCATTGTACTAGACTACATATTTGTGTTGGAATATGTGTACAGTTGTTATGTAGGCACTGTGAAGTGGCAGTGGCTCTACTCAGATTGCATAGGCCGTGATACATGCAGAGCAGGTGTAGGGCGGCATCAGCAGTGTAAATGTTGTGTTCAGTCATATGCATTGCTCTCTATGTTATGCAGATTCTGTAAATACCAGTACTACTATGTATGTCATTCTGTTATTTGTGATATGCCTGTACTGATATGGATTTGTATCCTTTGTTATAGTTTTTACCAATCAATCATCCATTTCTTATGATCATCCACCTATCCATCATCATTTAATAAATAAAGACTTAAAGGCAACAGAGTCTGTTTATTGAAACAGTGGATGAAGGTTAGCTGTATGCCGGAGTCCACACAGCTCACACGTGGACGAAGGCAGAACAGTCCTTCTCCGCTGCATCCAGGGGACGTCCTCCGGGCTGTCGGCGAGCTGGATCCTCCCTGGGGGCTTGACTCTCGTCGGTAGCTGGAGTGCGGCGAGGATCTTGGCTAGGTCTCCCTCCATCCATGCGGCGGACCTGGGCAGCTAGCTCTTCCATCATCCCGACGGGCGCTGCAGGGGCCGGTAGAGCCGGGAGAGGAGGTGCCACCGTGATGGGAGCGGTTTCAGCCGGCCATGGGGCCACCTCAGGAGCGTCTGGAGTTGGGGCCTGCAGGGCCTTGATGGCCCGCTCCTTCAATACTGCAAAGTCCAGATTGGGGTGTTCCAGGGCCCACAGCCGTAGCTGCTTGCGGTCTTCCGCAGACCCCAGCCCTTGCAAGAATTGTTCCACTAGCATCTTATTACTGTCCGCATTGTTAATAGTGTCCACCCGCTTCAGCGAACGGAGGGCTGTTTGCAGATGCAGAGCATAGTCTCTTACATTGTCCGCAGGCCGCTGTCGACACTGATAAAACTGCATCCGCAACTCTGCTTCCGTCCAGGTCTCAAAAGCGATTTGAAGTTTCTCAAAAATGGTAGTCACTGAGGCCCGGTCCGCGTCGGTCCAGGTCTCCGTCTCCTGCTCAGCCGCGCCGGTTAGCTGCCCTAGCACTACTGCTGCCCGTTGCCTGTCGGTCAAGGGATATAAATCGAGGACCGGGCTAATCTTTTTCCTGAACACCTGCAAAGCGTCAGGTTTCCCATTGTACTGCGGCAGCCAGGTAGCCCCAGGCACATAGGGCAGGGAGAACGGCATCACCTGGGCGACCGCTGGACCCGCGGCCTCTCCCGCTCTTGCAGCCGGAGCACGGGCTACCCCGTTTGCATCTGCGGGTGCCGCTGCGGCTGCGACCGCCACTCCTCCAACGGTTCCGTCAGGCGCAGACATCTTTTTCCCGTCCCCCCTTGGTTCTTTCTAGCACTTCCTCTTTGGGGGCGGGGCTTCACTTTTGCGCCTTCCCTGCTCGGGGAAGACGCTCGAGGGGGAAATCTTCGCGCCAAAGATGGCGGCACTTCAAATTTTTCGGCCGGACGCCGCCGGCGGGGACTGCAAGGCGCACTTCTACCGGTAGGTAGATTGGTTCTATCCTGTTCATGGCGCCAAGTTGTCGCGGGCGGAGGGACGAGCTCGCCACGCTCGGGTCCGGGGCTTCTGCTGCTGCTGCTTGGTAGCTCGAGCGGTGGACCGGACCCGGGAACTCGAGCAGCGCTCCTCACCCGTGAGTGAAAAGGGATGATTTGTTTGGGGAGATAGTTCGTGACGCCACCCACGGGACGTGGTGATGATGGCACCACCGCTGCTGGCGACGGGGATCCCGGGAGCGATGGTAGGGAGCAGCTAGGGTGTTGTCCCCTCTGTGGGTAGGGGTTGGTGTTCCTGGGGCCCGGTGATGATGCGGGGAGGCTGGATGGCCGAGGTGCAGGGTTGCAGGGGCAGCGCAGCGCAGTGCCGGATGGCACAGTTGTACTCACTCAGACAGAAAGTCACAAAGTCTCTGGTAAACCAAACGGCCGAATGGACGGGTCCCGCAGCTGGCTGCAGTGTCTTTGCTCTCCCCGGACAGGTGATGGTGGCTGTCTTTCCCTGCACCTGTGTAAAATGTGTCGACTCTAACCCAGACACTTGCAGTTTCTGATCTCTCACTTTCACCTCCAAACACTAACTAACTACTCTTCCCGCCTCCAGACCTGTGAACTTCTCGGTGGGTGGGGCCAACCGCCTGGCTCTGCCACACCTGGTGTTGACATCAGACCCTGGAGGGAGGCAACAAGGGTTTTTGGGTGACTGGTGTAACTATCCAGGGGAGGGGGCGTGTATGTTGTTATGTCTGTGACTACCTGGCTAGTCCAGGGCGTCACACTCTAATGCAAGGGCAAGAACGTGTATAAGAGAATGGGTGAGATGAAGAAGCAACTGACTTCAAATCTAACACCACCGGAGGTTACATTGATTGTTAGCAGCCTTAGCTGGAGGGATCGCCTCACCACACGCTGAGGTCAAAGGGTGGTATTCTCATCTGTGCCAGTGTAGCGCCCAATAGGGCAGGGAGTTAACCAACTCGTTGCCGGGCCTTTTCGGGTCTGGTCAGGCGATGTCACGGGTGGCCTTGCCCGGTTCCGTTGCCCCGAGGCGTACAGTAAATGGTGAAGGAAGCGGGGTATTTGGGAAAGTTTGTCGTGACGCTACCTGTGGTATGCTGCCAGGGAGTACCCACCGCTGCATAATTCCTCGCCGGGGCAGGGGTTATGGCAGCCAGGATGGTGTCGTTCCCCACAGGCGGGCCCCAGGTAGAGAATGGGGGGCGTGGCAGTCCCTTGAAAGCGCCGGAGCATGGGGCGACGGCGTCGAAATCAGAGTCAGAGTCGGCAACTGCGGTTCCAGGTTCTTTTACTCACTGATTTAAAGCTGCACCCAGGTGCTGGTCTCTGCCGTCGTGGGCTCCGGTCAATCCCAGATCCGGTAAGTGGCCACCACCGGTGTTTGAAGAGAGAGAAGGAGAATGTCCCTTTTCTAGGATGTCCCCCTCTGCAGTTAGGTACCCTGGCTGAGCTCCCACTCCAAGCCCCGTGTCTAGTGAAGTCCAAGAGTTCAAGTGGTGTCTTGTCAGAACTATGGTCCTGACAGATCTGTTTTAGATGTCAGTGTGTTGCGCCTATTTCTACCCCCAAGTGGACTCTGCCCCCCAGGTGGCTGGCTTCAGTGACTGGTGAAGTCCCATGAATCGTGATGGCCACCCCCCCTGCCTACCTTGAGCTATCCCACCCTGAGAGAAGGCTCTTAAGCTGTATGTAGTGTCTAAATGTGGAACACCAGTGATTAACGCCTCCCCTTACCTGAGATGGATACCGCACCTTAATTGAGGTGCAGTATCCTGTGGCGACCAGAGCCTCAGGGGCGCCACATTCCCCCACGGCAAATGACAGCACTCCCGGGCTACAACAAAACACAGTTAACACCGCAATTTTTATATGCATGTAACAGGTTAACAAGAAAACATCATTCCCTTTATGGGAGGCAGCAATAATTTCAAAACAAAAACAATACCAGACACAGTTCATCAAAACATTTCAAGGCAAGCAAATATCAGCAATTGGAAAACATTCTGCATAAGAAAAGCGTTAACAATTATTCTTGCTTGGTTGTTGGTGTTCCCAGAGGGCCGGTCCCAACCCTCTGGTTTGACACAATCACTGGACATCCTCTGGCATAATGTCCTGACTTGCCGCATCGGCGGCAGATGGGCTGCCCATCAGCATCATAACGGTCAGATGCTGGGGGCGGCGGGTTCTTCCCACGTCGCCGCCAGGGAAGATCATCAGCACTGGAAGCCAGTTCAATGGTCACCGCTTGCTGAGTCACGATCTTGGTCAGCATTACCTTTATCAGAGTAGTCATGCCCTTCCTTGCTCAGTTCCATGATCTGGAGTCGCAACTCGTTGATGGAATCTTTACCCAAGGTTTACTCTTTGGCCTCTACCACCACCGGGGTTGCTGGTATCATCCCGGGTTGTTGAAGTACAGCGTTGGCATGAGCCGGTTCACGCAGCACACGGATGGCCCGATCCTTAAACTCTGCAAAGCTTAGGTCAGAGTGTTACATGCCCAAGATGCGGAGCTGGGTGCGATGATTATCGGACAACAGTCCCTCAATAAACTGGTCGAATAACAGGCGGTTCACATCCGCTATCTCTCCCAGTTCCACCTGTTGTACCGCTTTCATTACTTCTTGAAGGTTAAGAGCATAGTCCCGGATACTGTCCTGTGCCCTTTGCTTGCATCTATAAAGTCGCATTTTAATCTCAGATGCTGTGCGGGTGTCGAAGTTTTCATTGAGTTTAGTCAGGATTTCTTTCAATACCCATTTATCGGTCTCCGCCCAGGACTTAACTTCACGCCGAGCCGCCCTGGTTAGTTGGCCAATAGGGATGCTAGTCTTTTGGTCCTCCGTCATTGGATACACCTGAAATAAACTGTAAAGTCTCTCCTTGAAATTGGTCAGAGTATAGGCCTCCCCTGAATACTGGGGCAGGCAGGCTGCTCCTGGGAGGTACGGCATGGAAAACGGTATCACCGGAACCACTATTGGTGCTGCAGTCTCAGCAGCGAGAGCAGCTTGATTCTTCTCAGACAAATGTGACACCCTGGGCAAGCCAGGGGTCACAGGTCATGACACCACCACACCCTACACCCCGGATAGGTACACCAAAGCTACACAGAAATCCTTGTTGCCTTCCTCCAGGGGCCCATGTCCACACCAGGGGGTGGGCCAGGCGGTTGGCTCCACCCACCGAGGAGTACACAACCCTTGAGGCGGGAACACCAGGCAGTTAAGCTAGGGAAGTGAAGGAGTGAAGAGATCAGATTAGAGTTGGAGCTGAAGTTGAGAGGAGAGTGAAGTGGTAGAGGAGCAAGAGAGAGGAGTAAAAGTGGAAGAGCAGTGACAGTTGGAAAAGCCTGAAGTTGGTCCGGGTGTGTGCCCCGGACTGAGAACAGCAAGGTTAGCAGACGGCGGTGACTGTCTGCAGGAGAGGCTGCTTGGAGGTTGCCGAAAGGACCGTGGACGGGTGGTGGCCCGGCGGTACCGGAGCGGTATACGAAGAGAAGCCAGCACCATTGGCAGGGGCCTTTCGGATCCCGGCAAGGCTAGGAGTCGCCGTGAATTTGCCAAATCCGTTAGTGAAGGGGACCTCTGGGTCTCCCAACAACCAAGTCCCGATTGAAGGCAACAGTCCAACCGTTAGAGAGAGACACCGCCACCGCCAAGGCACCAGTTTCTCAGGGCCAGCGCATGCGGGCAAAGAGGGGCTCCTCCGGCCCATATCCAAGCCGGGGAGTGGGTTACCGGTGGGAACCCATCGCTACCAACATAGACTTAGGTGCAGGAAAAGGGACCGTCACCGTCAACTACTGGGGAAAAGCAACAGCAGCCGTCCGTGGGAACCGTCTTTCCAGCCGTGTGTTTTACCGAGAACTGTGTCCCCGTCTCAGGCTGAGTGAGTACCACAGTGCCGTGAGGCACAGCGCTGTCCCCGCGTCCCTGCACCCCACCAAGCCCTGCACCGGCCCGCCATCCCTCATCCTCCACCCCATCACTGGGCCTCAGGACAACCAACCCCTACCCACAGAGGGGAGAACTAACAACTATGCTGCTCCCTGTCACCGCTCCCGGGATCCCCATACAGAGCAGCAGTGGTGTCCACACAATCACCACAACCGTGGGTGGCGTCACGGACAATAAACAATCCCAAAAACCAATCCCCTTTCACTCACGGGCGAGGAGCGCCGCTCTAGTCCCCAGGATCCGGCCCATCGCTCGAGCCACCGAGCAGCAGCAGGCCGCAGCAGCAGCGGCAGCCGGACCCGAGCAGTGGGAGAGCGCGGCGTCCCCTCCTCCGCCCGCGACAACTTGGCGTCACAAACAGAATCTTACTGCTCTGCCGTTGGGTAGAGGTGCGCCTTGTTACCGCCGGAGGTGTCCGGCCAGAAAATTTCAGAAGCCGCCATCTTTGGCGCGAAGAGTTCCCGCTCGAGCGTCTTCTCGAGTAGCGGAGGCGCGAAGGCCAAAACTGCACCCCGATAGAGGAGGGGCCGGAAAGAGGCTAAGGGGGACGGTAACAAGATGTCTGCGCCCGACGGAGGCGCTGGAGGAGCGGTGGTCGCAGCCGCAGTGGCACCCGTGGATGGAAATGGGCCTGCCCAGGCCCCGGCCGTGCTGGCAGGAGGTGCCGCGGCCCCCGCTCTCGCTCAGGTGATGCCGTTCTCCTTGCCCTATGTGCCCGGAGCTACCTGGCTACCGCAATACGACGGGAAACCTGATGCTTTACAGGTCTTCCGGAAAAAGCTTCATCCGCTTCTGGAATTGTACCCCCTGACCGATAAGCAACGTGCAGCGGTAGTGCTGGAGGCGGAGACCTGGGCCGAGGGGGACCGGTTCTCTGTAGCCACCATCTTTCAGAAGCTACAGACTGCCTTTGAGACCCGTACCGAAGCTGAGCTGAGGATGCAGTTTTACCAGTGCCGGCAACGGTCTGTGGATAGCATCCGAGACTATGCTTTACGTCTGCAAACCGCACGCTAAAGCGGGTGAATCCTATCAATGAGGCGGATAGCAACAAGATGTTAGTAGAGCAATTTGCGCAGGGGATGAGGTCCTCTGAGGATCGCAAACAACTCCGGCTGTGGGCCCTGGAACACCCTGATGTGGACTTTGCTGTGTTAAAGGAACGGGCCATTAAAGCACTGCAACCCCCAGCTTCAGAAATCTCGGAGCCAGCCCCGTGGCCAATTGAGACGGCCCCCGTCGTGGTGGCCCCTGCCCTACTAGCCTCTCCAATACCTACAGCTTCCAGCAGCACGATGGAAGAACTGGCAGCCCAGGTCCGCCGCATGGACGGAGACCTCGCCAAGATTCTCGCTGCACTCCAACCGTTGACCAGATCCCAGCCTCCAACCAGGATACAGCTTGCCGACAGCCCTGAAGATGTCCCCTGGATGCAGCGGAGAAGTGCTAACAACCCGCGGAGCAGACCTCCAACCTGCTACAAGTGCAGCAAGCCTGGCCATTACTTCCGAAAGTGCCCGTTAAACGAGCAACCCCTGGGGCCAAGGGCCAATCCTCAGGAGTAGAACCCCGTGGCCCCCCAGATTGGCGGGACCGGTATATCGGGGCTCGGCCCATCATCCCCGTGGCTGTGGACGGCATACCGGTGATGGCTCTCTTGGACACTGGATCCCAGGTAACCACCATACCATACACATTATACCAGCGGTATTGGGGGACAGACGAGCTGGCACCCCCAGATACTAGTATAACACTGATTGCTGCTAATGGACTCCCATTGACCCAAGTGGGGTATAAACAGGTGGCTATGACAGTAGGACAAGCTGAACTGCAACACCAGGGTATGATTGTGATCATGAATGAACCCAGTGATCATAAACCGAAGATAGTGCTGGGAACCAATGTGATGGAGCACTGTATGGGTGATGTGTTGGCCCTACTGCAGCAGCTGGCCGCCACGGCAGCGGGGAGTCGACAGAGAGCTGTGCAGCGTGAGATCCGAGCCTTGATGTACCGCCAGCATGTAAACTCAACAGGAGGAGAGATTGGTGGAGTGAGAGTGATGGATGCTGCTCCGTTGATTGTACCCCCTAGGAGTGAGATGATGATTTGGTGTAGGGCAGCAGTAGGGCCTCAGGGGCGTGACTACCCTGCCATGATAGAGCCCATGCCCTCCGAGCACTGGCCCACCGTAATGGCCGCCCGAGGGGTGGTAGATGTAAAGAAGGGGAGGATGCCCGTGAGGGTGCTAAACTGTGGGGAGGAAGAAGTCAGGCTTCCCCGGTATGCCACCCTTGCCAAGTTGCTCACCCTGGATCCCCACACCATCCACGAGGCAGCTCCCCCAGTCTCCCCACCTACTACCAGCACTCGCCCGCCCCAAGGGGAGTTAAATGAGTGGCACCAACAGCTACACGTGGGCACTGACAATACCCCTACACATCACAAAGCAGGGGTATACAGGGTGGTGCGGGAGTATGAGCAAGTTTTCAGCAAACATCCATTAGACTTTGGGCAGATCAAAGCGGTCCAACACCACATCCCCACCGGTGAGCACCCCCCTATCAAAGAGAGGTACAGGCCTATTCCCCCTGCACATTACCAGTGTGCCAAAGATATGTTGAGGAACATGAAAGAGGCAGGGGTTATTCGGGACAGCTGTAGTCCCTGGGCCGCCCCGTTGGTACTGGTCAAGAAGAAGGATGGCACCATGCGGATGTGTGTGGACTACCGGAAGATTAATCAGATAACGCATAAAGATGCTTACCCACTGCCCCGTATCGAAGAGTCTTTGGCCGCGCTGAGAACTGCAAATTACTTCTCTACCCTTGACCTCACCAGTGGGTACTGGCAAGTGGCAGTGGCACCGGAGGACCGGGAGAAAACCGCCTTCACCACCCCAATGGGGCTCTGTGAATTCAATAGTATGCCGTTTGGGCTGTGCAATGCCCCTGGAACCTTCCAACGGCTGATGGAGTGCTGTCTGGGACATCTAAACTTCGAGACCGTCCTGTTATACCTGGATGATGTGATTGTGTACTCTCAGACGTATGAAGCCCATCTGGAGCACCTAGCCGAGGTGTTCGCGTCCCTTTCCAAATACGGGATGAAGTTGAAGCCCTCTAAGTGTCACCTGCTGAAACCCAGAGTGCAGTACCTGGGGCATGTGGTGAGTGCAGAAGGTGTCGCCCCCGACCCTGAGAAGATCACTGCCATCCAAGACTGGCCAAGACCAACCACCGTGAGGGAAGTAAGGCAGTTTCTGGGTCTGGTGGGGTACTACCGACGCTTCATCAAGGGGTACACGAAGATGGCTGCCCCCATGCAAGACCTCCTCGTGGGACAGACCAAAGGTGGTAGACCCATCGGAGCCCCACTGGTGTGGGAAGAAAGGCATGAGGAATCCTTCCGCCAGCTGAAAGCGGCCTTGACCGGAGAAGAGGTCCTAGCGTACCCTGACTACGGCTGCCCATTCATCCTCTACACAGACGCCAGCAATGTGGGTTTGGGGGCAGTCCTGTCCCAGGTCCAGGACGGGAAGGAGAAAGTGATTGCTTATGCTAGCCGAAAGCTCCGGCCGACTGAAAGGAACCCTGAGAACTACAGCTCCTTCAAGCTTGAGCTCCTGGCACTGGTATGGGCTATCACCGAGCGGTTCCGCCACTACTTGGCCGCAGCAAAATTCACCGCTTTCACGGATAACAATCCGTTGACTCACCTGGACACGGCCAAGTTGGGCGCGCTAGAGCAGCGGTGGGTGGCCAGGCTAGCCAACTATGACTTCACAATCAAATACAGGGTTGGTCGTGTCAACATTAATGCTGATGCACTCTCTCGGATGCCCCACTTGTCAGAAGAAGGGTGCGAGGATGACGACCTCGAAGAGATCGAGTTGCCTGCATTTCACCAGCCACCAACTGAGAGGGTACATGTCCACCAACAACGGGTGAACCTGGATCCACTGCCCAGTCAGGAGTGGCAGGAAGCTCAAAACCAGGCGCCCGCTGTCCGCCTAGTCAAGACCCTGGTGGAACAAGGCGCTACTGGAATAGACCCTGCCGCCCCAGCTGAAGCCCAACGCTTGTGGAAGGAACGGAACCGGCTGTATTTACATCAAGGGAAGTTGTACTGTGAGCTGATCAACCCGAAGACTCATGAGAAGATCCGCCAGTTGGTTATTCCCCAAGCTGATGTGCCCACTGTTCTGCAGGCATACCATGATGGTGCCGGACACTTCGGATGGAAGAAGCTGGAGATGCTGTTGAGAGAGCGGTTCTATTGGAGTGGGATGCGGGAGTCTGTAGAGGCCTGGTGCTGAGAATGCGGTCCTTGCACGCTGACGAGGAAGGACGAGGCCAGCCAGAAGGCGCCCATACACCCGATCATTACACATCAGCCGCTGGAGCTGGTCGC
Organism: Anomaloglossus baeobatrachus; assembly: GCF_048569485.1. Taxonomy (NCBI): domain Eukaryota; kingdom Metazoa; phylum Chordata; class Amphibia; order Anura; family Aromobatidae; genus Anomaloglossus; species Anomaloglossus baeobatrachus. Next base: position 4,048,852 of record NC_134353.1, on the reverse strand, counting down.
CCTGGACCATGTCAAGCTCACCCCCAGCCGAAGTGGGTACGCCTACGCGTTGACCATAGTAGACCACTATTCGAGGTTCATGGTGGTTGTCCCAGTCAAGGACCTAACTGGTCGTACTGCCGCTAGAGCGTTCCAGGCTTATTTCTGCCGACCACATGGATACCCAGAGAAAGTGCTTACCGACCAAGGCCCGACTTTTGAAGCAGAGGTGTTCCATGAGTTCTGCCAGTTGTACGGCTGCAAGAAGATCCGGACCACCCCTTACCATGCCCAGACCAACGGCATGTGTGAGAAGATGAACCACTTGGTCCTGGGACTCCCCAAGACGTTACCGCTGGAAGAGTGGAACCTGTGGCCAGAGAAGCTACCCGACTTGGTCGATATGTACAACAATATCCCTTCCAGTTCGACGAAGTGCACCCCAGCATACCTGATGAGGGCTCGGCCCGGCCGGCTACCGGTGGATCTGGACATGGGATTGGAGGCCCCAGAAACACTCCCTTCGACAGCTGAATGGGAAACTCGGCGGAGGGTACAATACCGGCAGATTCAAGACTATGTCGAGAAGAACTTGAGTCGGAGTCGGGAACTACAGGAGCAGCGCTTCAATCAAAAGGCGTCTGCTGGCCCTTTTCAGCCCGGAGATGTCGTACTGAAGCGGAAGAGGAGAACCCACAAGCTGGATGATCAATGGGAACAAACCCCGTACGTCATACAGCCCACAGGATGGGAAGATGGGAAGGCCTACCAAATCAGTCGTGACCAAGGGGGCACTTTGGCCACGGTTTCCCGGGACCATCTGAAAAGGTGCCCACCAGCCTTAATGGCGACGGCTGAAGTACCGGTTCCCCCACCAGCAGAGAAGGCAAAAGAGGTGATCCACACTGTGATGGGTGACTTCCCAGCAGACTGGCCTACACAGAACGGCGCGGTGATTCTTCCAGTGATACTGTTCCCACAACCCGTGGATGAAGAAGTGACGGAGGCGGTCAACCGTGAGTCAGTGCCAGTGCTCAGGGATGAACCTGTACCCAGCTCCCCTATGCCTCCGCCTGCCCCACACGATAGCAGGGAGGAGGAACTGATTGTTCCCTCAGCCCCACTGCTTAGCCCCACTTACATCGGACCCCGGAGGTCCACCCGTCCCAACCTAGGTAGGCCCCCACTTAGGTACAGGGAAACCATTCTTTAAAGGGGCGGGGGGAGAGGAACTGTGTGTGTTTGAAAGTTTGAAAAGTTTTGCCAAAGATGATAAATGATTACCGAACAGTAACCTGATTGTCTGCAACTGTGATTGGAGCCGGCCGTTGCCGGCATTGTTGTCCGTGTGGGGACCCTTCAAAAAGTTACATAGGGAACTCTCTATGAACAGGCCCGAGAACTTGCAGGGCAACCACAAACATTAGTGGCTTGTAAATAAAGATGTTGTGTTGCAGCTAACCGTTACCGCCTCCGGAGAGGCAGGTTGGAGGGAGGGCCCGCAGTGGAGCAGGCTGGGGCCCAGCCACCACAGGAACCGGTGGCTACCCTCTGGAGGGGAAGGACAGATCCCGCTCGGGTAACTGGTTCAGGACTGGGGTCAAGGGGTGCTGCCTGTTTCTTAGCGGCAGCATCAGGGCCAGGTTACTTGGGTGGGAGAGAGCGGCAGCAGCAACCGTTAAAATGTTACGTAACGTTTAAGAAAAGTGCCTCCCGCTGTGGGATGAAGTTATTATACTTGTCTTGTGTCTTTTTATCTTTTTTCAGAAAAATAAAACCGGTGTTGGATGGGCAGCCCGCGGACAGTCTGCATTTTGCTAAGGGGGAATGTGATGCCCTGGGCAAGCCAGGGGTCACAGGTCATGATACCACCACACCCTACACCCCGGATAGGTACACCAAAGCTACACAGAAATCCTTATTGCCTTCCTCCAGGGGCTGATGTCCACACCAGGGGGTGGGCCAGGCGGTTGGCTCCACCCACCGAGGAATACACAACCCTGGAGGCGGGAAAACCAGGCAGTTAAGCTAGGGAAGTGAAGGAGTGAAGAGATCAGATTAGAGTTGGAGCTGAAGTTGAGAGGAGAGTGAAGTGGTAGAGGAGCAAGAGAGAGGAGTAAAAGTGGAAGAGCAGTGACAGTTGGAAAAGCCTGAAGTTGGTCCGGGTGTGTGCCCCGGACTGAGAACAGCAAGGTTAGCAGACGGCGGTGACTGTCTGCAGGAGAGGCTGCTTGGAGGTTGCCGAAAGGACCGTGGACGGGTGGTGGCCCGGCGGTACCGGAGCGGTATACGAAGAGAAGCCAGCACCATTGGCAGGGGCCTTTCGGATCCCGGCAAGGCTAGGAGTCGCCGTGAATTTGCCAAATCCGTCAGTGAAGGGGACCTCTGGGTCTCCCAACAACCAAGTCCCGATTGAAGGCAACAGTCCAACCGTTAGAGAGAGACACCGCCACCGCCAAGGCACCAGTTTCTCAGGGCCAGCCCCTGCGGGCAAAGAGGGGCTCCTCCAGCCCATATCCAAGCCGGGAAGCGGGTTACCGGTGGGAACCCATCGCTACCAACATAGACTTAGGTGCAGGAAAAGGGACCGTCACCGTCAACTACTGGGGAAAAGCAACAGCAGCCGTCCGTGGGAACCATCTCTCCAGCCGTGTGTTTTACCGAGAACTGTGTCCCCGTCTCAGGCTGAGTGAGTACCACAGTGCCGTGAGGCACAGCGCTGCCCCCGCGTCCCTGCACCCCACCAAGCCCTGCACCGGCCCGCCATCCCTCATCCTCCACCCCATCACTGGGCCCCGGGACAACCAACCCCTACCCACGGAGGGGAGAACTAACAACTCTGCTGCTCCCTGTCACCGCTCCCGGGATCCCCATACAGAGCAGCGGTGGTGTCCACACAATCACCACAACCGTGGGTGGCGTCACGGACAATAAACAATCCCAAAAACCAATCCCCTTTCACTCACGGGCAAGGAGCGCCGCTTGAGTCCCCGGGATCCGGCCCATCGCTCGAGCCACCGAGCAGCAGCAGGCCGCAGCAGCAGCGGAAGCCGGAGCCGAGCAGTGGGAGAGCGCGGCGTCCCCTCCTCCGCCCGCGACACATACTTCCGGCAGTGGGACTCTCTCTGTTCGTGTGCTTATCTGGGCTCCTCCCATGCCTTTGCGCCCTTTTTACGGGTTCCACCTATGAAGCACGCCCCTTCTTTTTTCGCGCGGAATGATAAATGATGTCTGTTCTTTTTTCCAAATGAACGGTTCAACACCAAATTATCCGGTGTAACACAGTTCAGTGTTTTAAGAGAGAGAAGGAGAATGTCCCTTTTCTAGGATGTCCCCCTCCGCAGTTAGGTACCCTGCCTGAGCTCCCGCTTCAAGCCCCGGGCCTAGTGAAGTCAAAGAGTTCCAGATGTGTCTTGTCAGAAATATGGTCCTGACAGATCTGTTTTAGATGTCAGTGTGTTGTGCCTGCTTTTACCCCCAAGTGGACTCTGCCCCCAGGTGGCTGGCTTCAGTGACCGGGGAAGTCCCATGCATCATGATGACCACCCCCTCTGGTACCCTGAGCTATCCCACCCTGTGAGAAGGCTCCTAAGCTGTATGTAGTGTGTGAATGTGGAACACCAGATATTATCCCCCCCCCCCCCCCCCCTTATCTGAGCTACTGTCACGCTCCCCGGGTCCCCTGCCTTGCTTCCCGGGTCCCCTGCCTCGCTTCCCGGCTCACCTGCCACGCTCCCCGGCTTCCCTGCCTCGCTCCCCGGCTCCTCTATCAGGCGTCCCCCGCTCCACAGCCTCCAGCCCCCATCACCTGCGCTCCCCAGGCGGCCCGGTCCCCGCTCCCGGCGCCCGTCGGCAGCTCTGCTCCAGGCCGGCTCCCCTGCCTCCTGTTCACCGCTCCCTGCCCTGGCTTCTGGCACCCGGGCCTCGTGCATGCGCATTAGGGCGCGCGCGCGGTCATTGACCCTTTCTTAAAGGGCCAGTGTCCTCCAACAGGATATTGAAGGATCAGGTACTGGGTATATAGGGGGATCCTTTCCAAGTGGGCGGGGCCTGTTCTTCGTGTTTTCTAAGCTAGGAGTCAGGTCTCCTTGTGTCTGTGATATACTCACCTATCTCTCTCGTAGAGCCGATCCTGCCTCGCCAACCGGTCCTGACGATACCCGAACCCCGAACGGTGACGGCCTGCCATCCCGTCAGCTCCTGCCATCTCCGATCCCTGTGGTGACCCGTCTTCTCGCTCCATTGGTTCCGGACTCTGCCTGACGACATCTCGGCCTCCGAACCTGAGCTCCGTCACCCGGACTACCATCAGAGACCCCGTGGTCCCAGGGACTTCTTTACTCCACTCCTCTAAACGGACTGTCCTGCTAGTGCTCCGGCTACCGGGCACCTTGCCCTCGGTGAGGTGTTCAGCCCAGTGGATCAACCTCCTGGGTCTGCCCGTCCACCTGGCCCTAACAGTAAGAACAGGCCATGGATCCCGCCGAAGCACTAGCGGCCTTGCAGCAGGAACTCACACGCCAGCGCGAGACCCAGACCCGCATGCTGAACTTCATGTCTTCTGTGGATACCCGCCTGAACACGCTACAAGCGACGGCCACATCCTTGGCATCTCAGGTTTCCACTGTACAATCCACGGCCACAGCTCCCGTGGCAGCCTCCTCGGATGCTTCCAGACTTCGTTTGGCTTCACCACCCCGGTACGCCGGAGATCCCAAGACCTGCAGGGGATTCCTAAACCAGTGCTCCCTTCATTTCAAGCTGCTTCCGCACTTGTTTGCCTCCGACCAAGCCAAGGTGGCGTTTGTGATGTCACATCTAGAGGGTGAGGCACTGGCCTGGATGAACCCCTTGTGGGAAAAGGAGGACCCTGTGACTACCAACATCCAGGACTTCCTGCAGGCATTCAGAAACACCTTTGACGAACCTGGACGTGCCACTGCATCCGCCTCATCACTCCTCAGGCTACGTCAGGGGACTACGACGGTAGGGCAGTATGCCATCCGCTTCCGCACTTTGGCCTCAGAATTGGGGTGGAACAATGAAGCCCTCACCGCCGCCTTCTGGGAAGGACTCTCCAGCCGTATTAAGGACGAGCTGGCAGGTCGCGATGTTCCTTCCACCCTGGATGCCCTGATCGCACTAGCCACCCGCGTGGACCTCAGATTCCAGGAACGATCCAAAGAGGTGTCCCGTGAGAGACGTCCGATACGGCATTCCTCTCCTCCGCAGAAGCCCGCCGTACTTCAGTCAGCGTCGTCTGGTGTCTCTGTCCACGAGCCCATGCAGATTGACCGTTTGCGGCAGTCCGAACAACGCCGAGCAGAATGGCTCGCAGAGGGCCTCTGCTTCTACTGCGGAGAGGGCACACACCTTCTACGCTCCTGTCCAGAGAGGCCGGGAAACTCCAAAGCCTAGGGTTGGTAGGAGAGGCCACCCTAGGTGCTGGGACTCTCTCAGACCCGGTTACGTGGACTGTTCAAGTGACAACGGGAGAGACGCGGTTCACGGCTGAGGCGTACCTCGATTCCGGGGCAGCAGGCAATTTCATCCAGCAGGCCACGGTGGACAAGTACCAGGTGCCTGTTACTCCACTCGACAAACCCCTCGTGATTGCCTCTGTAGATGGGAGACCCCTCTCTGACACCATCTCGTGGATCACCAAGCCGGTGGAACTACGTATCGGTGCCCTGCACACCGAGAACATCGCTCTCTACGTCCTCCCACACATGTCCCATCAAATCCTGCTGGGACTCCCTTGGTTACGGACACACGAACCATCAGTCAGCTGGGGTACTGGTGAAATCACCCGATGGGGCTCCTCTTGCCACGAGAATTGTCTGAAGACTATACAGCCCATCCGATGACCTCCGGTTCCGGAGTCCCTACCGGGACTGCCCTCGGCCTATTGGTCCTTCGCGGACGTCTTTGATAAAAAGGAATCAGAGGTACTTCCGCCACATCGGGTTTATGACTGTGCCATCGACCTACTCCCGGGAACCACACCACCTTGAGGACGGATATATCCGCTGTCTCCTGCTGAAACCAGGGCCATGTCTGCCTACATCACGGAGAACCTAGCAAGGGGATTCATTCGGAGGTCCTCCTCTCCTGCTGGAGCAGGCTTCTTCTTCGTTAAGAAGAAAGAGGGCGATCTACGCCCATGCATTGACTACCGGGGATTGAACCAAATCACCATGAAAAATAAATACCCCCTGCCGCTCATCCCCGAATTGTTTGATCGGCTTAGAGGAGCTTGTGTGTTTACCAAGTTGGATCTTCAGGGTGCCTACAACCTGGTCCGCATCTGCTCTGGGGACGAATGGAAGACCGCATTCAATACTCGCGATGGGCACTATGAATACTGTGTGATGCCCTTCGGCCTCTGTAACGCACCAGCAGTGTTTCAGGAATTGGTGAACGACGTGTTCCGGGACCTTCTCTACGTCTGTGTGGTTGTGTATCTTGACGATATCCTGGTCTTCTCTCCGGACCTCCAGACCCACAGAGAGAACGTGCAGCTGGTACTACAAAGACTGAGAGAGAATCGCCTGTACGCCAAGTACGAGAAGTGTGTATTCGAGCAGTCTTCTCTTCCCTTCTTGGGTTACGTAATCTCCGATAATGGTCTGCAGATGGATCCGGAGAAGGTCTCTTCCATTCTCAACTGGCCCCCTCCTTCCGGACTGAAGGCAATCCAACGCTTTCTGGGATTCGCAAACTATTATCGTCAGTTCATCCCTCACTTCTCTGCTCTGACTGCACCTCTCTCCGCCTTGACCAAGAAGGGGGCTAATCCAAAGGACTGGTCACCTGCGGCCGACGCCGCGTTTGGCCCCTGTGCTCCACCGTCCTGAGTTAAACCGACAGTTTACCTAGGAGGTGGATGCCTCCTCCTCGGGAGCCGGAGCAGTGCTCATGCAGAAGACCTCCTCCGGGAAGATGGTTACTTGCGGTTTCTTCTCCAAGAGCTTCTCAGCGCCTGAACGCAACTACACCATCGGTGACCGAGAGCTATTGGCAGTCAAACTGGCTCTGGAGGAATGGCGCTACCTTCTGGAGGGAGCAGTGTACCCCGTGATCATTTACACGGACCACAAGAACCTGGAATACCTGCGGTCCGCTCAGCGACTGAACCCACGGCAGGCCAGGTGGTCCTTGTTCTTTGCCAGGTTCGATTTTCAGCTCCATTTTCGACCCGCGGACAAGAATGTAAGAGCAGATGCCTTGTCCAGGTCATTCATGCCCATGGAGCAGGAGGAGGAGACGTCCCAGCCCATCATCTGTCCTAGTAAGATCATTCCGGTGGCTCCTGTCACCCTGGCCCAGATACCACCTGGGAAGACCTATGTCTCTGAGACTGACAGGAAAAAAGTGTTGCACTGGGGCCATGCCTCGAAAACAGCCGGCCATGCTGGTCAGAAGAAAACATGGAGTACAATTGTACGTCACTACTGGTGGCCATCCCTTCGCACGGACGTCGCTTCTTTTGTCTCAGCCTGCTCCTCTTGTGCCAGGAACAAGACGCCCAAACACCTGCCATATGGTCGTCTTCTGCCTCTGCCTATACCCTCCGTTCCGTGGCAACACATTGCGATGGACTTTATTACGGACTTGCCCCTGTCCTCCGGACACACAGTCATATGGGTCGTGATGGATCGGTTCTCCAAAATGGCTCATTTCGTCCCTATGGCTGGACTGCCCTCTGCCCAGGAACTCGCTGACGCTTACATACAGCACATCTTCCGATTGCATGGCTTTCCATCACACATTGTGTCCGACAGAGGAACTCAGTTTACCTCCCGCTTCTGGAGGGCTCTCTGCAAACATCTGGGAGTGACTCTGGACTTTTCTTCAGCCTACCATCCTCAGTTGAATGGCCAAGTGGAACGAGTCAATCAGATCTTGACCTCCTTCTTACGTCACTACGTCAACGCCCATCACGACGACTGGTCCACGCTTCTTCCTTGGGCTGAATTCTCCCATAACCACCACGTCAGTGAGTCCTCCTCCAGCTCTCCCTTCCATGTCATTTACGGTCTTCAGCCTTCCGTCCCATTACCTGTATTCCCTTCCTCGGATGTCGCTGCTGCTGATGCTGTAGTCCGTGACTTTTCTACAATTTGGGACTCTGTCAAGACGTCCCTTGGACGTGCTTCCCTGCGGATGAAGAGACACGCGGACAAGAGACGTCTGGACCCTCCGTGTTTCTCGCCTGGAGATCTAGTCTGGCTTGCTTCCAAGTACATCTGATTGAAGCTACCATCATACAAGCTGGGTCCTCGCTACATCGGGCCGTTTAAGGTCATCAGCAAAATAAATGAGGTCTCCTACAAGCTGCAGCTCCCGGCCACGATGAGAATACCCAACTCCTTCCACGTCTCCCTGCTCAAGCCGGTTGTCCTTGGTCCCTTCTCCGCTGCTGCCAGTTCTGCTCCTCCTCCTATTGCTGATGATGACATCTATGCGGTAAGGGATATCGTGGCCATGAAAACCGTACGAGGCCGACAGTTCTTCCTGGTGGACTGGGCAGGGTATGGTCCTGAGGATAGGTCCTGGGAACCCCGGGAGAATGTGTGTACTCCTCTGATACGTTTTTTCCTGTCCCGGTTGCGGGGAGAAGGCGTGGGGGGGGGTACTGTCACGCTCCCCGGGTCCCCTGCCTTGCTTCCCGGCTCCCCTGCCTCGCTCCCCGGCTCACCTGCCACGCTCCCCGGCTTCCCTGCCTCGCTCCCCGGCTCCTCTATCAGGCGTCCCCCGCTCCACAGCCTCCAGCCCCCATCACCTGCGCTCCCCAGGTGGCTCGGTCCCCGCTCCCGGCGCCCGTCGGCAGCTCTGCTCCAGGCCGGCTCTCCTGCCTCCTGTTCACCGCTCCCTGCCCTGGCTTCTGGCACCCGGGCCTCGCGCATGCGCATTAGGGCGCGCGCGCGGTCATTGACCCTTTCTTAAAGGGCCAGTGTCCTCCAACAGGATATTGAAGGATCAGGTACTGGGTATATAGGGGGATCCTTTCCAAGTGGGCGGGGCCTGTTCTTCGTGTTTTCTAAGCTAGGAGTCAGGTCTCCTTGTGTCTGTGATATACTCACCTATCTCTCTCGTAGAGCCGATCCTGCCTCGCCAACCGGTCCTGACGATACCCGAACCCCGAACGGTGACAGCCTGCCATCCCGTCAGCTCCTACCATCTCCGATCCCTGTGGTGACCTGTCTTCTCGCTCCATTGGTTCCGGACTCTGCCTGACGACATCTCGGCCTCCGAACCTGAGCTCCGTCACCCGGACTACCATCAGAGACCCCGTGGTCCCAGGGACTTCTTTACTCCACTCCTCTAAACGGACTGTCCTGCTAGTGCTCCGGCTACCGGGCACCTTGCCCTCGGTGAGGTGTTCAGCCCAGTGGATCCACCTCCTGGGTCTGCCCGTCCACCTGGCCCTAACAGCTACATACCGCACCTTAATTGAGGTGCAGTACCCTGTGGAGACCAGAGGCTCAGGGGCGCCACACCAGGGTCTCACCAGAAAAAGAAAATAGGAAGATGACTCTAAGATCAACATAAAAATCACTCCAAAACATAACACTCTATTACACTCTGCGCCAAGTGAAGATGTGAGATGGGTCTGCCACATCCCAGAGGAAGAAAGCTATAAGGAGGGGCTCACAAGCTGTAAGGGGGGCTCACAAGCTCTAAAGAGGGGCTCACAAGCTATAAGGAGGGGCTCACAAGCTATAAGGAGGGGCTCACAAGCTCTAAAGAGGGGCTCACAAGCTATAAGGAGGGGCTCACAAGCTATAAGGAGGGGCTCACAAGCTCTAAAGAGGGGCTCACAAGCTATAAGGAGGGGCTCACAAGCTATAAGGAGGGGCTCACAAGCTGTAATGAGGGGCTCACAAGCTATAATGAGGGGCTCACAAGCTATAAGGAGGGGCTCACAAGCTATAATGAGGGGCTCACAAGCTATAAAGAGGGGCTCACAAGCTATAAAGAGGGGCTCACAAGCTATAAGGAGGGGCTCACAAGCTATAAGGAGGGGCTCACAAGCTCTAAAGAGGGGCTCACAAGCTATAAGGAGGGGCTCACAAGCTCTAAAGAGGGGCTCACAAGCTATAAGGAGGGGCTCACAAGCTCTAAAGAGGGGTTCACAAGCTATAATGAGGGGCTCACAAGCTATAAAGAGGGGCTTACAAGCTATAATGAGGGGCTCACAAGCTATAAGGAGGGGCTCACAAGCTCTAAAGAGGGGCTCACAAGCTATAAGGAGGGGCTCACAAGCTCTAAAGAGGGGCTCACAAGCTATAAGGAGGGGCTCACAAGCTCTAAAGAGGGGCTCACAAGCTATAAGGAGGGGCTCACAAGCTATAAGGAGGGGCTCACAAGCTGTAAGGGGGGCTCACAAGCTATAAGGAGGGGCTCACAAGCTATAAGGAGGGGCTCACAAGCTATAAGGAGGGGCTCACAAGCTGTAAGGGGGGGCTCACAAGCTCTAAAGAGGGGATCATAAGCTGTAAGGGGGGCTCACAAGCTCTAAAGAGGGGCTCACAATCTATAATGAGGGGCTCACAAGCTATTATAAGGGGCTCACAAGCTGTAATGAGGGGCTCACAAGCTATAATAAGGGGCTCACAAGCTATAATGAGGGTCTCACAAGCTCTAAGGAAGGGCTTACAAGCTATAATGAGGGGCTCACATACTATAAGGAGGGTCTCACAAGCTATAATGAGGGGCTCACATACTATGAGGGTCTCACAAGCTATAATGAGGGGCTCACATACTATAAGGAGGGTCTCACAAGCTGTAAGAGGGGTCTCAATATTGAGGACTCACGTTCTAAGCAGGGGGTCACATAGTATAATGAGGGTCTCACAAGCTATAATAAGGGGCTCACATACTATATATAATGAGGGTGTCAGGACTCCAGCTATGCTGATTACCTTTTGGGCATTTTTGCCCTCCTCCAAGATGGCGTCCTCTGCTTCATTCCTCTCCATGTGTTTTTTGCCCTCCTGCCTTTATAAGCCCCAGTCCGGCCTCTAGTCCTCTGCTTGAGTATTCTGCCTGGTTTGCTGCTCCTAGTGACATCGCAGGTTCCTCCACCTGCTCCTGCAATTCCTGTGATGCTCCCGTTGCTCCTCATCAGAGGTTCTGCTACCTTCACCTGCTCCTGCAATTCCTGTGATGCTCCCGTTGCTCCTCATCTGAGGTTCTGCTACCTTCACCTGCTCCTGCAATTCCTGTGATGCTCCCGTTGCTCCTCATCTGAGGTTCTGCTACCTTCACCTGCTCCTGCAATTCCTGTGATGCTCCCGTTGCTCCTCATCTGAGGTTCTGCTACCTTCACCTGCTCCTGCAATTCCTGTGATGCTCCCGTTGCTCCTCATCTGAGGTTCTGCTACCTTCACCTGCTCCTGCAATTCCTGTGATGCTCCCGTTGCTCCTCATCTGAGGTTCTGCTTTCTTCACCTGCTCCTGCAATTCCTGTGTGACGCTCCCGTTGCTCCTCATCTGAGGTTCTGCTACCTTCACCTGCTCCTGCAATTCCTGTGATGCTCCCGTTGCTCCTCATCTGAGGTTCTGCTACCTTCACCTGCTCCTGCAATTCCTGTGATGCTCCCGTTGCTCCTCATCTGAGGTTCTGCTACCTTCACCTGCTCCTGCAATTCCTGTGATGCTCCCGTTGCTCCTCATCTGAGGTTCTGCTACCTTCACCTGCTCCTGCAATTCCTGTGATGCTCCCGTTGCTCCTCATCTGAGGTTCTGCTACCTTCACCTGCTCCTGCAATTCCTGTGATGCTCCCGTTGCTCCTCATCTGAGGTTCTGCTACCTTCACCTGCTCCTGCAATTCCTGTGATGCTCCCGTTGCTCCTCATCTGAGGTTCTGCTACCTTCACCTGCTCCTGCAATTCCTGTGATGCTCCCGTTGCTCCTCATCTGAGGTTCTGCTTTCTTCACCTGCTCCTGCAATTCCTGTGATGCTCCCGTTGCTCCTCATCTGAGGTTCTGCTACCTTCACCTGCTCCTGCAATTCCTGTGACGCTCCCGTTGCGCCTCATCAGAGGTTCTGCTTTCTTCACCTGCTCCTGCAATTCCTGTGATGCTCCCGTTGCTCCTCATCTGAGGTTCTGCTACCTTCACCTGCTCCTGCAATTCCTGTGATGCGCCCGTTGCTCCTCATCTGAGGTTCTGCTACCTTCACCTGCTCCTGCAATTCCTGTGATGCTCCCGTTGCTCCTCATCTGAGGTTCTGCTTTCTTCACCTGCTCCTGCAATTCCTGTGATGCTCCCGTTGCTCCTCATCTGAGGTTCTGCTACCTTCACCTGCTCCTGCAATTCCTGTGACGCTCCCGTTGCGCCTCATCAGAGGTTCTGCTTTCTTCACCTGCTCCTGCAATTCCTGTGATGCTCCCGTTGCTCCTCATCTGAGGTTCTGCTACCTTCACCTGCTCCTGCAATTCCTGTGATGCTCCCGTTGCTCCTCATCTGAGGTTCTGCTACCTTCACCTGCTCCTGCAATTCCTGTGATGCTCCCGTTGCTCCTCATCTGAGGTTCTGCTACCTTCACCTGCTCCTGCAATTCCTGTGATGCTCCCGTTGCTCCTCATCTGAGGTTCTGCTACCTTCACCTGCTCCTGCAATTCCTGTGATGCTCCCGTTGCTCCTCATCTGAGGTTCTGCTACCTTCACCTGCTCCTGCAATTCCTGTGATGCTCCCGTTGCTCCTCATCTGAGGTTCTGCTTTCTTCACCTGCTCCTGCAATTCCTGTGTGACGCTCCCGTTGCTCCTCATCTGAGGTTCTGCTACCTTCACCTGCTCCTGCAATTCCTGTGATGCTCCCGTTGCTCCTCATCTGAGGTTCTGCTACCTTCACCTGCTCCTGCAATTCCTGTGATGCTCCCGTTGCTCCTCATCTGAGGTTCTGCTACCTTCACCTGCTCCTGCAATTCCTGTGATGCTCCCGTTGCTCCTCATCTGAGGTTCTGCTACCTTCACCTGCTCCTGCAATTCCTGTGATGCTCCCGTTGCTCCTCATCTGAGGTTCTGCTACCTTCACCTGCTCCTGCAATTCCTGTGATGCTCCCGTTGCTCCTCATCTGAGGTTCTGCTTTCTTCACCTGCTCCTGCAATTCCTGTGATGCTCCCGTTGCTCCTCATCTGAGGTTCTGCTACCTTCACCTGCTCCTGCAATTCCTGTGATGCTCCCGTTGCTCCTCATCTGAGGTTCTGCTACCTTCACCTGCTCCTGCAATTCCTGTGATGCTCCCGTTGCTCCTCATCTGAGGTTCTGCTACCTTCACCTGCTCCTGCAATTCCTGTGATGCTCCCGTTGCTCCTCATCTGAGGTTCTGCTACCTTCACCTGCTCCTGCAATTCCTGTGATGCTCCCGTTGCTCCTCATCTGAGGTTCTGCTACCTTCACCTGCTCCTGCAATTCCTGTGATGCTCCCGTTGCTCCTCATCTGAGGTTCTGCTACCTTCACCTGCTCCTGCAATTCCTGTGATGCTCCCGTTGCTCCTCATCTGAGGTTCTGCTTTCTTCACCTGCTCCTGCAATTCCTGTGATGCTCCCGTTGCTCCTCATCTGAGGTTCTGCTACCTTCACCTGCTCCTGCAATTCCTGTGACGCTCCCGTTGCGCCTCATCAGAGGTTCTGCTTTCTTCACCTGCTCCTGCAATTCCTGTGATGCTCCCGTTGCTCCTCATCTGAGGTTCTGCTACCTTCACCTGCTCCTGCAATTCCTGTGATGCGCCCGTTGCTCCTCATCTGAGGTTCTGCTACCTTCACCTGCTCCTGCAATTCCTGTGATGCTCCCGTTGCTCCTCATCTGAGGTTCTGCTTTCTTCACCTGCTCCTGCAATTCCTGTGATGCTCCCGTTGCTCCTCATCTGAGGTTCTGCTACCTTCACCTGCTCCTGCAATTCCTGTGACGCTCCCGTTGCGCCTCATCAGAGGTTCTGCTTTCTTCACCTGCTCCTGCAATTCCTGTGTGACGCTCCCGTTGCTCCTCATCAGAGGTTCTGCTACCTTCACCTGCGTCCAGCCTGCCTGCTGCTTCCAGCTGCTGATGCCTTGCCCTCTGCTGCGGCTCTTGCTTGACCTGCCTTTGCTGACACATAAGCTGCTTTGCTTAAATAAGTGCTCTGCCGCTTCCATGTTTGTGTGACGCCCCTGACTTTATCGGGGTGTCACAGGGAACTGCACTCCTTTCTCTTATGGTGCAGAACTCACCCTCCATGGTTCTGGGTTCCTACACACTGGTATTGCTTCCATCAGCACTCAAATCCTAACCACACCTCACACAACACCCTGTCAGGCACATCAGTGGGTGGTCTAGTAGTGATGGGTAGCTCCTGAACGAGCCGGCTCTTCATAGTGAATCATATGAGTCGGCTCCTGGCAGGGAGCCAATTGAAATGTAAACGGCTCTTTGCCAGTTCCGTTCCACAGTCAGTCCCCTCTTGCCCCGCCCCTCCCCTCCCCTCTTGCCCCGCCCCTCTCCTCTTGCCCCGCCCCTCTCGGCCCCTCCCTCCCGGCAGTAGTCACTCGCTCCTCCTGCTGCCGCACATAGCACTGACTCACAGCCCCGCCCCCCTCCAATCTGTGACAAGCAGCAGTCAGGCAGTCAGGCACTTTATTAAAGGAACACTGACATCTGGATTTAGCCTGATAATAGTTATTTCCCGCCAGCTTGTAAATCCTCGCTGAGCGCGGGAGAAACAGCGGATGTAAATGTGCGTCCCTTGTTCTCTCCCATTCACTTGAATGGAAGAGAACAAATGATCCGCGATGCTGGATGGAGCATCACTGGATCGCAGGCTCGGGGGCTGCAGCGACTGTGTAAATGCACCATTAGCTGGTGCAGCTTGGAATGGTTCTGTTGTTTCTGGTGAATGACCTCCCAGCAGCCCCTGTTACATGATAGCAGTGCCAATCTGAGGGACCACCTTCATGCACAGAACTAGTCCTATACAAGGCAGTGCAGCACTCTCATATCACATCCCATTCTGCATACAATTGCCAGTAGTGTTGAGCTCATTGAATTGCACTTGTTTGATTTCTGCACTTTTTTTTTTATCGAACATTGTGTTTGTTAAAGTTTTTACAGCAAATAATATAAAATCTGGTTATTCTGGAAACTATTCTGTTTTATGTCATAAATTGGCACATGTGTAGATTTTTACTAAAAGGTATACAATCATGGGTTAAAACATACCAGAATTGGGCTTCAAATTTAAAGCCAAAGGTAATAGGAAATGAAGAGCCGTTTTCGGAGCCAAAAGAGCCGGCTCACCAAAAAATCGCATTTTACCCATCACTATGGTCTAGCTGGAAAAGGGCCACCCGCCTAGGGGTCAGGCAGACTGGTGGGAGGGAGGAAGTCAGTCGAGTAGTAGCTCCCAAAGAGTGAGGAGCTGGGAGTAGCAGCTCCCTGGAGTTTAGTAGTAGCCATCAGAGAGTGAGGAGCTGAGGGAGTTGTAGCTCTCTTTGTGACCTTGGTTGGGTCGCAGATGGTGGTCTGGGACCAGAGGAGTCAGAGATTCAGTTGCAGGGTATTGGAGAAGGGTGTACTGACTTAATTTTGGAGAACGGTCGGCACCGGAAAGTCCAGTAACCGGACCTGTACCGAGCACAGCGGGGTACAGGACCCTAGATCGGGGAGTAGCTTCACGCAACCTGATAATTCACCTGTTGAGGAAAGTCTCTTTATGAACTTTCCCCAAGAGCTCAGAGATTGAAGGCACCAACTCAACGAGGGGGATAGGGCTTTCCAGCTTATGCGGCCTACAGAAATCCCAAGTGTCAGCCATTGAGAGCACAGCTCCACTATTTCAACATAGGAAGCGGGACCCCGACAGCTTCAGGCCAAAGGGTCACTTAGGAACTTCTACAATTGTACATGGAGAGAAAACTGTACCTCATAACCATCATCTATCACAGAAATAGTAAGGCACAATTGCCCTTAGTAGGGCAAAACATGTACCTAGCACATACTCCTATACAACATCAAAAAACAGAAAGAACATGGAGTAATAAATAGTGCAAAAATAGTAACAAATTTTATTCAATTATATAGAGGTGAACAAAACACAAGGGAAAGGATAAATACAAATGGCCATATAAATACAATAAAATACATAGAATGGGGGGAGTATAAGAGTAGAAAGTAGCCCCTTTCTACTCTTATACTCCCCCCATTCTATGTATTTTATTGTATTTATATGGCCATTTGTATTTATCCTTTCCCTTGTGTTTTGTTCACCTCTATATAATTGAATAAAATTTGTTACTATAATTGTACATGGAGGCAGGCTCTGGACCACTAAGCAGTACCAGTGGGGACGAATACCCAAATGAGCCCCCCGAGTGGCTGTGGCACCCAGAGACTTGGTTTACTTCTGTGTCAGAGTCTGCTTAATGACTGCGCCACATCCACACAGCCTGAGTGAGTACGCTGCACATGTGACGCCCTAGCAAAACCAGGTTGTCACAGAGCCTGCACAACTGCACCAAAGTGTAGGCCATTCTCCTCCTTGGCACCAACACAGTCCCCACACGGATATACACCAGCCAATCAGGCCCTACTCACCCCCTCCCCAGGAAAATGGGAGGGATCGAAAGAGCTTAGGAAGTGACAGAGCAGAGTTTAGCTTCAGTTTGAGCTGTAGTCAGTGAAGAGCTGACAGGAGGGAGTTGGAGCTCCCTGGAGAGGGTGGTAGTCGGGGTTGGAGCCCTAGACTACCGGACTAGGTGGCAGTGAGGGCCACAGGCATGGAGATCCAGTGGCGGGGAACCTGAGGCCGACCAGGGCAGGGTTGTAGCCCGCCGGTGCCTAGAGAGGGAATCCGGTCCGGAGGCCATTCAGGCGGACTAGTACAGACAACAAAAGAGACAGACAGAGTGTGGAAGAAAGGGCCCCTGGCTGTATATCTGGGTGTGGGACCCGAAGACACCCGCCAAAGGTGACCGGCCATTGGCAGTTTCGTTTACAATACAGACTGGCCATCCAAATCATCAGCAGCTCATCCAGCACAACAACAACCGAACTGTGAGTTTCCTGCTCCCTGCAATCCCTCACAATCCCAAGGGCCCCGGGACTACACCTCCCCTACCCGTGGAGGGGATCCCACCTTGCTTCCCCACTCCATCAGCCCCGGGCACCCACATACAAGGCAGCGGCGGTGTCACCATCCCTCACCGCAACCCACAGGTGGCGTCACCGACAAAGACTCTATCCCCTGTAAATAACCCCTTTTCACTCGTGGGCGACGGACGGCTGCGCGAGGCCTGGCTCTGGCTGCCACTCAAGCCACAGCCACTGCCCGGATCTGAGTGCCTCGAGCGGCCCCCTGGTTGTGATATGTCCCCCGCCTGCCGGCATAGCCTGCAGAACGCTATCCGTCACTTACATCCAGAGTCCCGGGGTCTCCCCTACCCGTGGAGGGATCACCATCTGGCTGCCCCACTCTATCTCCCCCGGGTACTCCCATCGGCAGCGGCGGTACTCCCCTTACCGCGAACCGCGGGTAGCGTCACGAACTATCCCTTATAAATAACCCCCCACCCTTTACATTTGAAGTGGCTGCAAGCCCCCGGGTCCGGAGACCCTCAAGCCACAGCAACCCCGGATCCGAGCAGTTTGACTGCTGCAGGGGCGGCACATTTGTATAGATGGACTAGCAGAGCACGGGACTGTTCTGGACTTCAGTAAACTGCTCTGCATCTGGTTCTGGACTCTAGTAAACGGCTCTGCATCTGGTTTGTCATGACTAATGCTTGGCTCTGATGGGGTTAAGTCAGGTGGGAGGGGTCTATTCGGTCATGCCTTGTTCCAGGACTCGCCGCTTTATTATGTTGTGGACTCCTCCGGAACGCCGCCAGTAATAGCTCCTGCTCTGCAGCGTTCACACTGGTTCCTGTGAGTTTGCTCTGATCTGTCCTGCTACCCAGCTTTCCTCTCCCTGACCTCCGTTCCCCCCCCGTACTGTCTGTCCGCCCTGTCTACCTGACCCTGGTCCCGTCCCGTGTCTCTGACTACACCTTTACCTCTGTACTCTCCCGGCCTCTGACCTTGGTAACGTCCCCTAACTACGGCTTTGCTCCTCCTCGACTCTTTATGTGACTTCTCGTCTTCTGACCACCTTGCTTCCTTTTGAATATGGCTTGCTCACTCCCATGTATTGACGTAACATTTATTTTTATTTATTTATAGAGCACCATTGATTCCATGGTGCTGTACATGAGAAGGGGGTTACATACAGAATACATATACAAGTTACAATAGACAGGCTAGTACAGAGGCAAGAGGGCCCTGCCCTTGCGGGCTTACATTCTAAAGGATTTTGGGGAGGAGACAGTAGGTGGGGTGTAGGTTGGGTGGCAGCTCCGCACGGTGGTGGGGCGGCAGCTCCGCACGGTGGTCGGGCGGCAGCTCCGCACGGTTGGGAGGCAGCGGCTGCGCACGGTGGTGGGGCGGCAGCTCCGCACAGTGGTGGGGCAGCAGCTCCGCATGGTGGTGGGGCGGCAGCTCCGCATGGTGGTCAGGCGGCAGCTCCGCATGGTGATCGGGCGGCAGCTCTGCACGGTGGTGGGGTGGCAGCTCCGCACGGTGGTCGGACGGCAGCTCCGCACGGTGGTGGGGTAGTGAGGTCATTGTAGGCATTTCTGAACAGATGAGTTTTCAGGTTCCGTTTAAAGCTTGCAAGTGTAGTAGATAGTCTGATGTGTTGAGGCAGCGAGTTCCAGGAGACTTGGGATGCTCGGGAGAAGTCTTGGAGTCGGTTGCGTGAGGAGCGAATGAGAGAGGAGGATAGAAGGAGATCTTGGGAGGACCGGAGATTACGTTTTGGAGTGTAGCGGGAGATTAGTTCAGAGATATACGGAGGAGACAGATTGTGCACAGCTTTGTAGGTCAATGTTAGTAGTTTGAATTGGATACGATGGAAGATTGGGAGCCAGTGGAGGGACTTGCAGAAAGAAGCGGGGTGGTATTGAGGAGAGAGGTGGATCATTCGGGCAGCAGAAATAAGGATGGACTGGAGAGTGTTAGTAGGGAGGCCACATAGGAGGATGTTGCAGTAGTCGAGGCGGGAGATTATGAGGGCATGCACTAGCATTTTAGTAGATTGGGAATTGAGGAAAGTGCGGATTCTGGAAATTTTTTGAGTTGAATACGGCAGGAGGTGGTGAGGGATTGGATGTGTGGTATGAAGGACAAGGCAGAGTCAAAGGTCACTCCGAGGCAGCGAACTTTGGGTGCTGGCGAGAGCGTGATGTTATTTATTGTAATAGATAGATCAGGTGGAGAGTGTAGGGGAGATGGAGGAAAGATGATCAGTTCAGTTTTGGCCACATTGAGCTTTAGGAAGCGAGAGGAGAAGAAGGAGGATATAGCGGATAGACACTCCGCGATTCTGGACAGCAGAGAAGTGACGTCTGGGCCAGAGAGGTAGATCTGAGTGTCATCGGCATATAGGTGGTACTGGAAGCCATGGGACTTTATGAGTTGTCCCAGGCCAAATGTATAGATAGAAAAAAGTAAAGGTCCCAGAACAGAGCCTTGAGGGACGCCAACAGAGAGAGGCCGGGATGAAGAGGTTGTGTGGGAGTGGGAGACACTGAAAGTGCGGTTGGAAAGGTATGAAGAGATCCAAGAGAGGGCGAGATCTCTGACACCAAGGGCAGAGAGGATCTGTAATAGCAGGGAGTGGTCAACAGTATCGAAGGCTGAGGACAGGTCTAGAAGTAGGAGTATAGAGAAGTGGCTGTTAGCTTTGGCAGTAAGTCGTTTGTGATTTTAGCCAGGGCAGTTTCGGTAGAATGATGTGGACGGAAGCCGGACTGTAGGTTGTCAAAGAGAGAGTAAATCCCTTTTACACGCTACGATTTATCTGACGATATGTCGTCGGGGTCACGGTTTCCGTGACACACTTCCGTAATCGTTAGCGACATCTTTGCATGTGACACCTACGAGCGACTCTGAATGATCGCAAATATAGCGGAAGTCGTTGATCGTTGACACGTCGTTCATTTTCAAAATCTTGTTCATTGTTTTAAACACAACAGATGTGACGCCCTGGGCGAGCCAGGGGTCACAGGTCACAACATCACATGCACCCCCACATTCCCTGCAGGTACATCTAAGCTAACCTAAAATCCTTGTTGCCTTCCTCCAGGGGCTGATGTCCACACCAGGGGGTGGGCCAGGCGGTTGGCTCCGCCCACCGAGGAGTTCACAGCCCTGGAGGCGGGAAGAACCAGGCAGTTGAGCTCAGGCAGAGCTTGAGTGAGGAACAGAGTCCAGCTAGGGAAGTGAAAGTAGAAGGAAGTGAAGTGGTAGAGGAGCTGGAGAGAAAGAGTAAAAAGTGACAGTAGTAAAGCCTGAAGTTGGTCCGGGTGTGTGCCCCGGACTGAGACAGCAAGGTCAGCAGACGGCGGTGATAGTCTGCAGGGGGACTGCTCGGAGGTTGCTGGAAGGACCGCGGACGGGTGGTGACCCGGCGGTACCGGAGCAGTATACGAAGAACAGTCAGCACCAGGGCAGGGGCCTTTCGGATCCCGGCAAGGCTAGGAGTCGCCATAATTTGCCAAATCCGTCAGTGAAGGGGACGTCTGTCTCCTAACAACCAAGTCCCGATTGAAGGCAACAGCCCGACCGTGAAGGGGAGACACCGCCACCGCCAGGGCACCAGTTTCCCAGGGCCAGCGCCTGCGGGCAAGAGTAGAGCTCCTTCGGCCCAGCTTGAAGCCGAGGAGTGGGTAACCGGTGGGAACCCATCGCTACCAAAAAGACTTTACATAGGTGCAGGGAAGAGACCGTCACCGCTAACTGCAGGGAACCGCAGCACCGTGAACCGTCCGAGGGACCCGTCCAACCAGCCGTTTGTTTACCGAGAACTGTGTCGTGTTTACTGGCTGAGTGAGTACCTCCATGCCGTGCGGCACAGCGCTGCCCCTGCGCCCCTGCACCTCCACAGGCCCCATACCCGCCTGTCCACCATACCAAACCCATCATTGGGCCCCGAGAGCACCAAAACCCCTACCCACGGAGGGGCAAATCAACAACTGGCTGCTCCGTACCATCACTCCCGGGCTCCCCAGACAGAGCAGCGGTGGTGTCCACTTAATCACCACAACCGTGGGTGGCGTCACGGAAAATAAACTATCCCAAATCCCAATCCCCTTTCACTCACGGGCGAGGAGCGCCGCTCGAGTCCCCGGGATCCGGCCCATCGCTCGAGCCACCGAGCAGCAGCAGGCCGCAGCAGCCGCGGCAGCCGGACCCGAGCAGTGGGAGAGCGCGGCGTCCCCTCCTCCGCCCGCGACAACTTGGCGTCACGAACAGGATCTTACCGCTCTGCCGTTAGGTAGAGGTGCGCCTTGTGACCGCCGGAGGTATCCGGCCGAAAAATTTCAGAAGCCGCCATCTTTGGCGCGAAAAGTTCCTGCTCGAGCGTCTTCTCGAGTAGTAGAGGCGCGAAGGCCAAAACCCCGCCCCGATAGAGGAGGGGCCGGAAAGAGGCTAAGGGGGACGCGATGGCGGCTGGCTGCATGTAAACGCAGCTATAAAGGCAGGGACGCCAGGACCCTGCAGCCATCTTGTTCCTGGGAGAGGCCGCCAGCAACATGTTCATGCCGCCCCGCAGCACCGTAGCCCCCGCGCCTGGAACCGCGGCGTGGGTGGAGATCCGGACCGCGCAGCTCTACCAACGGCTGCAGGTCAAGATGCAACTCCTCATGGAGGAGTGGGAGACCGACATGGCGGACGTCATAGTGACCGTGCGGAGACGCGAGGGGGAAGCGGAGGAAGGGAGGGTGAGTGACCCACGCCCCGATGCCCTTGAAGGGCCAGTCATCGCGGCTGCGGGACCCGGTCCAAGCCCTCTTCCCCCGTTGCCTCCCTTGCCACCCGTCTCGGAAGCCGTGACCCCGCCATTAGGCCCGCTACCACCGCAACCGGTAGCGATACCCAGCATGCCCGCCCAGGCGGGCCGATCTGTAGCCGGAGCCCGCAGTCCACCGGAGGTGTTGCCCTGGAAGGCTCCGAAAACTGAACCGGAGGCGTCTTCCGAGAAAGTCCCGGAGCCGGAGCCGATGACCCGCTCCGTGCCGAAGGCCCAACTGCGGAAAGCCCCTGTGCCCATCCCCCACACCTCGGCTGAGGTTGCGCCGGGTTGCCGATGCAAGGCAGCGTCTAAGGCCACATCACCGCGGGACCTGTCGCCCAGAGTACCAGCAGTGGGCAATGTCAAACAGGTCTTGCGGGGCCCGACCCATGCGCCGGAGCTCGCAGCAGCGCCGTACTGGGACAGGGAGCCGGTACCGTTGGGGCCGGAGATCGGTGAGAGGGAGAGGAAGAAAGCGGAGCTGGTGGCCCGTGCAATCAGAGAAAAAGATAGCCTCCATCAGGCAACGTTCCGTGTCCGGGGCCCGCTGTACGAAGGGCAGGTGAGGCGGTTTGATGTCCGCCGGGGCTATGGGTTTATATATGAACCGGGCCTGGAGGCCGAAGTGTTTATAGCCCGGCGGGATGTGAATGCCCACCTGCCTGAAGAGCATCCCAGTCGTAACCTGATGCCGGGCGACATCGTGCAGTACACCCGGCACTGTGGAGAAAGGGGGTGGTTCGCGCTGGATGCGAAGTTACGGGGCAGCCAGGAGTCCCGTGTGAGCGCCGTGCCCCCTCCCTCAGGTGATGTGGAGGTCTCGGAATAGCGGCAGTGGAGCACCGTTGCACCGTCCCCGTTGGGACCACCAGTGTGTTCGTTTAAAAGTTTGAAAAATGAGAAATTGATTACCGAAGTTTACCTGATTCACATGTGATTTGGAAACCGGCCGTTGCCGGCACCGTTGTCCCCGTGGGGACCGTTTGAAAAGTTTGCATGAGGAACTGCTCATGGACAAGCCCGTGAACTTGCAGGGCAACCACAAACGTTAAGTGGCTTGTAAATATAAAATATGTTGCGCAGCTACCGTAACCGCCTTCGGAGAGGCAGGTTGGAGGGAGGACCCACAGCAGAGCAGGCTGGGGCCCAGCCACCACAGGAACCGGTGGCTACCCTCTGGAGGGGAAGGACAGATCCCGCTCGGGTAACTTGTGCTGGACTGGGGTCAAGGGGTGCTGCCTGGGTTTTAGGGGCAGCATCAGGGCCAGGTTACTTGGGTGGGAGAGAGCGGCAGCCGCAACCGTTTAATGTTACCGTTTGCAACGTTAAAGAACTGAACCTCCCGATGTGGGATGATGCCATAAACTGTAAATATGTTACCGTTTTTCTATTTTCACAGAAAACAAAAAGGAAAATAAAACCGGTGTTGGACGGGCAGCCCGAGGACGGTCTGCGTTTTGCTAAGGGGGAATGTGACGCCCTGGGCGAGCCAGGGGTCACAGGTCACAACATCACATGCACCCCCACATTCCCTGCAGGTACATCTAAGCTAACCTAAAATCCTTGTTGCCTTCCTCCAGGGGCTGATGTCCACACCAGGGGGTGGGCTAGGCGGTTGGCTCCGCCCACCGAGGAGTTCACAGCCCTGGAGGCGGGAAGAACCAGGCAGTTGAGCTCAGGCAGAGCTTGAGTGAGGAACAGAGTCCAGCTAGGGAAGTGAAAGTAGAAGGAAGTGAAGTGGTAGAGGAGCTGGAAAGAAATAGTAAAAAGTGACAGTAGTAAAGCCTGAAGTTGGTCCGGGTGTGTGCCCCGGACTGAGACAGCAAGGTCAGCAGACGGCGGTGATAGTCTGCAGGGGAACTGCTCGGAGGTTGCTGGAAGGACCGCGGACGGGTGGTGACCCGGCGGTACCGGAGCAGTATACGAAGAACAGTCAGCACCAGGGCAGGGGCCTTTCGGATCCCGGCAAGGCTAGGAGACGCCATAATTTGCCAAATCCGTCAGTCAAGGGGACGTCTGTCTCCTAACAACCAAGTCCCGATTGAAGGCAACAGCCCGAACGTGAAGGGGAGACACCGCCACCGCCAGGGCACCAGTTTCCCAGGGCCAGCGCCTGCGGGCAAGAGTAGAGCTCCTTCGGCCCAGCTTGAAGCCGAGGAGTGGGTAACCGGTGGGAACCCATCGCTACCAAAAGGACTTTACATAGGTGCAGGGAAGAGACCGTCACCGCTAACTGCAGGGAACCGCAGCACCGTAAGCCGTCCGAGGGACCCGTCCAACCAGCCGTTTGTTTTCCGAGAACTGTGTCGTGTTTACTGGCTGAGTGAGTACCTCCGTGCCGTGTGGCACAGCGCTGCCCCTGCGCCCCTGCACCTCCACAGGCCCCTTACCCGCCTGTCCACCATACCAAACCCATCATTGGGCCCCGGGAGCACCAAAACCCCTACCCACGGAGGGGCAAATCAACAACTGGCTGCTCCGTACCATCACTTCCGGGCTCCCCAGACAGAGCAGCGGTGGTGTCCACTCCATCACCACAACCGTGGGTGGCGTCACGGACAATAAACTATCCCAAATCCCAATCCCCTTTCACTCACGGGCGAGGAGCGCCGCTCGAGTCCCCGGGATCCGGCCCATCGCTCGAGCCACCGAGCAGCAGGCCGCAGCAGCCGCGGCAGCCGGACCCGAGCAGTGGGAGAGCGCGGCGTCCCCTCCTCCGCCCGCGACACAGACATATTGCTACATTTGACACCCTGCCAACGACGAACAACATCCACACGACCGCCTTGGTCAAACAATATATTGCTGAACGAAGTTGCGTCATTTGTGAGATGTGTACATGTAACCACTACTAAACGACCTATGAGCAATCTCGGCAAATCGTAACAACGATCTGGGCGTGTCACATCGTTTAAGAGATCGTCAGATAGATCGTAGTGTGTTAAGCGGCCTTTAGATGAGAGGTGGGAGGAAAGTTCAGCATGGACATGCTGTTCCAGGAGTTTTGAGGTGAACGGGAGTAGTGATATGGGGCGATAGCTGGTAGTAGAGGTTGGGTCGAGGGAAGGTTTCTGTAGGATAGGTGTGACTGTTGCATGTTTGAAAGCAGAAAGAAAGGTACCAGTCATTAAAGATAGGTTAAAAAGATGGGTTAAGGCTGGAATAAGGATAGTGGTGAGGTTAGGGAGGAGGTGGGACGAGATGGGGTCAAGTGCGCAGGTGGTGAGGTGCACTTTTGAGAGAAGATGTACAAGCTCTCCTTCGGTGATGGTGGAGAGGAAGTTTATGGGGGAGGGGCAGTGGTCTGTTATATGAAGGGGTTGTGATGGTTGAGCAGAAAAGACTTGTCTGGTTAGGTCGATCTTTTCTTTGAAATAAGTGGCAAAGTCTTTTGTAGAGATGAGGGAGGTTGGAGGGGGCAGTGGTGGGCGAAGGAGGAAGGTTGGAGGGGGCAGTGGTGGGCGAAGGAGGGAGGTTGGAGGGGGCAGTGGTGGGCGAAGGAGGGAGGTTAGAGGGGGCAGTGGTGGGCGAAGGAGGGAGGTTGGAGGGGGCAGCGGTGGGCGAAGGAGGGAGGTTGGAGGGGGCAGTGGTGGGCGAAGGAGGGAGGTAAAAGTATTGAATAACTGTTTGGGATTATGAGTTAAAGAGGATATGAGGGTTCTGAAGTAATCGTGTTTAGCGGAGGTGAGGGCTGAATGAAATGTGTGAATTACATTTTTGAATGCGGTGAAGTCTTCCTGGGAGTGCGTTTTCTTCCAGCGCCGCTCTGCAGCCCTAGACACTTGCCGAAGTTTTTTAGTGAGGTTGTTGTGCCAGGGCTGTCTATTGATTCATCTCACTCTGCCGTGCACAAGAGGAGCAACTGAATCAATATCTGATGTGAGAGTGGTGTTGTAGAAAGTGGTGGCACTGTTTGTGGCGTGGAGTGAAGATATGGAGGACAGTGGTAGGATAGAGTCAGAAAGGGTGTGTATGTTGAGGTCTGCAAGGTTTCTGCGGGGAGGGGTTGATAGTGTGCCACCCCCACATCAGTAGCAGCCGGGCTGCTCGGATCCGGATCCGCAGTGTGGCTCGAGGGGTTTCCGGACCCGGGGGTCACGCAGACACTCAAATAAAGAGGGGCGTATATGTACGGGGATTGCTGTGGATACTTCGTGACGCCACCCACGGTGTGTGGTAAGATGTAGCACCACCGCTGCTGTTAGGGAGCACCCGGGGGCGATGGGATGGCTGCTGGATGTTAACCCCTCTGTGGGTAGGGGTGGATGCCCCGGTGCTCAGTGTCCAGAATACGAGGAAATGATGTAGGCCGGAGGTGGCGCGCCGGGCCGGGCCGGGGAATGTTGGTATACTCACTGTTGAATAATTGCACACGAGTCTGTTGGTAAACCAAGGTGTCAGTGGCCGGCTGCTGCGTTCGGGTGTACTCGGGTCCCACACCCGGCTGGTGTACCGATATCCCTTTCTCCGGCACTCTGTAACTTTCTCAATTCTGGACAACCCCGTATGGAACGGGGAAATTCGCTCCCAGTGTGTTCTGGTTGGGAGATGTGCCCGCGAAAACTGACCCTTGGGATTTCAGTGGGTGTTTGCGGATACCCTATCCCCCGCGGTGGGCTGCCGTTTCACTCTATCAGGGCTAACACTTCTGAATCAATGTCTAGAACCTTGCTCCCGGCCTGGTGAATTAGAGAAGGGGCTTGCAACCGTCTTCTAACTAGGGTCCAGGTACCCCGCCTGTGCACGGTTTCCGGACCGGATCTCCGCTGTCGGTACCAGCAGGCTCCAAACCTGTCCAGGTCCACTTTGGATTTCCTGCGACCGGACTCCCGTCACCTTTGGACATGGTCCACTGCTTGCCACCTAGCCAGTAGACCAGGGCCACTACCCTGACTACTCTGCACTAGGCACACACTTCACTTGGACTCGAGCTAAACTTTAACTGACTGGTTCCCTCCCCCACATCCTCAAGACCCCTAGGTGGGCGTTTCCAATCCGCCTGGTCCTGCCGACTGGTGTGTCCTTCTTACCCTGAGTGGGGTGGCTTGGATTTTGTGTCAGATGGTACCTAGTGTGGGATGGTGTTATGTCGGGTGAATTGTTCTTCTGTGACCACCTGGCGGCGCCAGGGCGTCACCATAGGTGCTGGACAGGGGGGACAGGTGGGACAGGTGAGGAGGACAGGGCTGAAAAGGTCAGTAGATGGTGGTCAGATAGGGGGAGGGGGGAAGTTGTGAGGTTAGAAAGGGAACAGAGACGGGTGAAGATAAGGTCTAGTGTGTGTCCATCTTTATGGGTGTCAGATGTAGACCACTGTGTTAGACCAAAAGATGAAGCGAAGGACAAGAGTTTGGAGGCCGCCGACTGGCAGGTGTCAGTGGGGATGTTGAAGTCACCCATGATGATAGTGGGAATGTCAGCAGAGAGTAAGTGTAGAAGCCAGGCAGAGAGCTGGTCGATAAAGGCAGTGGTAGGACCCGGGGGTCTGTATATGACGGCCACTTGAAGGTTGGAGGGAGAATAGATTCGGACAGAGTGTACTTCAAAAGAAGGGAGGACAAGAGAGGGTAGAGGTGGGATTGTGTTAAAGCTGCAGTTGTAAGGGTGGAGGAGTGGGTCTCCTTCTTTCTGTCTATTGCCAGGGTGAAGAGTGTGGGTGAAGTGAAGGCCACCGTAGCACAGCGCAGCAGGAAAGGCAGTGTCACAGGGTGTCAGCCGCCATAGCACAGCACAGCAGGGGAGGCAGTGTCACAGGGTGTCAGCCACCATAGCACAGTGCAGCAGGAAAGGCAGTGTCACAGGGTGTCAGCCGCCATAGCACAGCACAGCAGGGGAGGCAGTGTAACAGGGTGTCAGCCACCATAGCACAGCGCAGCAGGAAAGGCAGTGTCACAGGGTGTCAGCCGCCATAGCACAGCACAGCAGGGGAGGCAGTGTCACAGGGTGTCAGCCACCATAGCACAGCGCAGCAGGGGAGGCAGTGTCACAGGGTGTCAGCCACCATAGCACAGCGCAGCAGGAGAGGCAGTGTTGGAGGGAGTCAGCTGCCATAGCACAGCGCAGCAGGGGATTCAGTGTCACAGGGTGTCAGCCACCATAGCACAGCGCAGCAGGAGAGGCAGTGTTGGAGGGAGTCAGCTGAAATAGCACAGCGCAGCAGGGGATTCAGTGTCACAGGGTGTCAGCCGCCGTAGCACAGCGCAGCAGGAGAGGCAGTGTTGGAGGGAGTCAGCTGAAATAGCACAGCGCAGCAGGGGATTCAGTGTCACAGGGTGTCAGCCGCCGTAGCACAGCGCAGCAGGGGAGGCAGTGTCACAGGGTGTCAGCCGCCGTAGCACAGCGCAGCAGGAGAGGCAGTGTTGGAGGGTGACAGCTGCCATAGCACAGCGCAGCAGGAGAGGCAGTGTTGGAGGGAGTCAGCTGCCATAGCACAGTGCAGCAGGGGAGGCAGTGTTGGAGGGTGTCAGCTGCCATAGCACAGTGCAGCAGGGGAGGCAGTGTTGGAGGGAGTCAGCTGCCATAGCACAGTGCAGCAGGGGAGGCAGTGTTGGAGGGAGTCAGCTGCCATAGCACAGTGCAGCAGGAGAGGCAGTGTTGGAGGGAGTCAGCTGCCATAGCACAGCGCAGCAGGGGAGGCAGTGTTGGAGGGTGTCAGCTGCCATAGCACAGTGCAGCAGGAGAGGCAGTGTTGGAGGGTGTCAGCTGCCATAGCACAGCGCAGCAGGGGAGGCAGTGTTGGAGGGTGTCAGCTGCCATAGCACAGTGCAGCAGGAGAGGCAGTGTTGGAGGGTGTCAGCTGCCATAGCACAGCGCAGCAGGGGAGGCAGTGTTGGAGGGAGTCAGCTGCCATAGCACAGTGCAGCAGGAGAGGCAGTGTTGGAGGGTGTCAGCTGCCATAGCACAGCGCAGCAGGGGAGGCAGTGTTGGAGGGAGTCAGCTGCCATAGCACAGTGCAGCAGGAGAGGCAGTGTTGGAGGGAGTCAGCTGCCATAGCACAGTGCAGCAGGGGATTCAGTGTCACAGGGTGTCAGTCGCCATAGCACAGCGCAGCAGGGGAGGCAGTGTTGGAGGGTGTCAGCCACCATAGCACAGCGCAGCAGGGGAGGCAGTGTTGGAGGGTGTCAGCCACCATAGCACAGCGCAGCAGGGGAGGCAGTGTCGGAGGGTGTCAGCTGCCATAGCACAGCGCAGCAGGGGAGGCAGTGTCGGAGGGTGTCAGCCGCTGTAGCATAGCGCAGCAGGGGAGGCAGTGTCGGAGGGTGTCAGCCGCCGTAGCACAGCAGGGGAGGCAGTGTTGGAGGGTGTCAGCTGCCGTAGCACAGTGCAGCAGGGGAGGCAGTGTTGGAGGGTGTCAGCCATGTTTCGGTGAGGCCCGGAAAGGATAGATTGCTGGAGGTAAAGAGATCGTAAATGACGTGCAGTTTATTACAGACAGATCGGGCGTTCCAGAGCGCTCCAGAGAAGGGGAGTGGTGGAGTGGGTGAGAGGGGAATGCATTTTATATTGGAGAGGTTGCGGTAGTTTCTAGTATGTGGGGAGTGATAAGTGGGTGATAAAGAGGGGTGTATCATCTGTTGGGGGCCAAAATTGGGGGATATGTCACCAGCAGTGAGAAGTAGAGAAAGGGAGAGCAGCTGGGAGGAGAGTGGACTGCATGTTCTGCGTGATATTAGGGGGGATCTGAGATTTAGGGGTACTTTACACACTGCGACATCGCATTCGGAATATCGTCGGGGTCACGTCGTTAGTGACGCACATCCGGCGCCGGAAACGATATCACAACGTGTAAACCCTTGATGCACCGATAAACGATCGTGTGACGCCCTGGGCAAGCCAGGGGTCACAGGTCATCACACCACCACACCCTACATCCCAGTTAGGAACACCAAAGCTACCAAAATCCTTGTTGCCTTCCTCCAGGGGCTGATGATCACACCAGGGGGTGGGCCAGGCGGTTGGCTCCGCCCACCAAGGAGGACACAGCTCTGGAGGCAGGAAGAACCAGGCAGATTAGCTCAGGGGGAGCTTGAGTGAGGAGCTAAGTAAGCAGTGCAGTTCAGGGGAGTGAAGTAGAAGGAAGTGGTAGAGGAGCTAAGTGAAAGTGAAGTAGTAGTGGAGCAAAGAAGAAAAGGAACAAAAGGGAGCGTAGAAAGGCCTGAAGTGAGTCCAGCTAAGTGCAGGACAGGTCAGCAAGGTCATCAACAGCGGTGACTGTCTGGAGGGGGACTGCTCGGAGGTTGCTGGAAGGACCGCGGTCGAGTAGTGGCCCGGCGGTCTGGAGCAGTATACGAAGGACAGTCAGCACCAGGGCAGGGGCCTCTCGGACCCCGGCAAGGCTAGGAGTCGCCATAATTTGCCGAATCCGTCAGTGAAGGGGACATCGATCCCCCAACAACCAAGTCCCGATTGAAGACAACCGTCCAACCATTAGTGAGGAACACCGCCACCGCCAGGGCACCAACTCCTCAGGGCCAGCGTCTGCGGGCAAAGTAGGGCTCCTCCGGCCCATATCCAAGCCGGGGAGCGGGTTACCGGTGGGAACCCATCGCTACCAACTTAGAAACATCAGGTGCAGGTCAGAGGGACATCACCGTTACCTGCTGGGAGAGCAAGTGCAGCCGTCCGTGGGAACCGTCTTTCCAGCCGTGTGGTTTACCGTAAAACTGTGTCAACGTCTCAGGCTGAGTGAGTACCACAGTGCT
This sequence comes from Anomaloglossus baeobatrachus, assembly GCF_048569485.1. NCBI lineage: Eukaryota > Metazoa > Chordata > Amphibia > Anura > Aromobatidae > Anomaloglossus > Anomaloglossus baeobatrachus. The sequence continues at coordinate 4,018,293 of NC_134353.1, read as the reverse complement.
GCAAGGCACAGCGCTGCCCCCGCGTCCCTGCGCCCACCAGGCCCTGCACCCTTCCACACCATCACCGGGCCCCGGGATCACCAACCCCTACCCACGGAGGGGCAACACAACACCTGGCTGCTCCGCACCACCATTCCCGGGATCCCCATATTGAGCAGCGGTGGTGCTACAAATCACCACGACCGTGGGTGGTGTCACGGACAATCTCCCCAACAAAACCCCTTTCACTCACGGGCGAGGAGTGCCGCTCGAGAACCCCCGGGATCCGGCCCACCGCTCGAGCCACCACTGAGCAGCAGCAGCCGGACCTGAGCAGAGGGGTGAGCGCGGTGCTGGCACCCTCCTCCCCGCCCGCGACAACTGCAAAAGCGTCGAAAATCGGTGATCTGTGTAGCGTCGGTCATTTCCATAATGTCGGGTCGACCGCAGATACGATGTTGTTCCTCCTTCCTGCGGCAGCACACATCGCTGTGTGTAAACCCGCAAGAACGACAAACATCTCCTTGCCTGCGTCCTGACGGCAATGCGGAAGGGAGAAGGTGGGCGGGATGTTATGTCCCGCTCATCTCCGCCCCCCTGCTTCTATTGGCCGGCTGATTAGTGACGTCGCTGTGACACCGCACGCACATCCCCCTTGAAGGAGGGATTGTTCAGCGGTAACCGTGACGTCGCCGAGCAGGTATGTGCGTGTGAAGCTGCCGTAGCGATAATGTTCTCTACGGCAGCAATCACCACATATCGCATGTGCGCCGGGGGCGGGTGCTATCGCGCTCGGCATCACTAGCCGATGCTAGCGATGTCGCAGCGTGTAAAGTACCCCTAAGAAGCAGGTCAGCACATGAGGACAGATGAGAAGGCAGGAGGGAAGGGGAGATAGTTATTTGTTTGGAGAGTGCTGGGGTTTGGGGATAGAGAAGGAGAGTGAGGAGGAGAGGGGCAAGGACTGTGAGGGCATAGGTGAACATGGTGAGAGTAAAGCAGGTTTTACACGCTGCGACAGCGCTAGCCGATGCTAGCGATGTCGAGCATGATAGCACCCACCCCCGTCGTACAGCCGATATGTGTTGATTGCTGCCGTAGCGAACATTATCGCTATGGCAGCGTCACATGCACATACCTGCCCTGCGACGTCGCTGTGACTGGCGATCCGCCTCCTTTCTAACGGGGCGGGTCGTGCGGCGTCACAGCAGCGTCACTGAACCGCCGCCCAAAAGAAAAGGAGGGGAGGAGATGAGTGGCCGGAACCTCCCGCCCACCTCCTTCCTTCCTCCTTTTCTGGTGGATGCAGGTAAGGAGATGTTTGTCATTCCAGTGGCGTCATACACAGCAATGTGTGCTGCCACTGGAGCAACAAACAATGTCGTACCTGTCGCTGCAGCGACATTATGGAAATGACCGACGTGACAACGAGCTACGATATCGCACGTATTTCCGCTCGTTGATCGTCGCTCATTTGCATCACACGCTGCGATGACGCTACCGGTGCTGGATGTGAGTCACTACCGACGTGACCCCAACGATATATCGGTAGCGATGTCGCAATGTGTAAAGCCCGCTTAAGGTGTTAAATATGGGAAAAACAAACAAATTGTGACAGTGGCAAACACAGTTAGAAGAGTTAAATTTTACCCTCTGGTCACTTCTGGTATATTTCTGGTCACTTCTGGGACATTTCTGGTCACTTCTGGTATATTTCTGGTCACTTCTGGTCACTTCTGGTATATTTCTGGTTACTTCTGGTCGCTTCTGGTATATTTCTGGTCACTTCTGGTCACTTCTGGTATATTTCTGGTCACTTCTGGGACATTTCTGGTCACTTCTGGTATATTTCTGGTCACTTCTGGTATATTTCTGGTCACTTCTGGTCACTTCTGGTATATTTCTAGTCACTTCTGGTCACTTCTGGTATATTTCTGGTCACTTCTGGTCACTTCTGGTATATTTCTGGTCACTTCTGGTCACTTCTGATATATTTCTGGTCACTTCTGGGACATTTCTGGTCACTTCTGGTATATTTCTGGTCACTTCTGGTATATTTCTGGTTACTTCTGGTCGCTTCTGGTATATTTCTGGTCACTTCTGGTCACTTCTGGTCACTTCTGGTATATTTCTGGTCACTTCTGGGACATTTCTGGTCACTTCTGGTATATTTCTGGTCACTTCTGGTATATTTCTGGTCACTTCTGGTCACTTCTGGTATATTTCTAGTCACTTCTGGTCACTTCTGGTATATTTCTGGTCACTTCTGGTCACTTCTGGTATATTTCTGGTCACTTCTGGTCACTTCTGATATATTTCTGGTCACTTCTGGGACATTTCTGGTCACTTCTGGTATATTTCTGGTCACTTCTGGTCACTTCTGGTATATTTCTGGTCACTTCTGGTCACTTCTGATATATTTCTGGTCACTTCTGGGACATTTCTGGTCACTTCTGGTATATTTCTGGTCACTTCTGGTCACTTCTGGTATATTTCTGGTCACTTCTGGTCACTTCTGATATATTTCTGGTCACTTCTGGGACATTTCTGGTCACTTCTGGTATATTTCTGGTCACTTCTGGTATATTTCTGGTCACTTCTGGTCACTTCTGGTATATTTCTGGTCACTTCTGGGACATTTCTGGTCACTTCTGGTCACTTCTGGTATATTTCTGGTCACTTCTGGTATATTTCTGGTCACTTCTGGTCACTTCTGGTATATTTCTAGTCACTTCTGGTCACTTCTTTTATATTTCTGGTCACTTCTGGTCACTTCTGGTATATTTATGGTCACTTCTGGTCACTCTGATATATTTCTGGTCACTTCTGGGACATTTCTGGTCACTTCTGGTATATTTCTGGTCACTTCTGGTATATTTCTGGTCACTTCTGGTCACTTCTGGTATATTTCTGGTCACTTCTGGTCACTTCTGGTATATTTCTGGTCACTTCTGGGACATTTCTGGTCACTTCTGGTATATTTCTGGTCACTTCTGGTATATTTCTGGTCACTTCTGGTATATTTCTGGTCACTTCTGGTCGTTTCTGGTATATTTCTGGTCACTTCTGGTCACTTCTGGTCACTTCTGGTATATTTCTGGTCACTTCTGGGACATTTCTGGTCACTTCTGGTATATTTCTGGTCACTTCTGGTATATTTCTGGTCACTTCTGGTCACTTCTGGTATATTTCTGGTCACTTCTGGTATATTTCTGGTCACTTCTGGTCACTTCTGATATATTCCTGGTCACTTCTGGGACATTTCTGGTCACTTCTGGTATATTTCTGGTCACTTCTGGTATATTTCTGGTCACTTCTGGTCACTTCTGGTATATTTCTGGTCACTTCTGGTCACTTCTGGTATATTTCTGGTCACTTCTGGGACATTTCTGGTCACTTCTGGTATATTTCTGGTCACTTCTGGTATATTTCTGGTCACTTCTGGTACATTTCTGGTCACCTCTGGTATATTTCTGGTCACTTCTGGTCACTTCTGGTATATTTCTGGTCACTTCTGGGACATTTTCTGGTCACTTCTGGTATATTTCTGGTCACTTCTGGTATATTTCTGGTCACTTCTGGTCACTTCTGGTATATTTCTGGTCACTTCTGGGACATTTCTGGTCACTTCTGGTATATTTCTGGTCACTTCTGGTATATTTCTGGTCACTTCTGGGACATTTCTGGTCACTTCTGGGACATTTCTGGTCACTTCTGGTCACTTCTGGTATATTTCTGGTCACTTCTGGTCACTTCTTGTATATTTCTGGTCACTTCTGGTCACTTCTGGTATATTTCTGGTCACTTCTGGTATATTTCTGGTCACTTCTGGGACATTTCTGGTCACTTCTGGTATATTTCTGGTCACTTCTGGTATATTTCTGGTCACTTCTGGGACATTTCTGGTCACTTCTGGTATATTTCTGGTCACTTCTGGTATATTTCTGGTATATTTCTGGTCACTTCTGGTATATTTCTGGTATATTTCTGGTATATTTCTGGTATATTTCTGGTATATTTCTGGTATATTTCTGGTCACTTCTGGGACATTTCTGGTCACTTCTGGTATATTTCTGGTCACTTCTGGTATATTTCTGGTCACTTCTGGTATATTTCTGGTCACTTCTGGTCACTTCTGGTATATTTCTGGTCACTTTTGGTCACTTCTGGTATATTTCTGGTCACTTCTGGTCACTTCTGGTATATTTCTGGTCACTTCTGGGACATTTCTGGTCACTTCTGGTATATTTCTGGTCACTTCTGGTATATTTCTGGTCACTTCTGGTCACTTCTGGTATATTTCTGGTCACTTCTGGTCACTTCTGGTATATTTCTGGTCACTTCTGGGACATTTCTGGTCACTTCTGGTATATTTCTGGTCACTTTTGGTACATTTCTGGTCACTTCTGGTATATTTCTGGTCACTTTTGGTACATTTCTGGTCACTTCTGGTATATTTCTGGTCACTTTTGGTCACTTCTGGTATATTTCTGGTCACTTCTGGGACATTTCTGGTCACTTCTGGTCACTTCTGGTATATTTCTGGTCACTTCTGGTATATTTCTGGTCACTTCTGGTCACTTCTGGTATATTTCTGGTCACTTCTGGGACATTTCTGGTCACTTCTGGTATATTTCTGGTCACTTCTGGTATATTTCTGGTCACTTCTGGGACATTTCTGGTCACTTCTGGTATATTTCTGGTCACTTCTGGTCACTTCTGGTATATTTCTGGTCACTTCTGGTCACTTTTTGTATATTTCTGGTCACTTCTGGTCACTTCTGGTATATTTCTGGTCACTTCTGGTATATTTCTGGTCACTTCTGGGACATTTCTGGTCACTTTCGGTATATTTCTGGTCACTTCTGGGACATTTCTGGTCACTTTCGGTATATTTCTGGTCACTTCTGGTATATTTCTGGTCACTTCTGGGACATTTCTGGTCACTTCTGGTATATTTCTGGTCACTTCTGGTATTTTTCTGGTATATTTCTGGTCACTTCTGGTATATTTCTGGTATATTTCTGGTCACTTCTGGTATATTTCTGGTATATTTCTGGTCACTTCTGGTATATTTCTGGTATATTTCTGGTATATTTCTGGTCACTTCTGGTATATTTCTGGTATATTTCTGGTCACTTCTGGTATATTTCTGGTATATTTCTGGTCACTTCTGGTATATTTCTGGGACATTTCTGGTCACTTCTGGTATATTTCTGGTCACGTCTGGTATATTTCTGGTCAGTTCTGGTATATTTCTGGTATATTTCTGGTCACTTCTGGTTTATTTCTGGTCACTTCTGGTATATTTCTGGTCACTTCTGATCACTTCTGGTATATTTCTGGTCACTTCTGGTATATTTCTGGTATATTTCTCGTCACTTCTGGTATATTTCTGGCATATTTCTGGTCACTTCTGGTATATTTCTGGTCACTTCTGGTCACTTCTGGTATATTTCTCGTCACTTCTGGTATATTTCTGGTCACTTCTGGTCACTTCTGGTATATTTCTGGTCACTTCTGGTATATTTCTCGTCACTTCTGGTATATTTCTGGTCACTTCTGGTCACTTCTGGTATATTTCTGGTCACTTCTGGTCACTTCTGGTATATTTCTAGTCACTTCTGGTCATTTTCTGGTATATTTCTGGTCACTTCTGGTATATTTCTGGTCACTTCTGATCACTTCTGGTCACTTCTGGGACATTTCTGGTCACTTCTGGTATATTTCTGGTCACTTCTGATCACTTCTGGTCACTTCTGGGACATTTCTGGTCACTTCTGGTCACTTCTGGTCACTTCTGGTATATTTCTGGTCACTTCTGGTATATTTCTGGTCACTTCTGGGACATTTCTAGTCACTTCTGGTCACTTCTGGGACATTTCTGGTATACTTCTGACGCCCCACTTAATAAATCCCACTTATGAAATCACCCCAGACATCCCAGTTTGATCCGCTTTCCCCATTTTCCCGGTAGTTCTGCTCCCAGGCCCAGCTTTTCTTCCATTCTTCCGCTCCTCAGCTCCTGATGATGGATGATTACCTGATTGTACAGACCCGTCACCTTCTGATCTTGGCTGAATGGCAGTCTCACATCTGTAATGGCCGCCGTAGTTTGCTCATGTCTGGCACAAAGGACGATGCGCCATTGACAGTGATGATTTTGTATAAACCAGAAGATCATGTCAGGGGACACAATCTGTGATTTGTCATTAGTGGGGGATGGTCGGCCTGTTTACACTCGTGATTGCATTGCAGGATAAACATGAGGTGTGAACAGACCTTCATTCCCACTGCACTGAGATCAGGAAGGAGGGGGGCTACATACAATGGCCTCCATCACAGCAGTGTGTACTATGGTAATCACCCCCCACAGTCCCCGCCCGCCCCTCCATGATGGGATTATAATTATCTCATCAATTCATTAGGGGAGTGGAGCCCACACTCCAACACACATCCGTGAAACACGTGCGTGTTTGGTCCGTTTCCGTATATACCGGAGACACGGACAAACATGCACCAATGCTATGCTATGTTTGAGGTCACACGTGCGTTATTCCATACGGTCCGTATGTCCGTGTCCGTGATACGCATGTGTATCCGTTTTGCAAGGAAGCATGTCCGTTTTCTGCATGGAACACGCACACACGGACCCAATGGAAGTCTATGGGTCTATGAGCACACGTACGTGACACGGATGCATCTCTGTATGCTCCGTGTACGTTTTGTGCTTTTTTTCTAGCGATGTCAGTCATTCTTTCTTTTTCTGTGTATGTCGGTCAATCTCCCTCAGTCCGTCAGTCGGTCTCTCTCTATGTCTGTCGGGCGGTCTCTGTGTCTTATCTGTCCCTCTCGCTGTCTGTCGGTCAGTTTCCCCTCCTCTCTCATACTCACCGTTCCCCGATCTCCGGCGCGGCGCTGCATGGCTGTTAAAAAAACTCCAGCAGCTTTTACTATTTTGAAAAAGCCGGCCGCTCATTAATCAATCTCGTATTCCCTGCTTTCCCCGCCCACCGGCGGCTATGATTGCTTGCAGTGAGACACGCCCACATGCTGAGTGACAGCTGTCTCACTGCAACCAATCACAGCCGCCGGTGGGCGGGTCTATACTGTGCAGTAAAATAAATAATTAAATAATTAAAAAACCGGCGTGCGGTTCCCCCCAATTTTTATGCCAGCCAAGATAAAGCCATACGGCTGAAGGCTGGTATTCTCAGGATAGGGAGCTCCACGTTATGGGGAGCCCCCCAGCCTAACAATATCAGCCAGCAGCCGCCCACAATTGCCGCATACAATAGCTGCGACAGTTCTGGGGCTCTACCCGGCTCTTCCCGATTTGCCCTGGTGCATTGGCATTCGGGGTAATAAGGAGTTAATGGCAGCAACCCATAGCTGCCACTAAGTCCTAGATTAATCATTGCAGGCATCTATGAGACTCCTCCAATGATTAACCTGTAATTTAAAGTTAATAAACACACACAGTGAAAAAATCCTTTATTTGGAATAATAAACACTAACAAATACCCTCGTTCACCAATTTATTAAACCCCAAATACCCATCCATGTCCGGCGTAATCCATGGAGGTCCCGCATCGCTTCCAGCTCTGCTACATGAAGGTGACAGGAGCTGCAGAAGACACAGCCGCTCCTGTCAGCTCCACGCAGCAACTGAGGTGAGCCGCGTGATCACTGAGGTTACTCGCGTCCACCGCTGGATCCTCCAACTGTGACAGCAAGTCGCCAAAGTGACAGCGATGAAGTCACAGATGAGTTGCGGTCACGGGGGGAGGATCCAGCTAGCCGCGGGTAACCTGAGTGACGGCAGCGCTAATCGCGCTGCTCACTTCAGTCACTCAGGGGATTAGCGGTCACTGGTGAATCCTTCACGGGTGACCGCTAATCAGAACGCGACACAGACAGAGCCGCGGCATGACAATGAAGTCAGGTGAAGTTCACCCGAGTTCATTCCCATTGCGCAACTCTGTCTGCTGTCAGCCGACATGTATCAACGCCATTGTGCATCACACGGGCAGCACACGGACATGTCACTTACGTACCTCACGCACACACGGACATTCCACACGCACACACGGATAGCATACGCCGTTCACACGGATGCCACACGTACCATAAAAACGGACATAAAAATGAAAAACGGACCATATGACACGTGCGTGCTTTTCACGGATGTGTGTTGGAGGCCTAACAAGGTGACCTCTATCACATCCATCCGGCAATTACATCAGTCTAGGCAATCACACTAGTATAGGCATCAAATCAATCCGAGCGATCACATCAGTTCGAGCAATTGCAGCAATCAAAGCGATCGAGCAATCAAACCAAGCAATTGTGTTGCCCAGGGTATGGGGTACTCGGTCCCGGGCGGTGTATAACTGGGGAATGTCACTTGGTGGCCGTTGCCCGGTTCCGTGCCCTGGGTGCTTTTTAAAAAGGGGAATATTTGCAGGGAGTTTTGAATAAAGCTCACACGTGACGCCACTTGCGGTGTTGCGGCTATGTGGATGGAGCCGTTGCTACACAATGTCACTACTGGGGCACGGCTGTTATAAAAACTCCGGCGGCTTTTACTATTTTGAAAAAGCCGGCCGCTCATTAAATAATCTCGTATTCCCTGCTTTCCTCGCCCACCGGTGCCTATGATTGGTTGCAGTCACACACGCCCACCACGCTGAGTGACAGCTGTGTCACTGCACCCAATCACAGCAGCCGGTGGGCGTGTCTATACTGTGAAGTAAAATAAATAAATAATTAAAAAAAATCGGCGTGTGGTCCACCCCATTTTAATACCAGCCAGATAAAGCCATACGGGTGAAGGCTGGTATTCTCAGGATGGGGAGCCCCACGTTATGGGGAGCCCCCCAGCCTAACAATATCAGTCAGCAGCCGCCCAGAATTGCCGTATACAATATATGCGACAGTTCTGGGACTTTACCCGGCTCTTCCCGATTTGCCCTGGTGCGTTGGCAAATCGGGGTAATAAGGAGTTATTGGCAGCCCATAGCTGCCACTAAATCCTAGATTAATCATGTCAGGCGTCTATGAGATTCCTTCCATGATTAATCTGTACGTGACAGTAAATAAACACACACACCCGAAAAATCCTTTATTAGAAATAAAAAACACTAACAAAGTCCCTCATCACCAATTTATTAACCCCGATAAAGCCCTCCATGTCCAGTGTAATCCAGGATGGTCCAGCGTCGCTTCCACCTCTGCTACATGCAGGTGACAGGAGCTGCAGAAGACACCGCCGCTCCTGTCACCTCCACGCAGCAACTGAGGTGAGTAGCGCGATCAGCTGCTGTCAGTCAGGTAACTCGCGGCCAGCGCTGGATCCAGCGGTGGCCGCAGGTAACCTCAGTGACAGCTCAGCTGATCGCGCTACTCACCTCAGTTGCTGTGTGGAGGTGACAGGAGCGGCGGTGTCTTCTGCAGCTCCTGTCACCTGCATGCAGCAGAGCTGGAAGCGACGCTGGACCATCCTGGATTACGCCGGACATGGAGGGCTTTGTCGGGGTTAATAAATTGGTGATGAGGGACTTTGTTTGTGTTTCTTATTTCTAATAAATTATTTTTTCAGGTGTGTGTGTGTTTTTTAACTGTAATTTACAGATTAATCATGGAAGGTGTCTCGTGGAGACGCCTGACATGATTAATCTAGGATTCAGTGGCAGCTATGAGCTGCCAATAACTCCTTATTACCCCGATTTGCCAACGCACCAGGGCAAATCGGGAAGAGCCGGGTACAGTCCCAGAACTGTCGCATCTAATGTATGCGGCAATTCTGGGCGGCTGCTGACTGATATTGTTAGGCTGGGGGGCTCCCCATAACGTGGGGCTCCCCATCCTGAGAATACCAGCCTTCAGCCGTATGGCTTTATCTGGCTGGTATTAAAATTGGGGGGGACTGCACGCCGTTTTTTTTAATTATTTATTTATTTCTATACTCCATAGTGACACGCCCACAGGCTGCTGTGATTGGTTGCAGTGAGACACCTGTCACTCAGCGTGGGGGCGTGTCTCACTGCAACCAATCATAGGCGCCGGTGGGTGGGGAAAGCAGGGAATACGAGATTGTTTAATGAGCGGCCGGCTTTTTCAAAATAGTAAAAGCCGCCGGAGCAGTGTGAACGCCGTGCAGCGCCGGTGATCGGGGATCGGTGAGTATGAGAGAGGGGGGGACACTTCAGTCACTCGGGGGATTAGCGGTCACCGGTGAATCCTTCACAGGTGACCGCTAATCAGTACACGGCACACAGACAGAGCCGCGGCATGACAATGAAGTCGGGTGAAGTTCACCCGAGTTCATTCTCATCCTGCTACTCTGTCTTCCGACATGTAGTAACGACATTTTGCATCACACACGTACATTTCACACGGACAACACACACACATGTCAGTTATTTCACTCACGCACACACGGACATTCCACACGCACATACGGCTAGCATACGGGATACACACGCAGGCCACACATACCATAAAAATGGACCTAAAAAACAGAAAACGGACCCGAAAAATGCCCCGTTTTACACGTGCGTGGTTTTCAAGGACGTGTGTTTTAGGCCTAAGGGAAAGATAGTCACACTAGTGTGCGGGACCAGGCGGTTGGACACGCCCACCCAGGAGTCTAGACAGCCCGGGGTAGGAAAAGAGTAGTCAGTTAAGCTTTAGATTAGCTTTGAGTTCAGTTTGGAGAGGAGTGTGGGCTGGAGCTAAGTGTAGCTCCAGCAGACGAAGTTCAAGTTGAACAGTGCCAGGGTCAGAGCCCTGGTACCTTGGCTAGGAGGAAGACGGTGGTCTCCGTCAGCAGGAGACGGGAAGACGGCTCGGCAGAACCGAGGTCGACCGGGACAGGATTGTAGACCTCCGGTACCGACACAGGGAACCGACCCGGAAACCGGAGCACAAAGGGGGGTACTCGGACCCTGAAGCCAGGACCGGAAACAAGTGGTCTGGTTAATTAACCGATTGAGGCCAGGACTAGAGGTTCTGTCCCACCCAAAGTCCTTCATAGAAGACAATAGCCCAAAGATAGGAATAAGAGGTCACTGCCAGGGCCCATAGATCCCACGGGCCAGTGTCTGCGGGCACGGCTCCTTAGGCCACATCCAGCTGGGAGCGGACTCCTGAGTTCCAGACTAGGAAGTCCACCTTACACAAAAAAGTGCAGAGGAAGAGGATAGAGACCACCAGCCCGGGTGGGGGACCCGAATGCAACCGGCAGCGGCACCGGCCACCAGCACCTTGGTTTACCAGAGACTCGTGTGATTTATTGACTGTGAGTAAACAAGCATCCCCTTGCCGTCGCTACACCCTGCACCAGACACTGGGTCCTGGGGCAACCATCCCTGCCCATGGAGGGGTTAACATCTACCTGCCACAGCATCTCCCCCGGGTGCCCACATCAGCAGCGGTGGTGTCCCACCTCACCACATACGGTGGGTGGCGTCATGAACTTAATACGGCCTAGCCCGTACATCTACGTCCCCTTTTTATTCGGTGTGTCCGCAAAACCCCCGGGTCTGGAGACCCTCGAGCCACCACCCCAGAAGGCCCGGATCCGAGCAGCGCCGGCTGCTGGCACGGGGGCGGCACACAAGCAGGCACGGGCCTCAGAGGATAGGTGATGTAGATGAGTGTTGAAAGAAGGGAGGCAACACAGGGGGTTGCAGTGTGACTGGATCCTTTACTCACAGTAAGCTGGTAACCCTCACCCGAGGCTGGCTAGTCTCAACCGCAGGTCCCCTTAGTCCCAGTGCCGGTTTAGTGACCTGGTGGCTTCTTTCCCCTGCACCTGTCTTTGGTTGGTGGGTCCCCGTGGCGTGGAGCGGCTGGGGGTCCCCTCCTGGTGGTCTTCTACAGCAGTCTATATGACGGTAGCGTGAACCCTGTGGGGTTGGAGTCTCGGGTCCTGTCCCCAGTTCTCCCTTTGCTACTGTGTCTCGAACTTCAAGATCAGTGAGGTCCTTGATGGTCCCCTCCCTTTGCAGATTTTATCAGGTCTGCCTGGAGCTTCTGCCTGACCTTGGATTTTGTATGTGACGACCTGGCAAAACCAGGTAGTCACACAATAGGCCCCCGCATAACACCTTCCTTCACCTAGGTCACATACAGCCGACCTGAAACCCTAGTCACCCCCCCTCAGGGCAAGAGAGGAACACCAGGGGGCGGGACCAGGCGGTTAGGGAACGCCCACCTAGGGGTCTAGACAGCCCGAGGCGGGAAAACCAGCAGTAAACAGTTGTAGTTCAAGTTGAGAGGAGTGAGGCTGGAGCTAGGTGTAGCTCCAGCGCAGGAGAAGTTCAAGTTAAACGGTGCCAGGGTCAGAGCCCTAGTACCATGGCTAGGTGGCAGACGGTGGTCTCCGTCAGCAGGAGACGGGAAGACGGCTCGGCAGATCCGAGGAGGACCGGAGCAGGGTTGGAGCCCGCCGGTACCGACACTGGAGACCCGACCGGAAACTGTGCACAGAGGGGGTACTCGGACCCTGAAGCCAGGTCCGGAACCAGCGGCCTAGCTAGTTAACCGATTGAGGGCAGGATTACAGGTCCTGTCCCAACCAAAGTCCCAAAAGCAGACAACCACCCACAGATAGGGATAGGACAACCGCCAAGGCACACGGCTCCTCAGGCACACAGAAAGCCGGGAGCGGACTCCCGTGTTCCACACCGGGAAGTCCAAACACACAACTACAACCAGTGCAGAGGAAAAGACGGCGACCACCAGCCCGGGTGGGGGACCGGAGTACAACCAGCCGCGGTGGCCGGCCACCAGCACCTTGGTTTACCAAAAGACTTGTGTGATTCATTTACTTGTAAGTAACCAAACCTCCCCTGCTACGTCTGGGCGCGCTGGCCCATGCCATCGCAATACCCTGCATAGAAACACTGGGCCCCGGGGCAACCATCCCTACCCACAGAGGGGTTAACATCTGGCTGCCATTCCATCTCCCCCGGGTATCCCACAACAGCAGCGGTGGTGTCCCACTTCACCACACACCATCGGTGGCGTCACGAACCAATACGGTCAAGGCCGTACAACTACATCCCCCCTTTTCATCCGGCGTGTCCGCGTGACCCCCGGGTCCGGAGGATCCCTCGAGCCACGCAGCAGGTCCGGATCCGAGTAGCGCCGGCTGCTGGCACGGGGGCGGCACATGTACATCGTTGTAACGTAGTTCCGGGAGCACTGCACCGTACTCCACCGGCAACCACATCCCTGGGCCCTCAGGTCACTGTTACATTCTCGACAGTCCTTCCTTTCTCTTTCACTGTCACCAACACACTACTCTCTCTCACTGACTCTCCACTGTTTGCCCCTCCCAGCTGGTCGTCTAGTGGACTGGATTGGCTCCACCTCTAGGTGGCCATCCATTGGTCTGACCCAAGCCTGATACCATTCTATGGGGGAATTGGGGAAAAACAGCGATTATCTGGAATGTTTGATTGTTACCGGCACAATGCTTTTTGGGTCCCTAGGGGGTAGGCCCTACACTCTGGTGGGGATGCAGTACCTTGTAGCTCCCTGATAGCTTCATGGGCGCTACAGAATCACATCAAACCGAGCGATCGCAGCAATCCGAGTGATCACATCAAACCGAGCGATCGCAGCAATCCGAACGATCACATCAAACCGAGTGATCGCAGCAATCCGAGTGATCACATCAAACCGAGTGATCGCAGCAATCCAAGTGATCACATCAATCCGAGCGATCGCATCAATCCGAGCGATCACATCAATCCGAGCGATCGCATCAAGCCGAGCGATCACATCAATCCGAGCGATCGCATGAATCCGAGCGATCACATCAATCCGAGCGATCACATCAAGCCGAGCGATCGCATCAATCCGAGCGATCACATCAATGCGAGCAATCGCAGCAATCCGAGCGATCACATGAATCCGAGCGATCACATCAAACCGAGCGATCACAGCAATCCGAGCGATCACATCAATCCGAGCGATCACATCAAACCGAGCAATCACATCAATCCGAGCGATCACATCAATCCGAGCAATAACATCAAACCGAGCGATCACATCAAACCGAGCGATCACATCAAACCGAGCAATCACATCAATCCGAGCGATCACATCAAACCGAGCGATCACAGCAATCCGAGCGATCACATCAATCCGAGCGATCACATCAAACTGAGCGATCACATCAATCCGAGCGATCACATCAATCCGAGCGATCACATCAATCCGAGCGATCACATCAAACCGAGCGATTGCAGCAATCCGAGCGATCACATCAATCCGAGCGATCACATCAATCCGAGCGATCACATCAATCCGAGCGATCACATCAATCCGAGCAATCACATCAAACCGAGCGATCACATGAAATTGAGCGATCACATCAAACCGAGCAATCACATCAATCCGAGCGATCACATCAATCCGAGCGATCACATCAATTCGAGCGATCACATCAAACCAAGCGATCACATCAAACCGAGCGATCACATCAAACCGAGCGATCACATCAAACTGTGCGGTCACATCAATCCGAGCGATCACATCAATCCGAGCGATCACATCAAACCGAGCGATTGCAGCAATCCGAGCGATCACATCAATCCGAGCGATCACATCAAACCGAGCAATCACATCAATCCGAGCGATCACATCAAACCGAGCAATAACATCAAACCGAGCGATCACATCAAATTGAGCGATCACATCAAACCGAGCAATCACATCAATCCGAGCGATCACATCAATCCGAGCGATCACATCAATTCGAGCGATCACATCAAACCAAGCGATCACATCAAACCGAGCGATCACATCAAACCGAGCGATCACATCAAACCGAGCGATCACATCAATCCGAGCGATCACATCAATCCGAGCGATCACATCAATCCGAGCGATCACATCAAACCGAGCGATCACATCAAATTGAGCGATCACATCAAATTGAGCGATCACATCAATCCGAGCGATCACAGCAATCCGAGCGATCACATCAATCCGAGCGATCACATCAATTCGAGCGATCACATCAAACCGAGCGATCACATCAAACCGAGCGATCACATCAAACCGAGCGATCACATCAAACCGAGCGATCACATCAATCCGAGCGATCACATCAATCCGAGCGATCACATCAATCCGAGCGATCACATCAAACCGAGCGATCACATCAAACCGAGCGATCACATCAATCCGAGCGATCACATCAAACCGAGCGATCACATCAAACCGAGCGATCACAGCAATCCGAGTGATTGCAGCAATCCGAGCGATCACATCAATCCGAGCGATCACATCAATCCGAGCGATCACATCAATCCGAGCAATCACATCAAACCGAGCGATCACATCAATCTGAGCGATCACATCAAACTGAGCGGTCGCATCAAACCGAGCGATCACATCAAACCGAGCGATCACATCAATCCGAGCAATCACATCAATCCGAGCGATCGCAGCAATCCGAGCGATCACATCAATCCGAGCGATCGCAGCAATCCGAGCGATCACATCAATCCGAGCGATCGCAGCAATCCGAGCGATCACATCAATCCGAGCGATCACATCAATCCGAGCGATCACATCAAACCGAGCGATCACATCAATCCGAGCGACCACATCAAACCGAGCGATCACATCAATCCGAGCGATCACATCAATCCGAGCGATCACATCAAACTGAGCGATCACATCAAACCGAGCGATCACATCAAACTGAGCGATCACATCAAACCGAGCGATCACATCAAACTGAGCGATTGCAGCAATCCGAGCGATCACATCAATCCGAGCGATCACATCAATCCGAGCGATCACATCAATCCGAGCGATCACATCAAACTGAGCGATCACATCAATCCGAGCGATCACATCAAACCGAGCGATCACATCAATCCGAACGATCACATCAAACCGAGCGATCACAGCAATCCGAGCGATCACATCAATCCGAGCGATCACATCAATCCGAGCGATCACATCAATCCGAGCGATCACATCAAACTGAGCGATCACATCAATCCGAGCGATCACATCAAACCGAGCGATCACATCAAACTGAGCGATTGCAGCAATCCGAGCGATCACATCAATCCGAGCGATCACATCAATCCGAGCGATCACATCAAACCGAGCGATCACATCAATCCGAGCGATCACATCAAACCGAGCGATCACATCAATCCGAACGATCACATCAAACCGAGCGATCACAGCAATCCGAGCGATCACATCAATCCGAGCGATCACATCAATCCGAGCGATCACATCAATCCGAGCGATCACATCAATCCGAGCGATCACATCAAACCGAGCGATCACATCAATCCGAGCGATCACATCAAACCGAGCGATCACATCAATCCGAGCGATCACATCAATCCGAGCGATCACATCAAACCGAGCGATCACATCAATCCGAGCGATCACATCAATCCAAGCGATCACATCAAACCGAGCGATCACATCAATCCGAGCGATCACATCAATCCGAGCGATCACATCAATCCGAGCGATCACATCAATCCGAGCGATCACATCAATCCAAGCGATCACATCAATCCGAGCGATCACATCAATCCGAGCGATCACATCAAACCGAGCGATCACATCAATCCGAGCGATCACATCAATCCGAGCGATCACATCAAACCGAGCGATCACATCAATCCGAGCGATCACATCAATCCGAGCGATCATATCAATCCGAGCGATCACATCAATCCGAGCGATCATATCAAACCGAGCGATCGCAGCAATCTGAGCGATCACATCAAACTGAGCGATCACATCAATCCGAGCGATCACATCAAACCGAGCGATCACATCAAACCGAGCGATCACATCAATCCGAGCGATCACATCAAACCGAGCGATCGCAGCAATCTGAGCGATCACATCAAACCGAGCGATCACATCAATCCGAGCGATCACATCAATCCGAGCGATCACAGCAATCCGAGCGATCACATCAAACCGAGCGATCGCAGCAATCTGAGCGATCACATCAAACCGAGCGATCACATCAAACCGAGCGATCACATCAAACCGAGCGATCACATCAAACCGAGCGATCACATCAAACCGAGCGATCACATCAAACCGAGCGATCACATCAATCCGAGCGATCACAGCAATCCGAGCGATCACATCAAACCGAGCGATCACATCAAACTGAGCGATCACATCAATCCGAACGATCGCAGAAATCCGAGCGATCACATCAATCCGAGCGATCACATCAATCCGAGCGATCACATCAATCCGAGCGACCACAGCAATCCGAGCGATCACATCAATCCGAGCGATCACAGCAATCCGAGCGATCACATCAATCCGAGCGATCACATCAATCCGAGCGATCACATCAATCCGAGTGATCGCAGCAATCCAAGCGATCACATCAAACCGAGCGATCGCAACAATCCGAGCGATCACAGCAATCCGAGTGATCACATCAAACCGAGCAATCACATCAATCCGAGCGATCACATCAAACCGAGCGATCACATCAAACCGAGCGATCACATCAAACCGAGCGATGACATCAATCCGAGCGATCACATCAAACCGAGCGATCACATCAAACCGAGCGATCACATCAATCCGAGCGATCACATCAATCCGAGCGATCGCATCAATCCGAGCGATCACATCAATCCGAGCAATCACATCAATCCGAGCGATCACATCAATCCGAGCGATCACATCAAACCGAGCGATCACATCAAACCGAGCGATCACATCAATCCGAGCGATCACATCAATCCGAGCGATCACATCAATCCGAGCGATCACATCAATCCGAGCAATCACATCAATCCGAGCGATCACATCAATCCGAGCAATCACATCAATCCGAGCGATCACAGCAATCCGAGTGATCACATCAAACCGAGCAATCACATCAATCCGAGCGATCACATCAAACCGAGCGATCACATCAAACCGAGCGATCACATCAAACCGAGCGATCACATCAAACCGAGCGATCACATCAATCCGAGCGATCACATCAATCCGAGCGGTTGCAGCAATCCGAGCAATCACATCAAACCGAGCGATCACATCAATCCGAGCGATCACATCAATCCGAGCGATCACATCAAACCGAGCGATCACAGCAATCCGAGCGATCACAGCAATCCGAGCGATCACATCAATCCGAGCGGTTGCAGCAATCCGAGCAATCACATCAAACCGAGCGATCACATCAATCCGAGCGATCACATCAATCCGAGCGATCACATCAAACCGAGCGATCACAGCAATCCGAGCGATCACAGCAATCCGAGCGATCACATCAATCCGAGCGATCACAGCAATCCGAGCGATCACATCAATCCGAGCGATCACATCAATCCGAGCGATCACATCAATCCGAGCGATCACATCAATCCAAGCGATCACATCAATCCGAGCTATCACAGCAATCCGAGCGATCACATCAAACCGAGCGATCACATCAATCCGAGCGATCACATCAATCCGAGCGATCACATCAATCCGAGCGATCACAGCAATCCGAGCTATCACATCAATCCGAGTGATCACATCAATCCGAGCGATCGTAGCAATCCGAGCGATCACATCAATCCGAGCGATCACATCAATCCGAGCGATCACATCAATCCGAGCGATCACATCAATCCGAGTGATCACATCAATCCGAGCGATCGTAGCAATCCGAGCGATCACATCAATCCGAGTGATCACATCAATCCGAGCGATCGTAGCAATCCGAGCGATCACATCAATCCGAGTGATCACAGCAATCCGAGCGATCACATCAATCCGAGCGATCACAGCAATCCGAGCGATCACATCAATCCGAGCGATCACATCAATCCGAGCGATCACATCAATCCGAGCGATCACATCAAACCGAGCGATCGCAGCAATCCGAGCGATCACATCAAACCGAGCGATCACATCAATCCGAGCGATCACATCAAACCGAGCGATCGCAGCAATCCGAGCGATCACATCAATGCGAGCAATCACATCAATCCGAGCAATCACATCAAACCGAGCGATCACATCAATCCAAGCGATCACATCAATCCGAGTGATCACATCAAACCGAGCGATCACATCAATCCGAGCGATCACATCAAACCGAGCGATCACATCAATCCAAGCGATCACATCAATCCGAGTGATCACATCAAACCGAGCGATCACATCAATCCAAGCGATCACATCAATCCGAGCGATCACATCAATCCGAGCGATTACATCAATCCGAGTGATCACATCAATCCAAGCGATCACATCAATCCAAACGATCACATCAATCCGAGCGATTACATCAATCCGAGTGATCACATCAATCCAAGCGATCACATCAATCCGAGCGATCACATCAATCCAAGCGATCACATCAATCCGAGCGATTACATCAAACCGAGCGATCGCAGCAATCCGAGCGATCACATCAAACCGAGCGATCGCAGCAATCCGAGCGATCACATCAAACCGAGCGATCACATCAATGCGAGCGATCACATCAATCCGAGCGATTACAGCAATCCGAGCGATCACATCAAACCGAGCGATCACATCAAACCGAGCAATCACATCAATCCGAGCGATCACATCAATCCGAGCGATCACATCAATCCGAGCGATCACATCAATCCGAGCGATCACATCAATCCGAGCGATCACATCAATCCGAGCGATCACATCAAACCGAGCGACCACATCAAACCGAGCGATCACATCAATCCGAGCAATCGCAGCAATCCGAGCGATCACAGCAATCCGAGCGATCACAGCAATCCGAGCGATCACATCAATCCGAGCGATCACATCAATCCGAGTGATCACATCAAACCGAGCGATCACAGCAATCCGAACAATCACAGCAATCCGAGCAATCACAGCAATCCCAGCGATCGTAGCAATCTGAGCGATCACATCAATCCGAGCAATCACAGCAATCCGAGCGATCACATCAATCCGAGCGATCACATCAATCCGAGCGATCACATCAAACCGAGCGATCACATCAATCCGAGCGATCACCTCAATCCGAGCGATCACATCAATCCGAGCGATCACATCAAACCGAGCGATCACATCAATCCGAGCGATCACATCAATCCGAGCGATCACATCAATCCGAGCGACCACATCAATCCGAGCGATCACATCAATCCGAGCGATCACCTCAATCCGAGCGATCACATCAATCCGAGCGATCACATCAATCCGAGCGATCACATCAAACCGAGCGATCACATCAATTATTAATCTGAGCAATCGCAGCAATCCGAGTGATCACATCAAACCGAGCGATCGCAGCAATCCGAGCGATCACAGCAATCCGAGCAATCACAGCAATCCGAGCAATCACAGCAATCCCAGCGATCGTAGCAATCTGAGCGATCACATCAATCCGAGCAATCACAGCAATCCGAGCGATCACATCAATCCGAGCGATCACATCAAACCGAGCGATCACCTCAATCCGAGCGATCACATCAATCCGAGCGATCACATCAATCCGAGCGATCACATCAAACCGAGCGATCACATCAATTATTAATCTGAGCAATCGCAGCAATCCGAGTGATCAAATCAATCCGAGCGATCACATCAATCCGAGCGATCACATCAATCCGAGCGATCACATCAATCCGAGCGATCGCATCAATCCGAGCGATCGCATCAAACCGAGCGATCACATCAAACCGAGTGATCACATCAATCCGAGCGATCACATCAATCCGAGCGATCACATCAAACCGAGCGATCACAGCAATCCGAGCGATCGCAGCAAACCGAGCGATCGCAGCAATCCGAGCGATCACATCAAACCGAGCGATTACAGCAATCCGAGCGATCACATCAAACCGAGCGATCACATCAAACCGAGCGATCACATCAATCCGAGCGATCACATCAATCCGAGCGATCACATCAATCCGAGCGATCACATCAAACCGAGCGATCACATCAATCCGAGCGATCACATCAATCCGAGCGATCACATCAAACCGAGCGACCACATCAAACCGAGCGACCACATCAAACCGAGCGATCACATCAAACCGAGCGATCACATCAATCCGAGCGATCACATCAATCCGAGCGATCACATCAATCCGAGCGATCACATCAATCCGAGCGATCACATCAAACCGAGCGACCACATCAAACCGAGCCATCACATCAATCCGAGCGATCACATCAAACCGAGCGATCGCAGAAATCCGAGCGATCACAGCAATCCGAGCAATCACAGCAATCCGAGCGATCACAGCAATCCGAGCAATCACAGCAATCCGACCGATCACATCAATCCGAGCGATCACATCAATCCGAGCGATCACATCAAACCGAGCGATCACATCAATCCGAGCGATCACCTCAATCCGAGCGATCACATCAATCCGAGCGATCACATCAATCCGAGCGATCACATCAAACCGAGCGATCACATCAATTATTAATCTGAGCAATCGCAGCAATCCGAGTGATCAAATCAATCCGAGCGATCACATCAATCCGAGCGATCACATCAATCCGAGCGATCACATCAATCCGAGCAATCACATCAAACCGAGCGATCACATCAAACCGAGCGATCACATCAATCCGAGCGATCACATCAATCCGAGCGATCACATCAATCCGAGCGATCACATCAATCCGAGCGATCACATCAAACCGAGCGATCACAGCAATCCGAGCGATCACAGCAATCCGAGCGATCACATCAAACAGAGCGATCACATCAATCCGAGCTATCACATCAATCCGAACGATCACATCAAACCGAGCGATCACAGCAATCCGAGCGATCACATCAATCCGAGCGATCACAGCAATCCGAGCGATCACAGCAATCCGAGCAATCACATCAATCCGAGCGATCACAGCAATCCGAGCGATCACAGCAATCCGAGCGATCACATCAATCCAAGCGATCACATCAATCCGAGCGATCACATCAAACCGAGCGATCGCAGCAATCCGAGCGATCACATCAATCCGAGCTATCACATCAATCCAAGCGATCACATCAATCCAAGCGATCACATCAATCCGAGCGATCACATCAAACCGAGCGATCGCAGCAATCCGAGCGATCACATCAAACCGAGCGATCACATCAATCCGAGCGATCACATCAATCCGAGCGATCACATCAAACCGAGCGATCGCAGCAATCCGAGCGATCACATCAATCCGAGCGATCACATCAATCCGAGCGATCACATCAATCCGAGAGATCACATCAATCCAAGCGATCACATCAATCCGAGCGATCACATCAATCCAAGAGATCACATCAATCCAAGCGATCACATCAATCCGAGCGATTACATCAAACCGACCGATCGCAGCAATCCGAGCGATCACATCAAACCGAGCGATCACATCAATCCGAGCGATCACATCAATCCGAGTGATCACATCAATCCAAGCGATCACATCAATCCGAGCGATCACATCAATCCAAGCGATCACATTAATCCAAGCGATCACATCAATCCGAGCGATTACATCAAACCGACCGATCACAGCAATCCGAGCGATCACAGCAATCCGAGCGATCACAGCAATCCGAGCGATCACAGCAATCCGAGCGATCACAGCAATCCGAGCGATCACAGCAATCCGAGCGATCACATCAATCCGAGCGATCACATCAATCCGAGCGATCACATCAATCCGAGCGATCACATCAATCCGAGCGATCACATCAAACCGAGCGATCGAATCAAACCGAGCGATCGCAGCAATCCGAGCGATCACATCAATCCGAGCGATCACATCAATCCGAGCGATCACATCAATCCAAGCGATCACATTAATCCAAGCGATCACATCAATCCGAGCGATTACATCAAACCGACCGATCGCAGCAATCCGAGCGATCACATCAAACCGAGCGATCGCAGCAATCCGAGCGATCACATCAATCCGAGCGATCACATCAAACCGAGCGATCACATCAAACCGAGCGACCACATCAATCCGAGCGATCACAGCAATCTGAGCGATCACATCAATCCGAGCGATCACATCAATCCGAGCGATTACAGCAATCCGAGCGATCACATCAAACCGAGCGATCGCAGCAATCCGAGCGATCACATCAATCCAAGCGATCACATCAATCCGAGCGATCACATCAATCCGAGCGATCACATCAATCCGAGCGATCACATCAAACCGAGCAATCACATCAATCCGAGTGATCACATCAATCCGAGCGATCACATCAATCCGAGCGATCACATCAATCCGAGCGATCACATCAATCCGAGCGATCACATCAAACCGAGCGATCGCAGCAATCCGAGCGATCACAGCAATCCGAGCGATCACAGCAATCCGAGCGATCACAGCAATCCGAGCGATCACATCAATCCGAGCGATCACATCAATCCGAGCGATCGCAGCAATCCGAGCGATCACATCAAACCGAGCGATCACATCAAACCGAGCAATCACATCTGTTACGAGGGGGACCCGGGGAAGCGTGCCAAGATGGGAAATGGACTGCTTCCGCCGGTCAAGGTCCACTGTGCGGTGTAAGGGACCGCCGCTATGGTGGGTGAAGAGTGAGCGGGTTGCTGCTAGCGATCGTCTGGAATGTCACAGACTATCTATGTACACCGATCTGCCCTAACCCGTGAGGGTTGTATGGCACAGATCTCACGGCTCGGTGTACCTGTTGCACGGGGAAGCACAGAGGTGCCCACGCACGTGTGCCAGTGGAAGTCACGAGAATATGGCACGAGGGTAGCACAGAGGTGCCCACGCACGTGTGCTTTCAATAACCAGGTGAGTCCAATGGAGACTTGAGGAGCTCACCTGGGACAGGAACACGGCCTGTTGACGGGGGTACTGCCGGAGCAGCAAGGCAGGAACACGGCCTGCAAACGAGGTACTGCCGGAGCAGCAAGGGCCAAGCCCACAAGAGACAGTAATGCCTGAGCAGTGGCGTGGCAGCACGCTGCCAGACATCCAAACATAGAAGGACGGTCGCGCGCCGCCATGATGGCAGGGGGAGCTTTTAAGGAGGTGCAGCTCCACCCGAGGGCGGGCGCGAGGCGGAGATGACAAACTTGACCCAATCAGGGTCCACGACGTCCCAGCCTGGCCAGTCAGGATTCACCACGTCACCAGCCTTGTCATCAAGCCGTGTGACGTCAGTGAGCGAATCAGGACCCACCACGCATTGCACATGCTCACCCTCCTGCCTCTGGGAAATAGAGGCGGGATCCTCGGTCTCACAATGTGCAGAGATAACGGGAGTCTCACTGCTTCCCTGAGCAGCAAATCTCTGCACATTGCGCAACCTCACAGACCTTCGAGGCCGCTGAGCAGGAGAGTGCGGCAGGCCAGGAATGGGAGACCGCTTCACTCCTTGTAACAGGAGAACCACTAGGTGTAACCCTTCTGCTGCCTCTCTGAGAAGGTATCTCCTGCACACTGCGCAGTCTGGCAGACCTTCGGCGCTGCTGAGGAGGAGTGCTCGTGGCAGGCAAGGAATGGGGGACTGCCTCAGGAGAGCCACGAGATGTAACACACATCAATCCAAGCGATCACATCAAACCGAGTGATCACATCAATCCGAGCGATCACATCAATCCGAGCGATCACATCAAACCGAGCGACCACATCAAACCGAGCGATCACATCAATCCGAGCAATCGCAGCAATCCGAGCGATCACATCAATCCGAGTGATCACATCAAACCGAGCGATCACAGCAATCCGAGCGATCACAGCAATCCGAGCGATCACATCAATCCGAGTGATCACATCAAACCGAGCGATCACATCAAACCGAGCGATCACATCAATCCGAGCGATCACATCAATCCGAGCGATCACAATAAACCGAGTGATCACATCAATCCGAGCGATCACATCAATCCGAGCGATCACATCAAACCGAGCAATCACATCAATCCGAGTGATCACATCAATCCGAGCGATCACATCAATCCGAGCAATAACATCAAACCGAGCGATCACATCAAACCGAGCGATCACATCAATCCGAGCGATCACATCAATCCGAGCGATCACATCAAACCGAGCGATCACATCAAACCGAGCGATCGCAGCAATCTGAGCGATCACATCAAACCGAGCGATCACATCAATCCGAGCGATCGCAGCAATCCGAGCGATCACATCAATCCGAGTGATCACATCAATCCGAGCGATCACATCAATCCGAGCGATCACATCAAACCGAGCGATCACAGCAATCCGAGCGATCACAGCAATCCGAGCGATCACATCAATCCGAGCGATCACAGCAATCCGAGCGATCACATCAATGCGAGCAATCACATCAATCCGAGCGATCACATCAATCCGAGCGATCACATCAATCCGAGCGATCACATCAAACCGAGCGATCACATCAATCCGAGCGATCACATCAATGCGAGCAATCACATCAATGCGAGCGATCACATCAAACCGACCGATCACATCAATCCGAGCGATCACATCAATCCGAGCGATCACATCAATCCGAGCGATCACATCAAACCGAGCGATCACATCAATCCGAGCGATCACATCAAACCGAGCGATCACATCAATCCGAGCGATCACATCAATCCGAGCGATCACATCAATCCGAGCGATCACATCAATCCGAGCGATCACATCAATCCGAGCGATCACATCAATCCGAGCGATCACATCAAACCGAGCGATCACATCAATCCGAGCGATCACATCAATGCGAGCAATCACATCAATCCGAGCGATCGCATCAATCCGAGCGATCACATCAATCCGAGCGATCACATCAATCCGAGCGATCACATCAAACCGAGCGATCACATCAATCCGAGCGATCACATCAATGCGAGCAATCACATCAATCCGAGCGATCGCATCAATCCGAGCGATCGCATCAATCCGAGCGATCGCATCAATCCGAGCGATCGCATCAATCCGAGCGATCGCATCAATCCGAGCGATCGCATCAATCCGAGCGATCGCATCAATCCGAGCGATCACATCAATCCGAGCGATCACATCAAACCGAGCGATCACATCAATCCGAGCGATCACATCAAACCGAGCAATCGCAGCAATCCGAGCGATCACATCAAACCGAGCGATCACATCAAACCGAGCGATCGCATCAAACCGAGCAATCGCAGCAATCCGAGCGATCACATCAAACCGAGCGATCACATCAAACCGAGCGATCACATCAATCCGAGCGATCACATCAAACCGAGCGATCACATCAATCCAAGCGATCACATCAAACCAAGCGATCACATCAAACCGAGCGATCGCATCAATCCGAGCGATCACATCAATCCGAGCGATCGCAGCAATCCGAGCGATCACATCAATCCGAGCGATCACATAAAACCGAGCGATCACAGCAATCCGAGCGATCACATCAATCCGAGCGATCACATCAAACTGAGCAATCGCAGCAATCCGAACGATCACATCAATCCGAGCGATCACATCAATCCGAGCGATCACATCAATCCGAGCGATCACATTAATCCGAGCGATCACATCAATCCGAGCGATCACAGCAATCCGAGCGATCACAGCAATCCGAGCGATCGCAGCAATCCGAGCGATCACATCAATCCGAGCGATCGCAGCAATCCGAGCGATCACATCAATCCGAGCGATCACATCAATCCGAGCGATCACATCAATCCGAGTGATCACATCAATCCGAGCGATCACATCAAACCGAGCGATCACATCAATCCGAGCGATCGCATCAAACTGAGCAATCGCAGCAATCCGAACGATCACATCAATCCGAGCGATCACATCAATCCGAGCGATCACATCAATCCGAGCGATCACAGCAATCCGAGCGATCACAGCAATCCGAGCAATCACATCAATCCGAGCGATCACATCAATCCGAGCGATCGCAGCAATCCGAGCGATCACATCAATCCGAGCGATCACATCAATCCGAGCGATCACATCAAACCGAGCGATCACATCAATCCGAGCGATCACATCAATCCGAGCGATCACAGCAATCCGAGCGATCACATCAATCCGAGCGATCACAGCAATCCGAGCAATCACATCAATCCGAGCGATCACATCAATCCGAGCGATCACATCAATCCGAGCGATCACATTAATCCGAGCGATCACATCAATCCGAGCGATCACAGCAATCCGAGCAATCACATCAATCCGAGCGATCACATCAATCCGAGCGATCACATCAATCCGAGCGATCGCAGCAATCCGAGCGATCACATCAATCCGAGCGATCACATCAATCCGAGCAATCACATCAATCCGAGCGATCGCAGCAATCCGAGCGATCACATCAATCCGAGCGATCGCAGCAATCCGAGCGATCACATCAATCCGAGCGATCACATCAATCCGAGCAATCACATCAATCCGAGCGATCACATCAAACCGAGCGATCACATCAAACCGAGCGATCACATCAATCCGAGCGATCACATCAATCCGAGCGATCACATCAAACCGAGCGATCACATCAATCCGAGCGATCACATCAATCCGAGTGATCACATCAAACCGAGCGATCGCAGCAATCCGAGCGATCACATCAAACCGAGCGATCACATCAATCCGAGCGATCACATCAATCCGAGCGATCACATCAATCCGAGCGATCACATCAATCCGAGCGATCACATCAATCCGAGCGATCACATCAATCCGAGCGATCACATCAAACCGAGCGATCACATCAATCCGAGCGATCACATCAAACCGAGCGATCACATCAAACCGAGCGATCACATCAATCCGAGCGATCACATCAAACCGAGCGATCACATCAATCCGAGCAATCACATCAATCCGAGCTATCACATCAATCCGAGCGATCACATCAATCCGAGTGATCACATCAATCCGAGCGATCACAGCAATCCGAGCGATCACATCAATCCGAGCGATCGCAGCAATCCGAGCAATCACATCAATCCGAGCGATCGCAGCAATCCGAGCGATCACATCAATCCGAGCGATCACATCAATCCGAGCAATCACATCAATCCGAGCGATCACATCAAACCGAGCGATCACATCAAACCGAGCGATCACATCAATCCGAGCGATCACATCAATCCGAGCGATCACATCAAACCGAGCGATCACATCAATCCGAGCGATCACATCAATCCGAGCGATCACATCAAACCGAGCGATCGCAGCAATCCGAGCGATCACATCAAACCGAGCGATCACATCAATCCGAGCGATCACATCAATCCGAGCGATCACATCAATCCGAGCGATCACATCAATCCGAGCGATCACATCAATCCGAGCGATCACATCAATCCGAGCGATCACATCAAACCGAGCGATCACATCAATCCGAGCGATCACATCAAACCGAGCGATCACATCAATCCGAGCGATCGCAGCAATCCGAGCGATCACATCAATCCGAGCGATCGCAGCAATCCGAGCGATCACATCAAACCGAGCGATCACATCAATCCGAGCGATCACATCAATCCGAGCGATCACATCAATCCGAGCGATCTCATCAATCCGAGCGATCACATCAAACCGAGCAATCACATCAATCCGAGCGATCGCAGCAATCCAAGCGATCACATCAAACTGAGCGATCACATCAATCCGAGCGATCACATCAAACCGAGCGATCACATCAAACCGAGCGATCACATCAATCCGAGCGATCACATCAATCCGAGTGATCACATCAATCCAAGCGATCACATCAATCCGAGCAATCACATCAATCCGAGCGATCACATCAATCCAAGCGATCACATCAATCCGTGCGATCACATCAATCCAAGCGATCAAATCAATCCGAGCGATCACAGCAATCCGAGCGATCACATCAATCCGAGCGATCACATCAATCCGAGCGATCACATCAATCCGAGCAATCACATCAAACCAAGCGATCACATCAAACCGAGCGATCACATCAAACCGAGCGATCACATCAATCCGAGCGATCACATCAATCCGAGTGATCACATCAATCCGAGCGATCACATCAATCCGAGCGATCACATCAATCCGAGCGATCACATCAAACCGAGAGATCACATCAATCCGAGCGATCACATCAATCCGAGCAATTGCAGCAATCCGAGCGATCACATCAATCCGAGTGATCACAGCAATCCGAGCGATCACATCAATCCGAGCGATCACATCAATCCGAGCGATCACATCAAACCGAGCGATCACATCAATCCGAGCGATCACATCAATCCGAGCGATCACAGCAATCCGAGCGATCACATCAATCCGAGCGATCACATCAATCCGAGCGATCACATCAATCCGAGCGATCACATCAAACCGAGCGACCACATCAATCCGAGCAATTGCAGCAATCCGAGCGATCACATCAAACCGAGCGATCACATCAATCCGAGCGATCACATCAAACCGAGCGATCACATCAAACCGAGCGATCACATCAATCCGAGCGATCACATCAAACCGAGCGATCACATCAATCCGAGCAATCACATCAATCCGAGCTATCACATCAATCCGAGCGATCACATCAATCCGAGTGATCACATCAATCCGAGCGATCACAGCAATCCGAGCGATCACATCAATCCGAGCGATCGCAGCAATCCGAGCGATCACATCAATCCGAGCGATCGCAGCAATCCGAGCGATCACATCAATCCGAGCGATCACATCAATCCGAGCAATCACATCAATCCGAGCGATCGCAGCAATCCGAGCGATCACATCAATCCGAGCGATCACATCAATCCGAGCGATCACATCAATCCGAGCGATCACATCAAACCGAGCGATCACATCAATCCGAGCGATCACATCAATCCGAGCAATCACATCAATCCGAGCGATCACAGCAATCCGAGCGATCACATCAATCCGAGCGATCGCAGCAATCCGAGCGATCACATCAATCCGAGCGATCACATCAATCCGAGCAATCACATCAATCCGAGCGATCACATCAAACCGAGCGATCACATCAAACCGAGCGATCACATCAATCCGAGCGATCACATCAATCCGAGCGATCACATCAAACCGAGCGATCACATCAATCCGAGCGATCACATCAATCCGAGTGATCACATCAAACCGAGCGATCGCAGCAATCCGAGCGATCACATCAAACCGAGCGATCACATCAATCCGAGCGATCACATCAATCCGAGCGATCACATCAATCCGAGCGATCACATCAATCCGAGCGATCACATCAATCCGAGCGATCACATCAATCCGAGCGATCACATCAAACCGAGCGATCACATCAATCCGAGCGATCACATCAAACCGAGCGATCACATCAAACCGAGCGATCACATCAATCCGAGCGATCACATCAAACCGAGCGATCACATCAATCCGAGCAATCACATCAATCCGAGCTATCACATCAATCCGAGCGATCACATCAATCCGAGTGATCACATCAATCCGAGCGATCACAGCAATCCGAGCGATCACATCAATCCGAGCGATCGCAGCAATCCGAGCAATCACATCAATCCGAGCGATCGCAGCAATCCGAGCGATCACATCAATCCGAGCGATCACATCAATCCGAGCAATCACATCAATCCGAGCGATCACATCAAACCGAGCGATCACATCAAACCGAGCGATCACATCAATCCGAGCGATCACATCAATCCGAGCGATCACATCAAACCGAGCGATCACATCAATCCGAGCGATCACATCAATCCGAGCGATCGCAGCAATCCGAGCGATCACATCAAACCGAGCGATCACATCAATCCGAGCGATCACATCAATCCGAGCGATCACATCAATCCGAGCGATCTCATCAATCCGAGCGATCACATCAAACCGAGCAATCACATCAATCCGAGCGATCGCAGCAATCCAAGCGATCACATCAAACTGAGCGATCACATCAATCCGAGCGATCACATCAAACCGAGCGATCACATCAAACCGAGCGATCACATCAATCCGAGCGATCACATCAATCCGAGCGATCACATCAATCCAAGCGATCACATCAATCCGAGCGATCACATCAATCCAAGCGATCAAATCAATCCGAGCGATCACAGCAATCCGAGCGATCACATCAATCCGAGCGATCACATCAATCCGAGCGATCACATCAATCCGAGCAATCACATCAAACCAAGCGATCACATCAAACCGAGCGATCACATCAAACCGAGCGATCACATCAATCCGAGCGATCACATCAATCCGAGTGATCACATCAATCCGAGCGATCACATCAATCCGAGCGATCACATCAATCCGAGCGATCACATCAAACCGAGAGATCACATCAATCCGAGCGATCACATCAATCCGAGCAATTGCAGCAATCCGAGCGATCACATCAATCCGAGTGATCACAGCAATCCGAGCGATCACATCAATCCGAGCGATCACATCAATCCGAGCGATAACATCAAACCGAGCGATCACATCAATCCGAGCGATCACATCAATCCGAGCGATCACAGCAATCCGAGCGATCACATCAATCCGAGCGATCACATCAATCCGAGCGATCACATCAATCCGAGCGATCACATCAAACCGAGCGACCACATCAATCCGAGCAATTGCAGCAATCCGAGCGATCACATCAAACCGAGCGATCACATCAATCCGAGCGATCACATCAAACCGAGCGATCACATCAAACCGAGCGATCACATCAATCCGAGCGATCACATCAAACCGAGCGATCACATCAATCCGAGCAATCACATCAATCCGAGCTATCACATCAATCCGAGCGATCACATCAATCCGAGTGATCACATCAATCCGAGCGATCACAGCAATCCGAGCGATCACATCAAACCGAGCGATCGCAGCAATCCGAGCAATCACATCAATCCGAGCGATCGCAGCAATCCGAGCGATCACATCAATCCGAGCGATCACATCAATCCGAGCAATCACATCAATCCGAGCGATCACATCAAACCGAGCGATCACATCAAACCGAGCGATCACATCAATCCGAGCGATCACATCAATCCGAGCGATCACATCAAACCGAGCGATCACATCAATCCGAGCGATCACATCAATCCGAGCGATCACATCAAACCGAGCGATCGCAGCAATCCGAGCGATCACATCAAACCGAGCGATCACATCAATCCGAGCGATCACATCAATCCGAGCGATCACATCAATCCGAGCGATCACATCAATCCGAGCGATCACATCAATCCGAGCGATCACATCAATCCGAGCGATCACATCAAACCGAGCGATCACATCAATCCGAGCGATCACATCAAACCGAGCGATCACATCAATCCGAGCGATCGCAGCAATCCGAGCGATCACATCAATCCGAGCGATCGCAGCAATCCGAGCGATCACATCAAACCGAGCGATCACATCAATCCGAGCGATCACATCAATCCGAGCGATCTCATCAATCCGAGCGATCACATCAAACCGAGCAATCACATCAATCCGAGCGATCACATCAAACCGAGCGATCACATCAATCCGAGCGATCACATCAATCCGAGCGATCACATCAATCCAAGCGATCACATCAATCCGAGCGATCACATCAATCCGAGCGATCACATCAAACCGAGCGATCACATCAAACCAAGCGATCAAATCAATCCGAGCGATCACAGCAATCCGAGCGATCACATCAATCCAAGCGATCAAATCAATCCGAGCGATCACAGCAATCCGAGCGATCACATCAATCCGAGCGATCACATCAATCCGAGCGATCACATCAATCCGAGCAATCACATCAAACCAAGCGATCACATCAAACCGAGCGATCACATCAAACCGAGCGATCACATCAATCCGAGCGATCACATCAATCCGAGTGATCACATCAATCCGAGCGATCACATCAATCCGAGCGATCACATCAATCCGAGCGATCACATCAAACCGAGAGATCACATCAATCCGAGCGATCACATCAATCCGAGCAATTGCAGCAATCCGAGCGATCACATCAATCCGAGTGATCACAGCAATCCGAGCGATGACATCAATCCGAGCGATCACAGCAATCCGAGCGATCACATCAATCCGAGCAATTGCAGCAATCCGAGCGATCACATCAATCCGAGCGATCACAGCAATCCGAGCGATCACATCAATCCGAGCGATCACATCAATCCGAGCGATCACATCAATCCGAGCGATCACATCAAACCGAGCGACCACATCAATCCGAGCAATTGCAGCAATCCGAGCGATCACATCAAACCGAGCGATCACATCAATCCGAGCGATCACATCAATCCGAGCGATCACATCAATCCGAGCGATCACATCAATCCGAGCGATCACAGCAATCCGAGCGATCACATCAATCCGAGCAATCACATCAATCCGAGCGATCACATCAAACCGAGCGATCACAGCAATCCGAGCGATCACATCAATCCGAGCGATCACATCAAACCGAGCGATCACATCAAACCGAGCGATCACATCAATCCGAGCGATCACATCAAACCGAGCGATCACATCAAACCGAGCGATCACAGCAATCCGAGCGATCACATCAATCCGAGCGATCACAGCAATCCGAGCGATCACATCAATCCGAGCGATCACATCAATCCGAGCGATCACATCAAACCGAGCGATCACAGCAATCCGAGCGATCACATCAAACCGAGCGATCACATCAATCCGAGCGATCACATCAATCCGAGCGATCGCAGCAATCCGAGCGATCACAGCAATCCGAGCGATCACATCAAACCGAGCGATCACATCAATCCGAGCGATCACATCAATCCGAGCGATCACATCAATCCGAGCGATCACATCAAACCGAGCGATTGCAGCAATCCGAGCAATCACATGAATCCGAGCGATCACATCAATCCGAGCAATCACATCAATCCGAGCGATCACATCAATCCGAGCGATCGCAGCAATCCGAGCGATCACATCAAACTGAGTGATCACATCAATCCGAGCGATCACATCAATCCGAGTGATCGCAGCAATCCGAGCGATCACATCAATCCGAGCGATCACATCAATCCGAGCGATCACATCAATCCGAGCGATCACATCAATCCGAGCAATTGCAGCAATCCGAGCGATCACATCAATCCGAGCGATCACATCAATCCGAGCGATCACATCAATCCGAGTGATCGCAGCAATCCGAGCGATCACATCAAACCGAGCGATCACATCAATCCGAGCGATCACATCAATCCGAGCGATCACATCAATCCGAGCGATCACATCAAACCGAGCGATCACATCAATCCGAGCGATCACATCAAACCGAGCGATCACATCAATCCGAGCGATCACATCAATCCGAGCGATCACATCAATCCGAGCGATCACATCAATCCGAGCGATCACAGCAATCCGAGCGATCACATCAATCCGAGCGATCACATCAATCCGAGCGATCACATCAAACCGAGCGATCACAGCAATCCGAGCGATCACATCAATCCGAGCGATCACATCAAACCGAGCGATCACAGCAATCCGAGCGATCACATCAATCCGAGCGATCACATCAATCCGAGCGATCACATCAAACCGAGCGATCACAGCAATCCGAGCGATCACATCAAACCGAGCGATCACATCAATCCGAGCGATCACATCAATCCGAGTGATCACATCAATCCGAGCGATCACATCAAACCGAGCGATCACATCAATCCGAGCGATCACATCAATCCGAGCGATCACATCAATCCGAGCAATCACATCAATCCGAGCAATCACATCAATCCGAGCGATCACATCAATCCGAGCGATCACATCAATCCGAGCGATCACATCAATCCGAGCGATCACATCAATCCGAGCGATCACATCAATCCGAGCGATCACATCAAACCGAGCGATCACATCAATCCGAGCGATCACATCAATCCGAGCGATCACATCAAACCGAGCGATTGCAGCAATCCAATCAATCACATCAATCCGAGCGATCGCAGCAATCCGAGCGATCACATCAAACTGAGTGATCACATCAATCCGAGCGATCACATCAATCCGAGTGATCGCAGCAATCCGAGCGATCACATCAAACCGAGCGATCACATCAATCCGAGCGATCACATCAATCCGAGCGATCACATCAAACCGAGCGATTGCAGCAATCCGAGCAATCACATCAATCCGAGCGATCGCAGCAATCCGAGCGATCACATCAAACTGAGTGATCACATAAATCCGAGCGATCACATCAATCCGAGCGATCACATCAATCCGAGCGATCACATCAATCCGAGCGATCACAGCAATCCGAGCGATCGCAGCAATCCGAGCGATCACAGCAATCCGAGCGATCACATCAATCCAAGCGATCACATCAAACCGAGCGATCACATCAATCCGAGCGATCACATCAATCCGAGCGATCACATCAAATCGAGCGATCACATCAACCGAGCGATCACATAAATCCGAGCGATCGCAGCAATCCGAGCGATCACATCAAACCGAGTGATTGCAGCAATCCGAGCGATCACATCAAACCGAGTGATCACATCAATCCGAGCGATCACATCAAACCAAGCGATCACATCAATCCGAGCGATCACATCAATCCGAGCGATCACATCAAACCGAGCGATCACATCAAACCGAGCGATCACATCAATCCGAGCGATCACATCAATCCGAGCTATCACATCAATCCGAGCGATCACATCAATCCGAGCTATCACATCAATCCGAGCGATCACATCAAACCGAGCGATCACATCAATCCGAGCGATCACATCAAACCGAGCGATCACAGCAAACCGAGCGATCACATCAATCTGAGCAATCACATCAATCCGAGCGATCACATCAAACCGACCGATCACATCAATCCGAGGGATCACATCAATCCGAGCGATCACAGCAAACCGAGCGATCACATCAATCTGAGCAATCACATCAATCCGAGCGATCACATCAAACCGACCGATCACATCAATCCGAGCGATCACATCAATCCGAGTGATTGCAGCAATCCGAGCGATCACATCAAACCGAGTGATCAAATCAATCCGAGCGATCACATCAAACCAAGCGATCACATCAATCCGAGCGATCACATCAATCCGAGCGATCACATCAAACCGAGCGATCACATCAAACCGAGCGATCACATCAATCCGAGCGATCACATCAATCCGAGCTATCACATCAATCCGAGCGATCACATCAATCCGAGCGATCACATCAAT
Source organism: Anomaloglossus baeobatrachus (assembly GCF_048569485.1). Taxonomy (NCBI): domain Eukaryota; kingdom Metazoa; phylum Chordata; class Amphibia; order Anura; family Aromobatidae; genus Anomaloglossus; species Anomaloglossus baeobatrachus. Next base: position 3,982,099 of record NC_134353.1, on the reverse strand, counting down.
CCGAGTGATCACATCAAACCGAGCAATCACATCAATCCGATCGATCACATCAAACCGAGCGATCACATCAATCCGAGCGATCACATCAATCCGAGCGATCACATCAATCCGAGCGATCACATCAAACCGACCGATCACATCAATCCGAGCGATCACATCAATCCGAGCGATCACAGCAAACCGAGCGATCACATCAATCTGAGCAATCACATCAATCCGAGCGATCACATCAAACCGACCGATCACATCAATCCGAGCGATCACATCAATCCGAGCGATCACAGCAAACCGAGCGATCACATCAATCTGAGCAATCACATCAATCCGAGCGATCACATCAAACCGACCGATCACATCAATCCGAGCGATCACATCAATCCGAGCGATCCCATCAATCCGAGCGATCACATCAAACCGAGCGATCACATCAATCCGAGCAATCGCAGCAATCCGAGCGATCACATCAATCCGAGCGATCACATCAATCCGAGCGATCACATCAATCCGAGCGATCACATCAATCCGAGCGATCACATCAATCCGAGCGATCACATCAAACCGAGCGATCACATCAATCCAAGCGATCACATCAATCCGAGCGATCACATCAATCCGAGCAACCACATCAATCCGAGCGATCACATCAATCCGAGCGATCACATCAATCCGAGCAACCACATCAATCCGAGCGATCACATCAATCCGAGCGATCACATCAATCCGAGCGATCACATCAATCCGAGCGATCACATCAAACCGAGCGATCACATCAATCCGAGCTATCACATCAATCCGAGCAATCACATCAAACCGAGCGATCACATCAATCCGAGCGATCACATCAATCCGAACGATCACATCAAACCGAGCGACCACATCAAACCGAGCGATCACATCAATCCGAGCGATCACATCAATCCGAGCGATCACATCAATCCGAGCGATCGCAGCAATCCGAGCGATCACATCAAACCGAGCGATCGCATCAAACCGAGCGATTGCAGCAATGCGAACGATCACATCAATCCGAGCGATCACATCAATCCGAGCGATCGCAGCAATCCGAGCGATCACAGCAATCCGAGCGATCACATCAATCCGAGCGATCACAGCAATCCGAGCGATCACATCAATCCGAACGATCGCAGCAATCCAAGCGATCACAGCAATCCGAGCGATCACATCAATCCGAGCGATCACATCAATCCGAGCGATCACATCAATCCGAGCGATCACATCAATCCGAGCGATCACATCAATCCGAGCGATCACATCAATCCGAGCGATCACATCAATCCGAGTGATCACATCAAACCGAGCGATTGCAGCAATCCGAGCGATCACATCAATCCGAGCGATCACATCAATCCGAGCGATCACATCAATCCGAGCGATCACATCAATCCGAGCGATCGCAGCAATCCGAGCGATCACATCAATCCGAGCGATCGCAGCAATCCGAGCGATCACATCAATCCGAGCAATCACATCAATCCGAGCGATCGCAGCAATCCAAGCGATCACATCAATCCGAGCGATCACATCAATCTGAGCGATCACATCAATCCGAGCGATCACATCAAACCGAGTGATCGCAGCAATCCGAGCGATCACATCAATCCGAGCGATCACATCAATCCGAGCGATCACATCAATCCGAGCGATCACAGCAATCCGAGCGATCACATCAATCCAAGCGATCGCAGCAATCCAAGCGATCACATCAATCCGAGCGATCACATCAATCCGAGCGATCACATCAATCCGAGCGATCACATCAATCCGAGCGATCACATCAATCCGAGCGAATACATCAATCCGAGCGATCACAGCAATCCGAGCGATCACATCAATCCGAGTGATCGCAGCAATCTGAGCGATCACATCAAACCGAGCGATCACATCAATCCGAGTGATCACATCAATCCGAGCAATTGCAGCAATCCGAGCGATCACATCAATCCGAGCAATCACATCAATCTGAGCGATCACATAAATCCGAGCGATCACATCAATCCGAGCGATCACATCAATCCGAGCGATCACATTAATCCGAGCGATCACATTAATCCGAGCGATCACATCAAACCGAGCGATCACATCAAACTGAGCGATCACATCAATCCGAGCGATCACATTAATCCGAGCGATCACATCAAACCGAGCGATCACATCAATCCGAGCAATTGCAGCAATCCGAGCGATCACATAAATCCGAGCGATCACATCAATCCGAGCGATCACATCAATCCGAGCGATCACAGCAATCCGAGCGATCACATCAATCCGAGCGATCACATCAATCCGAGTGATCGCATCAATCCGAGCGATCACATCAATCCGAGCGATCACATCAATCCAAGCGATCACATCAATCCGAGCGATCACATCAATCCGAGCGATCACATCAATCCGAGTGATCGCATCAATCCGAGCGATCACATCAATCCGAGCGATCACATCAATCCGAGCGATCGCATCAATCCGAGCAATCACATCAAACCGAGCGATCACAGCAATCCGAGCGATCACATCAATCCGAGCGATCACATCAATCCGAGTGACCACATCAAACCGAGCGATCACATCAATCCGAGCGACCACATCAAACCGAGCGATCACATCAAACCGAGCGATCACAGCAATCCGAGCAATCACATCAATCCGAGCGATCACATCAATCCGAGCGATCACATCAATCCGAGCGATCACATCAATCCGAGCGATCACATCAATCCGAGCGATCACATCAAACCGAGCGATCACAGCAATCCGAGCAATCACATCAATCCGAGCGATCACATCAATCCGAGCGATCACAGCAATCCGAGCGATCACATCAATCCGAGCGATCACATCAATCCGAGCGATCACATCAATCCGAGCAATCGCAGCAATCCGAGCGATCACATCAATCCGAGCGATCACATCAATCCGAGCGATCACATCAATCCGAGCGATCACATCAATCCGAGCGATCACATCAATCCGAGCGATCACATCAATCCGAGTGATCGCATCAATCCGAGCGATCACATCAATCCGAGCGATCACATCAATCCGAGCGATCACATCAATCCGAGCAATCGCAGCAATCCGAGCGATCACATCAATCCGAGCGATCACATCAATCCGAACGATCGCATCAATCCGAGTGATCACATCAATCCGAGCGATCACATCAATCCGAGCAATCACATCAAACCGAGCGATCACATCAATCCGATTGATCGCATCAATCCGAGTGATCACATCAATCCGAGCGATCACATAAATCCGAGCGATCACATCAATCCGAGCGATCACATCAAACCGAGCGATCACATCAATCCGAGCGATCACATCAATCCGAGCGATCACATCAATCCGAGCGATCACATCAATCCGAGTGATCGCAGCAATCCGAGCGATCACATCAATCCGAGCGATCGCATCAAACCGAGCGATCACATCAATCCGAGCGATCACATCAATCCGAGCGATCACATCAATCCGAGCGATCACATCAATCCGAGCGATCACATCAATCCGAGCGATCACAGCAATCCGAGCGATCACATCAATCCGAGCGATCACATCAATCCGAGCGATCACATCAATCCGAGCGATCGTAGCAATCTGAGCGATCACATCAAACCGAGCGATCACAGCAATCCGAGCGATCACATCAATCCGAGCGATCACATCAATCCGAGCAATCACATCAATCCCAGCGATCGTAGCAATCTGAGCGATCACATCAAACCGAGCGATCGCAGCAATCCGAGCGATCACATCAAACCAAGCGATCGCAGCAATCCGAGCGATCACATCAAACCAAGCGATCACAGCAATCCGAGCGATCACATTAAACAAAGCGATCACATCAAACCGAGCGATCACAGCAATCCAAGCGATCACATCAATCCAAGCGATCACATCAATCCAAGCGATCACATCAATTCAAGCGATCACATCAATCCGAGCGATCACAGCAATCCAAGCGATCACATCAATCCGAGCGATCACATGAATCCGAGCGATCACATCAATCCGAGCGATCACAGCAATTCGAGCGATCACATCAATCCGAGCAATTGCAGCAATCCGAGCGATCACATCAATCCGAGCGATCACAGCAATTCGAGCGATCACAGCAATCCGAGCGATCACATCAATCCGAGCGATCACATCAAACCGAGCGATCACATCAATCCGAGCGATCACAGCAATTCGAGCGATCACATCAATCCGAGCGACCACATCAATCCGAGCGATCACATCAATCCGAGCGATCACATCAATCTGAGCGATCACATCAATCCGAGCGATCACATCAAACCGAGCAATCGCAGCAATCCGAGCGATCCCATCACTCCGAGCGATCGCAGCAATCCGAGCGATCACATCAATCCGAGCGATCACATCAATCCGAGCGATCACATCAATCCGAGCGATCACATCAAACCGAGCGATCACATCAATCCGAGCGATCACAGCAATCCGAGCGATCACATCAATCCGAGCGATCACATCAATCCGAGCGATCGCAGCAATCCGAGCGATCACATCAATCCGAGCGATCACATCAATCCGAGCGATCACATCAAACCGAGCGATCACATCAATCCGAGCGATCACAGCAATCCGAGCGATCACATCAAACCGAGCGATCGCATCAATCCGAGCGATCACATCAATCCGAGCGATCACATCAAACCGAGCGATCACATCAATCCGAGCGATCACAGCAATCCGAGCGATCACATCAAACCGAGCAATCACAACAATCCGAGCGATCACATCAAACCGAGCGATCACATAAATCCGAGCGATCACATCAAACCGAGCGATCACATCAAACCGAGCGATCACATCAATCCGAGCGATCACATCAATCCGAGTGATCGCAGCAATCCGAGCGATCACATCAATCCGAGTGATCGCAGCAATCCGAGTGATCGCAGCAATCCGAGCGATCACATCAAACCGAGCGATCACATCAATCCGAGCGATCACATCAATCCGAGCGATCACATCAATCCGAACGATCACATCAAACCGAGCGATCACATCAAACCGAGCGATTGCAGCAATCCGAGCGATCACATCAAACCGAGCGATCACATCAATCCGAGCGATCACATCAATCCGAGCGATCACAGCAATCCGAGCGATCACATCAAACCGAGCGATCACATCAATCCGAACGATCACATCAAACCAAGCGATCACATCAATCCGAGCGATCACATCAAACCAAGCGATCACATCAATCCAAGCGATCACATCAATCCGAGCGATCACATCAATCCGAGCGATCACAGCAATCCAAGCGATCACATCAATCCGAGCGATCACATGAATCCGAGCGATCACAGCAATCCGAGCGATCAAATCAATCCGAGCGATCACAGCAATCCAAGCGATCACATCAATCCGAGCGATCACATGAATCCGAGCGATCACAGCAATCCGAGCGATCACATCAATCCGAGCGATCACAGCAATTCGAGCGATCACATCAATCCGAGCGATCGCAGCAATCCGAGCAATCACATCAATCCGAGCGATCACATCAATCCGAGCGATCAAATCAATCCGAGCGATCAAATCAATCCGAGCGATCACAGCAATCCGAGCAATTGCAGCAATCCGAGCGATCACATCAAACCGAGCGATCACATCAAACCGAGCGATCACATCAAACCGAGCGATCACATCAATCCGAGCGATCACAGCAATCCGAGCGATCACATCAAACCGAGCGATCACATCAATCCGAGTGATCACATTAAACCGAGCGATCACATCAAACCGAGCGATCACATCAAACCGAGCGATCACATAAATCCGAGCGATCACATCAAACCGAGCGATCACATCAAACCGAGCGATCACATCAATCCGAGCGATCACATCAATCCGAGTGATCGCAGCAATCCGAGCGATCACATCAATCCGAGAGATCGCAGCAATCCGAGTGATCGCAGCAATCCGAGCGATCACATCAAACCGAGCGATCACATAAATCCGAGCGATCACATCAAACCGAGCGATCACATCAAACCGAGCGATCACATCAATCCGAGCGATCACATCAATCCGAGTGATCGCAGCAATCCGAGCGATCACATCAATCCGAGTGATCGCAGCAATCCGAGTGATCGCAGCAATCCGAGCGATCACATCAAACCGAGCGATCACATCAATCCGAGCGATCACATCAATCCGAGCGATCACATCAATCCGAACGATCACATCAAACCGAGCGATCACATCAAACCGAGCGATTGCAGCAATCCGAGCGATCCCATCAAACCGAGCGATCACATCAATCCGAGCGATCACATCAATCCGAGCGATCACAGCAATCCGAGCGATCACATCAAACCGAGCGATCACATCAAACCGAGCGATTGCAGCAATCCGAGTGATTTTATTAAACCGAGCGCTCGCACCAATCAGAGTGACCAAGCGATCACATCAAACCGAGCGATCGCAGCAATCCAAGCGATCACATCAAACCAAGCGATCGCAGCAATCCGAGCGATCACATCAAACCAAGCGATCACATCAATCCAAGCGATCACATTAAACAAAGCGATCACATCAATCCAAGCGATCACATCAATCCAAGCGATCACATCAATCCGAGCGATCACATCAATCCGAGCGATCACATCAATCCAAGCGATCACATCAATCCGAGCGATCACATGAATCCGAGCGATCACAGCAATCCGAGCGATCACAGCAATCCAAGCGATCACATCAATCCGAGCGATCACATCAATCCGAGCGATCACAGCAATCCGAGCGATCAAATCAATCCGAGCGATCACAGCAATTCGAGCAATTGCAGCAATCCGAGCGATCACATCAATCCGAGCGATCACAGCAATTCGAGCGATCACATCAAACCGAGCAATCGCAGCAATCCGAGCAATCACATCAATCCGAGCGATCACATGAATCCGAGCGATCACAGCAATCCGAGCGATCAAATCAATCCGAGCGATCACAGCAATCCGAGCAATTGCAGCAATCCGAGCGATCACATCAAACCGAGCGATCACATCAAACCGAGCGATCACATCAAACCGAGCGATCACATCAATCCGAGCGATCACAGCAATCCGAGCGATCACATCAAACCGAGCGATCACATCAATCCGAGTGATCACATTAAACCGAGCGATCACATCAAACCGAGCGATCACATCAATCCGAGCGATCACATCAATCCGAGCAATCACATCAAACCGAGCGATCACATCAATCCGAGCGATCACATCAAACCGAGCGATCACATCAATCCGAGCGATCACAGCAATCCGAGCGATCACATCAATCCGAGCGATCACATCAATCCGAGCGATCACAGCAATCCGAGCGATCACATCAATCCGAGCGATCACATCAATCCGAGCGATCACATCAATCCGAGCGATCACATCAATCCGAGCGATCACATCAATCCGAGCTCTTACATCAAACCGAGCGATCACATCAATCCGAGCGATCACATCAATCCGAGCTCTTACATCAATCCGAGCGATCACATCAATCCGAGCGATCACATCAATCCGAGCGATCACATCAATCCGAGCGATCACATCAATCCGAGCAATCACATCAATCCGAGCAATCACATCAATCCGAGCGATCACATCAATCCGAGCAATCACATCAATCCGAGCAATCACATCAATCCGAGCAATCACATCAATCCGAGCGATCACATCAATCCGAGCGATCACAGCAATCCGAGCGGTCACATCAATCCGAGCAATCACATCAATCCGAGCAATCACATCAATCCGAGCGATCACATCAAACCGAGTGACCACATCAAACCGAGCGATCACATCAAACTGAGCGATTGCAGCAATCCGAGCGATCACATCAATCCGAGCGATCACATCAAACCGAGCGATCACATCAAACTGAGCGATCACATCAAACCGAGCGACCACATCAAACCGAGCGATCACATCAAACCGAGCGATCACATCAATCCGAGCGATCACATCAAACCGAGCGATCACATCAATCCGAGCGATCACATCAAACCGAGCGATCACATCAAACTGAGCGATTGCAGCAATCCGAGCGATCACATCAATCCGAGCGATCACATCAAACCGAGCGATCACATCAAACCGAGCGATCACATCAATCCGAGCGATCACATCAAACCGAGCGATCACATCAAACCGAGCTATCACATCAAACCGAGCGATCACATCAATCCGAGCGATCACATCAAACCGAGCGATCACATCAAACCGAGCGATCACATCAAACCGAGCGATCACATCAAACCGAGCGATCGCATCAAACCGAGCGATCACATCAATCCGAGCAATCACATCAATCCGAGCGATCACATCAATCCGAGCGATCACATCAATCCGAGCGATCACATCAATCCGAGCGATCACATCAATCCGAGCAATCACATCAATCCGAGCAATCACATCAATCCGAGCAATCACATCAATCCGAGCGATCACATCAAACCGAGCGATCACATTAATCCGAGCGATCACATCAATCCGAGCGATCACATCAATCCGAGCTATCACATCAAACCGAGCGATCACAGCAAACCGAGCGATCACATCAAACCGAGCGATCACATCAAACCGAGCGATCACATCAAACCGAGCGATCACATCAAACCGAGCGATCACATCAAACCGAGCGATCACATCAATCCGAGCGATCACATCAATCCGAGCGATCACAGCAAACCGAGCGATCACATCAAACCGAGCGATCACATCAAACCGAGCGATCACATCAAACCGAGCGATCACAGCAATCCGAGCAATCACATCAATCCGAGCGATCACATCAATCCGAGCGATCACATCAATCCGAGCGATCACATCAATCCGAGCGATCACATCAATCCGAGCGATCACATCAATCCGAGCGATCACATCAATCCGAGCGATCACATCAAACCGAGTGATCACATCAATCCGAGCGATCACATCAAACCGAGCGATCACATCAATCCGAGCGATCACATCAATCCGAGCAATCACATCAATCCGAGCGATTGCAGCAATCCGAGCGATCACATCAATCCGAGCGATCACATCAAACCGAGCGATCACATCAATCCGAGCGATCACATCAATCCGAGCGATCACATCAAACCGAGCGATCACATCAATCCGAGCGATCACATCAATCCGAGCGATCACATCAATCCGAGCGATAACATCAATCCGAGCGATCACATCAATCCGAGCAATCACATCAATCCGAGCGATCACATCAATCCGAGCAATCACATCAAACCGAGCGATCACATCAATCCGAGCAATCACATCAATCCGAGCGATCACATCAATCCGAACGATCACATCAATCCGAGCGATCACATCAATCCGAGCGATCACATCAATCCGAGCGATCACATCAATCCGAGCGATCACATCAATCCGAGCGATCACATCAATCCGAGCGATCACATCAAACCGAGCGATCACAGCAATCCGAGCGATCACATCAAACCGAGCGATCACATCAAACCGAGCAATCACATCAATCCGAGCGATCACATCAAACCGAGCAATCACATCAATCCGAGCGATCACATCAATCCGAGCGATCACATCAATCCGAGCGATCACATCAATCCGAGCGATTGCAGCAATCCGAGCGATCACATCAATCCGAGCAATCACATCAATCCGAGCGATCACATCAAACCGAGCGATCACATCAAACCGAGCAATCACATCAATCCGAGCGATCACATCAATCCGAGCGATCACATCAATCCGAGCGATCACATCAATCCGAGCAATCACATCAATCCGAGCGATCACATCAATCCGAGCAATCACATCAATCCGAGCGATCACATCAAACCGAGCGATCACATCAAACCGAGCAATCACATCAATCCGAGCGATCACATCAATCCGAGCGATCACATCAATCCGAGCGATCACATCAATCCGAGCGATCACATCAATCCGAGCGATCACATCAATCCGAGCGATCACATCAATCCGAGCGATCACATCAATCCGAGCGATCACATCAAACCGAGCGATCACATCAATCCGAGCGATCACATCAATCCGAGCGATCACATCAATCCGAGCAATCACATCAATCCGAGCGATCACATCAATCCGAGCGATCACATCAATCCGAGCAATCACATCAATCCGAGCGATCACATCAATCCGAGCGATCACATCAATCCGAGCGATCACATCAATCCGAGCGATCACATCAAACCGAGCGATCACATCAATCCGAGCGATCACATCAATCCGAGCGATCACATCAATCCGAGCAATCACATCAATCCGAGCGATCACATCAATCCGAGCGATCACATCAATCCGAGCGATCACATCAATCCGAGCAATCACATCAATCCGAGCGATCACATCAATCCGAGCGATCACATCAATCCGAGCGATCACATCAATCCGAGCAATCACATCAATCCGAGCGATCACATCAAACCGAGCGATCACATCAAACCGAGCGATCACATCAATCCGAGCAATCACATCAATCCGAGCGATCACATCAATCCGAGCGATCACATCAATCCGAGCGATCACATCAATCCGAGCAATCACATCAAACCGAGCGATCACATCAAACCGAGAGATCACATCAAACCGAGCGATCACATCAATCCGAGCGATCACAGCAATCCGAGCGATCACATCAATCCGAGCGATCACATCAATCCGAGCGATCACAGCAATCCGAGCGATCACATCAATCCGAGCGATCACATCAATCCGAGCAATCACATCAAACCGAGCGATCACATCAAACCGAGCGATCACATCAATCCGAGCAATCACATCAAACCGAGCGATCACATCAATCCGAGCAATCACATCAATCCGAGCGATCACATCAATCCGAGCGATCACATCAATCCGAGCGATCACATCAAACCAAGCGATCACATCAATCCGAGCGATCACATCAATCCGAGCGATCACATCAATCCGAGCGATCACATCAATCCGAGCGATCACATCAATCCGAGCGATCACATCAATCCGAGCGATCACATCAATCCGAGCGATCACATCAAACCAAGCGATCACATCAATCCGAGCGATCACATCAATCCGAGCGATCACATGAATCCGAGCGATCGCATCAATCCGAGCGATCACATCAATCCGAGCGATCACATCAATCCGAGCAATCACATCAATCCGAGCGATCACATCAATCCGAGCAATCACATCAATCCGAGCGATCACATCAATCCGAGCGATCACATCAATCCGAGCGATCACATCAATCCAAGCGATCACATCAATCCGAGCGATCACATCAATCCGAGCGATCACATCAATCCGAGCGATCACATCAATCCGAGCGATCACATCAAACCGAGCGACCACATCAATCCGAGCGATCACAGCAATCCGAGCGATCACATCAATCCGAGCGATCACATCAAACCGAGCGATCACATCAATCCGAGCGATCACATCAAACCGAGCGATCACATCAATCCGAGCAATCACATCAATCCGAGCGATCACATCAATCCGAGCGATCACATCAAACCGAGCGATCACATCAATCCGAGCGATCACATCAATCCGAGCGATCACATTAATCCGAGCGATCACATCAATCCGAGCGATCACATCAATCCGAGCGATCACATCAATCCGAGCGATCACATCAATCCGAGCGATCACATCAATCCAAGCAATTGCAGCAATCCGAGCGATCACATCAAACCGAGCGATCACATCAATCCGAGCAATCACATCAATCCGAGCGATCACATCAATCCGAGCGATCACATCAAACCGAGCGATCACATCAATCCGAGCGATCACATCAATCCGAGCGATCACATCAATCCAAGCAATTGCAGCAATCCGAGCGATCACATCAAACCGAGCGATCACATCAATCCGAGCGATTACATCAAACCGAGCGATCACATCAATCCGAGCGATCACATCAATCCGAGCAATCACATCAATCCGAGCGATCACATCAATCCGAGCGATCACAGCAATCCGAGCAATCACATCAATCCGAGCGATCACATCAATCCGAGCGATCACAGCAATCCGAGCAATCACATCAATCCGAGCGATCACATCAATCCGAGCGATCACATCAAACCGAGCGCTCACATCAATCCGAGCGATTACATCAAACCGAGCGATCACATCAAAACGAGCGATCGCATCAATCCGAGCGATCACATCAATCCGAGCGATCGCATCAATCCGAGCGATCACATCAATCCGAGTGATCACATCAATCCGAGCGATCACATCAATCCGAGCGATCGCATCAATCCGAGCGATCACATCAATCCGAGCGATCACATCAATACGAGCGATCACATCAATCCGAGCGATCACATCAAACCAAGCAATCACATCAATCCGAGCGATCACATCAATACGAGCGATCACATCAATCCGAGCGATCACATCAATCCGAGCGATCACATCAATCCGAGCGATCACATCAATCCGAGCGATAACATCAATCCGAGCAATCGCAGCAATCCGAGCGATCACATCAATCCGAGCGATCACATCAATCCGATCAATCACATCAATCCGAGCGATCACAGCAATCCGAGCGATCACATCAAACCGAGCAATCACATCAATCCGAGCGATCACAGCAATCCGAGCGATCACATCAATCCGAGCGATCACATCAATCCGAGCGATCACATCAATCCGAGCGATCACATCAATCCGAGCGATCACATCAATCCGAGCGATCGCAGCAATCCGAGCGATCACATCAATCCGAGCGATCACATCAATCCGAGCGATCACATCAATCCGAGCGATCGCAGCAATCCGAGCGATCACATCAAACCGAGCGATCACATCAAACCGAGCGATCACATCAATCCGAGCGATCACATCAAACCGAGCGATCACATCAATCCGAGCGATCACATCAATCCGAGCGATCACATCAATCCGAGCGATCACATCAATCCGAGCGATCACATCAATCCGAGCGATCACATCAATCCGAGCGATCACATCAATCCGAGCGATCACATCAATCCGAGCGATCACATCAAACCGAGCGATCACATCAATCCGAGCGATCACATCAAACCGAGCGATCACATCAATCCGAGCGATCGCATCAATCCGAGCGATCACATCAATCCGAGCAATTGCAGCAATCCGAGCGATCACATCAATCCGAGCGATCACATCAATCCGAGCAATCACATCAAACCGAGCGATCACATCAATCCGAGCGATCACATGAAACCAAGCGATTGCAGCAATCCGAGCGATCACATCAAACCAAGCGATTGCAGCAATCCGAGCGATCACATCAATCCGAGCGATCACATCAATCCGAGCGATCACATCAATCCGAGCGATCACATCAATCCGAGCGATCGCATCAATCCGAGCGATCACATCAATCCGAGCGATCACATCAATCCGAGCGATCGCATCAATCCGAGCGATCACATCAATCCGAGCGATAACATCAATCCGAGCGATCACATCAATCCGAGCAATCACATCAAACCGAGCGATCACATCAATCCGAGCGATCACATCAATCCGAGCGATCACACCAATCCGAGCGATCACATCAATCCGAGCGATCACATCAATCCGAGCGATCACATCAAACCGAGCGATCATATCAATCCGAGCGATCACAGCAATCCGAGCGATCCCATCAATCCGAGCGATCACATCAATCCGAGCGATCGCAGCAATCCGAGCGATCGCATGAATCCGAGCGATCACATCAATCCGAGCAATCACATCAATCCGAGCGATCACATCAATCCGAGCGATCACATCAAACCGAGCGATCACATCAATCCGAGCGATCACAGCAATCCGAGCGATCACAGCAATCCGAGCGATCACATCAAACCGAGCGATCACAGCAATCCGAGCGATCACATCAATCCGAGCGATCACATCAATCCGAGCGATCACATCAAACCGAGCGATCACATCAATCCGAGCGATCACATCAATCCGAGCGATCACATCAATCCGAGCGATCACATCAATCCGAGCGATCACATCAATCCGAGCGACGATCACATCAATCCGAGCAATCACATCAATCCGAGCGATCACATCAATCCGAGCGATCACATCAATCCGAGCGATCACATCAATCCGAGCGATCACATCAAACCGAGCGATCACATCAATCCGAGCGATCACATCAATCCGAGCGATCACATCAATCCGAGCGATCACATCAATCCGAGCGATCACATCAACATCAATCTGAGCGATCGCAGCAATCCGAGCGATCACATCAAATCGAGCGATCACATCAATCCGAGCGATCACATCAATCCGAGCGATCACATCAATCCGAGCGATCACATCAATCCGAGCGATCACATCAATCCGAGCGATCACATCAAACCGAGCGATCACATCAAACCGAGCGATCACATCAATCCGAGCGATCACAGCAATCCGAGCGATCACATCAATCCGAGCGATCACATCAATCCGAGCAATCACATCAATCCGAGCGATCACATCAAACCGAGCGATCACATCAATCCGAGCGATCACATCAATCCGAGCGATCACATCAATCCGAGCGATCACATCAAACCGAGCGATCACATCAATCCGAGCGATCACATCAATCCGAGCGATCACATCAATCCGAGCGATCACATCAATCCGAGCGATCACATCAATCCGAGCGATCACATCAATCCGAGCGATCACAGCAATCCGAGCGATCACATCAATCCGAGCAATCACATCAATCCGAGCGATCACATCAATCCGAGCGATCACATCAAACCGAGCGATCGCATCAATCCGAGCGATCACATCAATCCGAGCGATCACATCAATCCGAGCGATCACATCAATCCGAGCGATCGCAGCAATCCGAGCGATCACATTAATCCGAGCGATCACATCAAACCGAGCAATCACATCAAACCGAGCGATCACATCAATCCGAGCGATCACATCAATCCGAGCGATCACATCAAACCGAGCGATCACATCAATCCGAGCGATCACATCAATCCGAGCGATCACAGCAATCCGAGCAATCACATCAATCCGAGCGATCACATCAATCCGAGCGATCATATCAATCCGAGCGATCATATCAATCCGAGCGATCATATCAATCCGAGCGATCACATCAATCCGAGCGATCATATCAATCCGAGCGATCACATCAATCCGAGCGATCGCAGCAATCCGAGCGATCACATTAATCCGAGCGATCACATCAAACCGAGCAATCACATCAAACCGAGCGATCACATCAATCCGAGCGATCACATCAATCCGAGCAATCACATCAATCCGAGCGATCACATCATTCCGAGCGATCACATCAAACCGAGCGATCACATCAATCCGAGCGATCACAGCAATCCGAGCAATCACATCAATCCGAGCGATCACATCAATCCGAGCGATCATATCAATCCGAGCGATCACATCAATCCGAGCGATCATATCAATCCGAGCGATCACAGCAATCCGAGCGATCACATCAATCCGAGCGATCACATCAATCCGAGCGATCACATCAATCCGAGCGATCACAGCAATCCGAGCGATCACATCAATCCGAGCGATCACATCAATCCGAGCAATCGCAGCAATCCGAGCGATCACATCAATCCAAGCGATCACATCAAACCGAGCGATCACATCAATCCGAGCGATCACATCAAACCGAGCGATCACATCAATCCGAGCAATCACATCAATCCGAGCGATCACATCAATCCGAGCGATCACATCAAACCGAGCGATCACATCAATCCGAGCGATCACATCAAACCAAGCGATTGCAGCAATCCAAACGATCACATCAATCCGAGCGATCACATCAAACTGAGCAATCACATCAATCCGAGCGATCACATCAATCCGAGCGATCACATCAATCCGAGCGATCATATCAATCCGAGCGATCACATCAATCCGAGCGATCACATCAAACCGAGCAATCACATCAATCCGAGCGATCACATCAAACCGAGCGATCACATCAATCCGAGTGATCACATCAATCCGAGCGATCACATCAAACCGAGCAATCACATCAATCCGAGCGATCACATCAATCCGAGCGATCACATCAATCCGAGCGATCACATCAATCCGAGCGATCACATCAATCCGAGCGATCACATCAATCCGAGCGATCACATCAATCCGAGCGATCACATCAATCCGAGCGATCACATCAATCCGAGCGATCCCATCAATCCGAGCGATCCCATCAATCCGAGCGATCACATCAAACCGAGCGATCACATCAAACCGAGCGATCACATCAATCCGAGCAATCACATCAAACCGAGCGATCACAGCAATCCGAGCGATCACATCAAACCGAGCGATCACATCAATCGAGCGATCACATCAATCCGAGCGATCACATCAAACCGAGCAATCACATCAATCCGAGCGATCACATCAAACCGAGCGATCACATCAATCCGAGTGATCACATCAATCCGAGCGATCGCATCAATCCGAGCGATCACAGCAATCCGAGCGATCACATCAAACCGAGCAATCACATCAATCCGAGCGATCACATCAATCCGAGCGATCACATCAAACCGAGCGATCACATCAATCCGAGCAATCACATCAATCCGAGCAATCACATCAATCCGAGCGATCACATCAATCCGAGCGATCGCATCAATCCGAGCGATCACAGCAATCCGAGCGATCACATCAATCCGAGCGATCACATCAATCCGAGCAATCACATCAAACCGAGCGATCACATCAAACCGAGCGATCACATCAAACCGAGCAATCACATCAATCCGAGCGATCACATCAATCCGAGCGATCACATCAATCCGAGCGATCACATCAATCCGAGCGATCACATCAATCCGAGCGATCACATCAATCCGAGCGATCACATCAATCCGAGCGATCACATCAATCCGAGCGATCACATCAATCCGAGTGATCACATCAATCCGAGCGATCACATCAATCCGAGCGATCACATCAATCCGAGCGATCACATCAATCCAAGCGATCACATCAATCCGAGTGATCACATCAATCCGAGTGATCACATCAAACCGAGCAATCACATCAATCCGAGCAATCACATCAATCCGAGCGATCGCATCAATCCGAGCGATCGTAGCAATCCGAGCGATCACATCAAACCGAGCGATCACATGAATCCGAGCGATCAAATCAATCCGAGCGATCACATCAATCCGAGCGATCGCATCAATCCGAGCGATCGTAGCAATCCGAGCGATCACATCAATCCGAGCGATCACATCAATCCGAGCGATCACATCAATCCGAGCGATCACATCAATCCGAGCGATCACATCACTCCGAGCGATCACATGAATCCGAGCGATCACATCAATCCGAGCGATCACAGCAATCCGAGCGATCACATCAATCCGAGCGATCACATCAATCCGAGCGATCACATCAAACCGAGCGACCACATCAATCCGAGCGATCGCAGCAATCCGAGCGATCACATCAATCCGAGTGATCGCAGCAATCCGAGCGATCACATCAATCCGAGCGATCACATCAAACCGAGCGACCACATCAATCCGAGCGATCACATCAATCCGAGCGATCACATCAATCCGAGCGATCTCATTAATCCGAGCAATCACATCAATCCGAGCGATCACATCAATCCGAGCAATCACATCAATCCGAGCGATCACATCAATCCGAGTGATCACATCAATCCGAGCGATCACATCAATCCGAGCGATCACATCAAACCGAGCGATCACATCAATCCGAGCGATCACATCAATCCGAGCGATCACATCAATCCGAGCGATCACATCAATCCGAGCGATCACAGCAATCCGAGCGATCACATCAATCCGAGCGATCACATCAATCCGAGCGATCACATCAATCCGAGCGATCACATCAATCCGAGCGATCACATCAATCCGAGCGATCACAGCAATCCGAGCGATCGCAGCAATCCGAGCGATCACATCAATCCGAGCGATCACATCAATCCGAGCGATCACATCAATCCGAGCGATCACATCAATCCAAGCGATCACATCAATCCGAGCAATCACATCAATCCGAGCGATCACATCAAACCGAGCGATCACATCAAACCGAGCGATCACATCAATCCGAGCGATCACATCAATCCGAGCGATCGCAGCAATCCGAGCAATCACATCAATCCGAGCGATCACATCAATCCGAGCGATCACATCAATCCGAGCGATCACATCAATCCGAGCGATCACATCAATCCGAGCGACCAGATCAATCCGAGCGATCACATCAATCCGAGCAATCACATCAATCCGAGCGGTCACATCAATCCGAGCGATCACATCAAACCAAGCGATCACATCAAACCGAGCGATCACATCAATCCGAGCGATCACATCAATCCGAGTGATCACATCAATCCGAGCGATCACATCAATCCGAGCGATCGCAGCAATCCGAGCGATCACATCAATCCGAGCGATCACATCAATCCGAGCGATCACATCAATCCGAGCGATCACATCAATCCGAGCGATCACATCAATCCGAGCGATCACATCAATCCGAGCGATCACATCAATCCGAGCGATCACATCAATCCGAGCGATCACATCAATCCGAGCGATCCCATCAATCCGAGCGATCACATCAAACCGAGCGATCACATCAAACCGAGCGATCACATCAATCCGAGTGATGGCAGCAATCCGAGCAATCACATCAAACCGAGCGATCACATCAATCCGAGCGATCACATCAATCCGAGCGATCACATCAATCCGAGCGATCCCATCAATCCGAGCGATCACATCAAACCGAGCGATCACATCAAACCGAGCGATCACATCAATCCGAGCAATCGCAGCAATCCGAGCAATCACATCAATCCGAGCGATCACATCAATCCGAGCGATCACATCAATCCGAGCGATCACATCAAACCGAGCGATCGCAGCAATCCGAGCGATCACATCAATCCGAGCGATCACATCAAACCGAGCGATCACATCAATCCGAGCGATCGCAGCAATCCGAGCAATCACATCAATCCGAGCAATCACATCAATCCGAGCGATCACATCAATCCGAGCAATCACATCAATCCGAGCGATCACATCAAACCGAGCGATCGCATCAATCCGAGCGATCACATCAATCCGAGCGATCACATCAATCCGAGCGATCACATCAATCCGAGCGATCACATCAATCCGAGCGATCACATCAAACCGAGCGATCACATCAATCCGAGCGATCACATCAATCCGAGCGATCACATCAATCCGAGCAATCACATCAATCCAAGCGATCACAGCAATCCGAGCGATCACATCAATCCGAGCGATCACATCAATCCGAGCGATCACATCAATCCGAGCGATCACATCAATCCGAGCGATCACATCAATCCGAGCGATCACAGCAATCCGAGCGATCGCAGCAATCCGAGCGATCACATCAATCCGAGCGATCACATCAATCCGAGCGATCACATCAATCCGAGCGATCACATCAATCCGAGCGATCACATCAATCCGAGCGATCACATCAATCCGAGCGATCACATCAATCCGAGCGATCACATCAATCCGAGCGACCAGATCAATCCGAGCGATCACATCAATCCGAGCAATCACATCAATCCGAGCGGTCACATCAATCCGAGCGATCACATCAATCCGAGCGATCACATCAAACCGAGCGATCACATCAATCCGAGCGATCACATCAATCCGAGTGATCACATCAATCCGAGCGATCACATCAATCCGAGCGATCACATCAATCCGAGCGATCACATCAATCCGAGCGATCACATCAAACCAAGCGATCACATCAAACCGAGCGATCACATCAATCCGAGCGATCACATCAATCCGAGCGATCACATCAAACCAAGCGATCACATCAAACCGAGCGATCACATCAATCCGAGCGATCACATCAATCCGAGTGATCACATCAATCCGAGCGATCACATCAATCCGAGCGATCGCAGCAATCCGAGCGATTACATCAATCCGAGCGATCACATCAATCCGAGCAATCACATCAATCCGAGCGATCACATCAATCCGAGCGATCACATCAATCCGAGCGATCACATCAATCCGAGCGATCACATCAATCCGAGCGATCACATCAATCCGAGCGATCACATCAATCCGAGCGATCCCATCAATCCGAGCGATCACATCAAACCGAGCGATCACATCAAACCGAGCGATCACATCAATCCGAGTGATGGCAGCAATCCGAGCAATCACATCAAACCGAGCGATCACATCAATCCGAGCGATCACATCAATCCGAGCGATCACATCAATCCGAGCGATCCCATCAATCCGAGCGATCACATCAAACCGAGCGATCACATCAAACCGAGCGATCACATCAATCCGAGCAATCGCAGCAATCCGAGCAATCACATCAATCCGAGCGATCACATCAATCCGAGCGATCACATCAATCCGAGCGATCACATCAAACCGAGCGATCGCAGCAATCCGAGCGATCACATCAATCCGAGCGATCACATCAAACCGAGCGATCACATCAATCCGAGCGATCGCAGCAATCCGAGCGATCACATCAATCCGAGCGATCACATCAATCCGAGCGATCACATCAATCCGAGCGATCACATCAATCCGAGCGATCACATCAATCCGAGCGATCACATCAATCCGAGCGATCACATCAATCCGAGCGATCACATCAAACCGAGCGATCACATCAATCCGAGCGATCACATCAATCCGAGCGATCACATCAATCCGAGCGATCACATCAATCCGAGCGATCACATCAAACCGAGCGATCACATCAATCCGAGCGATCACATCAAACCGAGCGATCACATCAATCCGAGCGATCACATCAAACCGAGCAATCACATCAATCCGAGCGATCACATCAATCCGAGCGATCGCATCAATCCGAGCGATCGTAGCAATCCGAGCGATCACATCAATCCGAGCGATCACATCAATCCGAGCGATCACATCAAACCGAGCGATCACATCAATCCGAGCGATCACATCAAACCGAGCGATTGCAGCAAACCGAGCGATCACATCAATCCGAGCGATCACATCAATCCGAGCGATCACATCAATCCGAACGATCACATCAATCCGAGCAATCACATCAATCCGAGCGATCACATCAATCCGAGCGATCACATCAAACCGAGCGATTGCAGCAAACCGAGCGATCACATCAATCCGAGCGATCACATCAATCCGAGCGATCACATCAATCCGAACGATCACATCAATCCGAGCAATCACATCAATCCGAGCGATCACATCAATCCGAGCGATCACATCAAACCGAGCGATCACATCAATCCGAGCGATCACATCAATCCGAGCGATCACATCAATCCGAGCGATCACATCAATCCGAGCGATCACATCAAACCGAGCGATCACATCAATCCGAGCGATCACATCAATCCGAGCGATCACATCAATCCGAGCGATCGTAGCAAACCGAGAGATCACATCAATCCGAGCGATCACATCAATCCGAGCGATCACATCAATCCGAGCGATCACATCAATCCGAGCGATCACATCAATCCGAGCGATCACATCAATCCGAGCAATCACATCAATCCGAGCGATCACATCAATCCGAGCGATCATATCAATCCGAGCGATCACATCAATCCGAGCGATCACATCAATCCGAGCGATCACATCAAACCGAGCGATCACATCAAACCGAGCGATCACATCAAACCGAGCGATCACATCAAACCGAGCAATCACATCAAACCGAGCGATCACATCAAACCGAGCGACCACATCAAACCGAGCAATCACATCAATCCGAGCGATCACATGAATCCGAGCGATCACATCAAACCGAGCGATCACATCAATCCGAGCGATCACAGCAATCCGAGCGATCACATCAATCCGAGCGATCACATCAATCCGAGCGATCACATCAATCCGAGCGATCACATCAATCCGAGCGATCACATCAATCCGAGCGATCACATCAATCCGAGCGATCACATCAATCCGAGCGATCACATCAATCCGAACGATCACATCAAACCGAGCGATCACATCAAACCGAGCGATCACATCAATCCGAGCGATCACATCAAACCGAGCGATCACATCAAACCGAGCGATTACAGCAATCCGAGCGATCACATCAATCCGAGCGACCACATCAAACCGAGCGATCACATCAATCCGAGCGATCACATCAAACCGAGCGACCACATCAAACCGAGCAATCACATCAATCCGAGCGATCACATGAATCCGAGCGATCACATCAAACCGAGCAATCACATCAATCCGAGCGATCACATCAATCCGAGCGATCACATCAATCCGAGCGATCACATCAATCCGAGCGATCACATCAATCCGAGCGATCACATCAATCCGAGCGATCACATCAAACCGAGCGATCACATCAATCCGAGCGATCACATCAATCCGAGCGATCACATCAATCCGAGCGATCACAGCAATCCGAGCGATCACATCAAACCGAGCGATCACATCAATCCGAGCGATCACATCAATCCGAGCGATCACATCAAACCGAGCGACCACATCAATCCGAGCGATCACATCAATCCGAGCGATAACATCAATCCGAGCGATCACATCAATCCGAGCGATCACATCAATCCGAGCGATCGCATCAATCCGAGCGATCACATCAATCCGAGCAATCACATCAATCCGAGCGATCACATCAAACCGAGCGACCACATCAATCCGAGCAATCACATCAATCCGAGCGATTGCAGCAATCCGAGCGATCACAGCAATCCGAGCGATCACATCAATCCGAGCGATCACATCAATCCGAGCGATCACATCAATCCGAGCGATCACATCAAACCGAGCGATCACATCAAACCGAGCAATCACATCAATCCGAGCGATCACATCAATCCGAGCGATCACATCAATCCGAGCAATCACATCAATCCAAGCGATCACATCAAACCGAGCGATCACATCAATCCGAGCGATCACATCAATCCGAGCGATCACAGCAAACCGAGCAATCACATCAAACCGAGCGATCACATCAATCCGAGCGATCACATCAATCCGAGCGATCACATCAATCCGAGCGATCACATCAATCCGAGCAATCACATCAATCCGAGCGATCACATCAATCCGAGCGATCGCATCAATCCGAGCGATCACATCAATCCGAGCGATCACATCAATCCGAGCGATCACAGCAATCCGAGCGATCACATCAATCCGAGCGATCACATCAATCCGAGCGATCACATCAATCCGAGCGATCACATCAATCCGAGCGATCACATCAATCCGAGCGATCACATCAATCCGAGCGATCACATCAATCCGAGCGATCACATCAAACCGAGCGATCACATCAATCCGAGCGATCACATCAATCCGAGCGATCACATCAATCCGAGCGATCACATCAATCCGAGCGATCACATCAATCCGAGCAATCACATCAAACCGAGCGACCACATCAATCCGAGCGATCGCATCAATCCGAGCAATCACATCAATCCGAGCGATCACATCAAACCGAGCGATCACATCACTCCGAGCGATCACATCAATCCGAGCGATCACATCAATCCTAGCGATCACATCAAACCGAGCGATCACATCACTCCGAGCGATCACATGAATCCGAGCGATCACATCAATCCGAGCAATCACATCAAACCGAGCAATCACATCAATCCGAGCAATCACATCAATCCGAGCAATCACATCAATCCGAGCGATCACATCAATCCGAGCAATCACATCAATCCGAGCAATCACATCAATCCGAGCGATCACATCAATCCGAGCGATCACATCAATCCGAGCAATCACATCAATCCGAGCAGTCACATCAATCCGAGCAATCACATCAATCCGAGCGATCACATCAATCCGAGCGATCACATCAATCCGAGCAATCACATCAATCCGAGCAATCACATCAATCCGAGCGATCACATCAATCCGAGCAATCACATCAATCCGAGCGATCACATCAATCCGAGCGATCACATCAAACCGAGCGATCACATCACTCCGAGCGATCACATGAATCCGAGCGATCACATCAATCCGAGCGATCGCAGCAATCCGAGCGATCACATCAATCCGAGCGATCACATCAAACCGAGCGATCACATCAATCCGAGCGATCACATCAATCCGAGCAATCACATCAATCCGAGCGATCACATCAAACCGAGCGACCACATCAATCCGAGCGATCACATCAATCCGAGCGATCACATCAATCCGAGCGATCACATCAATCCGAGCGATCACATCAATCCGAGCGATCACATCAATCCGAGCAATCACATCAATCCGAGCGATCACATCAAACCGAGCGATCACATCACTCCGAGCGATCACATGAATCCGAGCGATCACATCAATCCGAGCGATCGCAGCAATCCGAGCGATCACATCAATCCGAGCGATCACATCAATCCGAGCGATCACATCAATCCGAGCGATCGCATCAATCCAAGCGATCACATCAATCCGAGCGATCACATCAATCCGAGCGATCACATCAATCCGAGCAATCGCATCAATCCGAGCAATCACATCAATCCGAGCGATCACATCAATCCGAGCGATCACATCAATCCGAGCGATCACATCAATCCGAGCGATCACATCAATCCGAGCGATCACATCAAACCGAGCAATCACATCAATCCGAGCGATAACATCAATCCGAGCAATCACATCAATCCGAGCGATCGCATCAATCCGAGCGATCACATCAATCCGAGCGATCACATCAATCCGAGCGATCACATCAATCCGAACGACCACATCAAACCGAGCAATCGCAGCAATCCGAGCGATCACATCAATCCGAGCGATCACAGCAATCCGAGCGATTACATCAATCCGAGCGATCACATCAATCCGAGCGATCACATCAATCCGAGCGATCACATCAATCCGAGCGATCACATCAATCCGAGCGATCACATCAATCCGAGCGATCACATCAATCCGAGCGATCACATCAATCCGAGCGATCACATCAAACCGAGCAATCACATCAATCCGAGCGATAACATCAATCCGAGCGATCACATCAATCCGAGCGATCACATCAATCCGAGCGATCACATCAATCCGAGCGATAACATCAATCCGAGCGATCACAGTAATCCGAGCGATCACATCAAACCGAGCGATCACATCAATCCGAGCGATCACATCAAACCGAGCGATCACATCAATCCGAGCAATCACATCAATCCGAGCGATCGCATCAATCCGAGCGATCACATCAATCCGAGCGATCACAGCAATCCGAGCGATCACATCAATCCGAGCGATCACATCAATCCGAGCGATCACATCAATCCGAGCGATCACATCAATCCGAGCGATCGCAGCAATCCGAGCGATCACATCAAACCAAGCGATCACATCAAACCGAGCGATCACATCAAACCGAGCGATCACATCAATCCGAGCGATCACATCAAACCGAACGATCACATCAAACCGAGCGATCACAGCAATCCGAGCGATCACATCAATCCGAGCGATCACATCAATCCGAGCGATCACATCAATCCGAGCAATCACATCAATCCGAGTGATCACATCAATCCGAGCGATCACATCAAACCGAGCGATCACATCAATCCGAGCAATCACATCAATCCAAGCGATAACATCAATCCGAGCGATCACATCAATCCGAGCAATCACATCAATCCGAGCAATCACATCAAACCGAGCGATCACATCAATCCGAGCGATCACATCAATCCGAGCGATCCCATCAATCCGAGCGATCACATCAATCCGAGCGATCACATCAATCCGAGCGATCACATCAATCCAAGCGATAACATCAATCCGAGCGATCACATCAATCCGAGCGATCACATCAATCCGAGCGATCACATCAATCCGAGCGATCACATCAATCCGAGCGATCACATCAATCCGAGCGATCACAGCAATCCGAGCGATCACATCAATCCGAGCGATCACATCAATCCAAGCGATCACATCAATCCGAGCGATCACATCAAACCGAGCAATCACATCAATCCGAGCGATCACATCAAACCGAGCGATCACATCAATCCGAGCGATCACATCAAACCGAGCAATCACATCAATCCGAGCGATCGCAGCAATCCGAGCGATCACATCAATCCAAGCGATCACATCAATCCGAGCAATCACAACAATCCGAGCAATCACATCAATCCGAGCGATCACATCAATCCAAGCGATCACATCAATCCGAGCGATCACATCAATCCGAGCGATCACATCAATCCGAGCAATCACATCAATCCGAGCGATCACATCAATCCGAGCGATCACATCAATCCGAGCGATCACATCAATCCGAGCGATCACATCAATCCGAGCGATCACATCAATCCGAGCGATCACATCAATCCGAGCGATCACATCAAACCGAGCGATCACATCAATCCGAGCGATCACATCAAACCGAGCGACCACATCAAACCGAGCAATCACATCAATCCGAGCGATCACATGAATCCGAGCGATCACATCAAACCGAGCGATCACATCAATCCGAGCGATCACATGAATCCGAGCGATCACATCAATCCGAGCGATCACATCAAACCGAGCGATCACATCAAACCGAGCAATCACATCAATCCGAGCGATTACAGCAATCCGAGCAATCACATCAATCCGAGCGATCACATCAATCCGAGCGATCACATCAATCCGAGCGATCACATCAATCCGAGCGATTACAGCAATCCGAGCGATCACATCAATCCGAGCAATCACATCAATCCGAGCAATCACATCAATCCGAGCGATCACATCAATCCGAGCGATCACATCAAACCGAGCGATCACATCAATCCGAGCGATCACATCAATCCGAGCGATCACATCAATCCGAGCGATCACATCAAACCGAGCGATCACATCAATCCGAGCGATCGTAGCAATCCGAGCGATCACATCAAACCAAGCGATCACATCAATCCGAGCGATCACATCAATCCGAGCGATCACATCAATCCGAGCGATCACATCAATCCGAGCGATCACATCAATCCGAGCGATCACATCAATCCGAGCGATTACAGCAATCCGAGCGATCACATCAATCCGAGCAATCACATCAATCCGAGCGATCACATCAATCCGAGCGATCACATCAATCCGAGCGATCACATCAAACCGAGCGATCACATCAATCCGAGCGATCACATCAATCCGAGCGATCACATCAATCCGAGCGATCACATCAAACCGAGCGATCACATCAATCCGAGCGATCGTAGCAATCCGAGCGATCACATCAAACCAAGCGATCACATCAATCCGAGCGATCACATCAATCCGAGCGATCACATCAATCCGAGCGATCACATCAATCCGAGCGATCACATCAATCCGAGCAATCACATCAATCCGAGCGATCACATCAATCCGAGCGATCACATCAATCCGAGCGATCACATCAATCCGAGCGATCACATCAATCCGAGCGATCACATCAATCCGAGCGATCACATCAATCCGAGCGATCACATCAATCCGAGCGATCACATCAAACCGAGCGATCACATCAATCCGAGCGATCACATCAATCCGAGCGATCACATCAAACCGAGCGATCACATCAAACCGAGCGATCACATCAAACCGAGCGATCACAGCAATCCGAGCGATCACATCAAACCGAGCGACCACATCAATCCGAGCGATCACATCAATCCGAGCGATCACATCAAACCGAGCGATCACATCAATCCGAGCGATCACATCAATCCGAGCGATCACATCAAACCGAGCGATCACATCAAACCGAGCGATCACATCAAACCGAGCGATCACATCAATCCGAGCGATCACATCAAACCGAGCGACCACATCAATCCGAGCGATCACATCAATCCGAGCGATCACATCAATCCGAGCAATCGCAGCAATCCGAGCGATCACATCAAACCGAGCGACCACATCAATCCGAGCGATCACATCAATCCGAGCGATCACATCAAACCGAGCGATCACATCACTCCGAGCGATCACATGAATCCGAGCGATCACATCAATCCGAGCAATCACATCAAACCGAGCGACCACATCAATCCGAGCAATCACATCAATCCGAGCGATCACATCAAACCGAGCGATCACATCACTCCGAGCGATCACATGAATCCGAGCGATCACATCAAACCGAGCGATCACATCACTCCGAGCGATCACATGAATCCGAGCGATCACATCAATCCGAGCGATCACATCAATCCGAGCGATCACATCAATCCGAGCGATCACATCAATCCGAGCGATCGCATCAATCCAAGCGATCACATCAATCCGAGCGATCACATCAATCCGAGCGATCACATCAATCCGAGCAATCGCATCAATCCGAGCGATCACATCAATCCGAGCGATCACATCAATCCGAGCGATCACATCAATCCGAGCGATCACATCAATCCGAGCGATCACATCAATCCGAGCGATCACATCAATCCGAGCAATCACAGCAATCCGAGCGATCACATCAATCCGAGCGATCACATCAATCCGAGCGATCACAGCAATCCGAGCGATCACATCAATCCGAGCAATCACATCAAACCGAGCGATCACATCAATCCGAGCGATCACATCAATCCGAGCGATCACATCAATCCGAGCGATCGCAGCAATCCGAGCGATCACATCAAACCGAGCGATCACATCAATCCGAGCGATCACATCAATCCGAGCGATCACATCAATCCGAGCGATCGCAGCAATCCGAGCGATCACATCAAACCAAGCGATTGCAGCAATCCGAGCGATCACATCAAACCGAGCGATCACATCAAACCGAGCGATCACATCAATCCGAGCGATCACATCAAACCGAGCGATCACATCAAACCGAGCGATCACATCAATCCGAGCGATCACATCAATCCGAGCGATCACATCAATCCGAGCGATCACATCAAACCGAGCAATCACATCAATCCGAGCGATAACATCAATCCGAGCAATCACATCAATCCGAGCGATCGCATCAATCCGAGCGATCACATCAATCCGAGCGATCACAGCAATCCGAGCGATCACATCAATCCGAGCGATCACATCAATCCGAGCGATCACATCAATCCGAGCGATCACATCAATCCGAGCGATAACATCAATCCGAGCAATCACATCAATCCGAGCAATCACATCAATCCGAGCGATCACATCAAACTGAGCGATCACATCAATCCGAGCGATCACATCAATCCGAGCGATCACATCAATCCGAGCGATCACATCAATCCGAGCGATCACATCAATCCGAGCGATCACATCAATCCGAGCGATCACATCAATCCGAGCGATCACATCAATCCGAGCGATCACATCAATCCGAGCGACCACATCAATCCGAGCGATCACATCAATCCGAGCGATCACATCAATCCGAGCGATCACATCAATCCGAGCGATCACATCAATCCGAGCGATCACAGCAATCCGAGCGATCACAGCAATCCGAGCGATCACAGCAATCCGAGCGATCACATCAATCCGAGCAATCACATCAATCCAAGCGATAACATCAATCCGAGCGATCACAGCAATCCGAGCGATCACATCAATCCGAGCGATCACAGCAATCCGAGCGATCACATCAATCCGAGCGATCACATCAATCCGAGCAATCACATCAATCCGAGCAATCACATCAATCCGAGCGATCACATCAATCCGAGCAATCACATCAATCCGAGCGATCACATCAATCCGAGCAATCACATCAATCCGAGCGATCACATCAATCCGAGCGATCACATCAATCCGAGCGATCACAGCAATCCGAGCGATCACAGCAATCCGAGCGATCACAGCAATCCGAGCGATCACAGCAATCCGAGCGATCACATCAATCCGAGCAATCACATCAATCCGAGCGATCACATCAATCCGAGCGATCACATCAATCCGAGCGATCACAGCAATCCGAGCGATCACAGCAATCCGAGCGATCACAGCAATCCGAGCGATCACATCAATCCGAGCAATCACATCAATCCAAGCGATAACATCAATCCGAGCGATCACATCAATCCGAGCGATCACATCAATCCGAGCGATCACATCAATCCGAGCGATCGCATCAATCCGAGTAATCGCATCAATCCGAGCGATCACATCAATCCGAGCGATCACATCAATCCGAGCGATCACATCAATCCGAGCGATCACATCAATCCGAGCGATCACATCAATCCGAGCGATCACATCAATCCGAGCGATCACATCAATCCGAGCGATCACAGCAATCCGAGCGATCACAGCAATCCGAGCGATCACAGCAATCCGAGCGATCACATCAATCCGAGCGATCACATCAATCCGAGCAATCACATCAATCCGAGCGATCACATCAATCCGAGCGATCACATCAAACCAAGCGATCACATCAATCCGAGCGATCACATCAATCCGAGCGATCACATCAAACCGAGCGATCACATCAATCCGAGCGATCACATCAATCCGAGCAATCACATCAAACCGAGCGATCACATCAATCCGAGCGATCACATCAATCCGAGCAATCACATCAAACCGAGCGATCACATCAATCCGAGCGATCACATCAATCCGAGCAATCACATCAATCCGAGCAATCACATCAATCCGAGCAATCACATCAATCCGAGCGATCACATCAATCCGAGCAATCACATCAATCCGAGCGATCACATCAATCCGAGCGATCACATCAATCCGAGCGATCACATCAATCCGAGCGATCACATCAATCCGAGCGATCACATCAATCCGAGCGATCACATCAATCCGAGCGATCACATCAATCCGAGCGATCACATCAATCCGAGCGATCACATCAATCCGAGCGATCACATCAATCCGAGCGATCACAGCAATCCGAGCGATCGCAGCAATCCGAGCGATCACATCAATCCAAGCGATCACATCAATCCGAGCAATCACATCAATCCGAGCAATCACATCAATCCGAGCGATCACATCAATCCGAGCGATCACATCAATCCGAGCAATCACATCAAACCGAGCGATCACAGCAATCCGAGCGATCACATCAATCCGAGCGATCACATCAAACTGAGCGATCACATCAATCCGAGCGATCACATCAATCCGAGCGATCACATCAATCCGAGCGATCACATCAATCCGAGCGATCACATCAATCCGAGCGATCACATCAATCCGAGCGATCACATCAATCCGAGCGATCACATCAATCCGAGCGATCGCAGCAATCCGAGCGATCACATCAATCCGAGCGATCACATCAATCCGAGCGATCACATCAATCCGAGTGATCACATCAATCCGAGCGATCACATCAATCCGAGCGATCGCAGCAATCCGAGCGATCACAGCAATCCGAGCGATCACAGCAATCCGAGCGATCTCATCAATCCGAGCGATCACATCAAACCGAGCGATCACAGCAATCCGAGCGATCGCAGCAATCCGAGCGATCACATCAATCCGAGCGATCACAGCAAACCGAGCGATCACATCAATCCGAGCAATCACATCAATCCGAGCGATCACATCAATCCGAGCGATCGCAGCAATCCGAGCGATCACATCAAACCGAGCGATCACATCAAACCGAGCGATCACATCAATCCGAGCGATCACATCAAACCGAGCGATCACAGCAATCCGAGCGATCACATCAAACCGAGCAATCACATCAAACCGAGCGATCACATCAATCCGAGCAATCACATCAATCCGAGCGATCACATCAATCCGAGCGATCACATCAATCCAAGCGATCACATCAATCCGAGCGATCACATCAAACCGAGCGATCACATCAATCCGAGCGATCACATCAATCCGAGCGATCACATCAATCCGAGCGATCACATCAATCCGAGCGATCACATCAAACCGAGCGATCACATCAAACCGAGCGATCACATCAAACCGAGCGATCACATCAAACCGAGCGATCACATCAAACCGAGCGATCACATCAAACCGAGCGATCACAGCAATCCGAGCGATCACATCAATCCGAGCGATCACATCAATCCGAGCGATCACAGCAAACCGAGCGATCACATCAAACCGAGCGATCACATCAATCCGAGCGATCACATCAATCCGAGCGATCACATCAATCCGAGCGATCACATCAATCCGAGCGATCACATCAAACCGAGCGATCACATCAAACGGAGCGATCACATCAAACCGAGCGATAACATCAAACCGAGCGATCACATCAAACCGAGCGATCACATCAATCCGAGCGATCACAGCAAACCGAGCGATCACATCAATCCGAGCGATCACATCAATCCGAGCGATCACATCAAACCGAGCGATCACATCAAACTGAGCGATCACATCAATCCGAGCGATCACATCAATCCGAGCGATCACATCAATCCGAGCGATCACATCAAACCGAGCGATCACATCAATCCGAGCGATCACATCAAACCGAGCGATCACATCAATCCGAGCGATCACATCAAACCGAGCGATCACATCAAACCAAGCGATCACATCAATCCGAGCGATCACATCAATCAGAGCGATCACATCAATCCGAGCAATCACATCAATCCGAGCGATCACATCAAACCGAGCGATCACATCAATCCGAGCGATCACATCAAACCGAGCGATCACATCAATCCGAGCGATCACATCAATCCGAGCGATCACAGCAATCCGAGCGATCACAGCAATCCGAGCGATCACATCAATCCGAGCGATCACATCAATCCGAGCGATCACATCAATCCGAGCGATCACATCAATCCGAGCGATCACATCAATCCGAGCGATCACAGCAATCCGAGCGATCGCAGCAATCCGAGCGATCACATCAATCCGAGCGATCACAGCAAACCGAGCGATCACATCAATCCGAGCGATCACATCAAACCGAGCGATCACATCAAACCGAGCGATCACATCAAACTGAGCGATCACATCAATCCGAGCGATCACATCAATCCGAGCGATCACATCAAGCCGAGCGATCACATCAAACCGAGCGATCACATCAATCCGAGCGATCACATCAATCCGAGCGATCACATCAATCCGAGCGATCACATCAATCCGAGCGATCACATCAATCCGAGCGATCACATCAATCCGAGCGATCACATCAATCCGAGCGATCACAGCAATCCGAGCGATCGCAGCAATCCGAGCGATCACATCAATCCGAGCGATCACAGCAAACCGAGCGATCACATCAATCCGAGCGATCACATCAAACCGAGCGATCACATCAAACCGAGCGATCACATCAAACTGAGCGATCACATCAATCCGAGCGATCACATCAATCCGAGCGATCACATCAAGCCGAGCGATCACATCAAACCGAGCGATCACATCAATCCGAGCGATCACATCAATCCGAGCGATAACATCAATCCGAGCGATCACATCAAACCGAGCGATCACATCAGTCCGAGCGATCACATCAAACCGAGCGATCACATCAAACCGAGCGATCACAGCAATCCGAGCGATCGCAGCAATCCGAGCGATCACATCAATCCGAGCGATCACAGCAAACCGAGCGATCACATCAATCCGAGCGATCACATCAAACCGAGCGATCACATCAAACTGAGCGATCACATCAAACCGAGCGATCACATCAAACCGAGCGATCACATCAAACCGAGCGATCACATCAATCCGAGCGATCACATCAATCCGAGCGATCACATCAAACCGAGCGATCACATCAAACTGAGCGATCACATCAATCCGAGCGATCACATCAATGCGAGCGATCACATCAATCCGAGCGATCACATCAATCCGAGCGATCACATCAATCCGAGCGATCACATCAAACCGAGCGATCACATCAATCCGAGCGATCACATCAAACCGAGCGATCACATCAATCCGAGCGATCACATCAATCCGAGCGATCACATCAATCCGAGCGATCACATCAAACCGAGCGATCACATCAATCCGAGCGATCACATCAAACCGAGCGATCACATCAAACTGAGCGATCACATCAATCCGAGCGATCACATCAATGCGAGCGATCACATCAATCCGAGCGATCACATCAATCCGAGCGATCACATCAATCCGAGCGATCACATCAAACCGAGCGATCACATCAATCCGAGCGATCACATCAAACCGAGCGATCACATCAAACTGAGCGATCACATCAATCCGAGCGATCACATCAATGCGAGCGATCACATCAATCCGAGCGATCACATCAATCCGAGCGATCACATCAAACCGAGCAATCACATCAATCCGAGCGATCACATCAAACCGAGCGATCACATCAATCCGAGCGATCACATCAAACCGAGCGATCACATCAATCCGAGCGATCACATCAAACCGAGCGATCACATCAATCCGAGCGATCACAGCAATCCGAGCGATCACATCAAACCGAGCGATCACAGCAATCCAAGCGATCACATCAATCCGAGCGATCACATCAATCCGAGCAATCACATCAATCCGAGCAATCACATCAATCCGAGCGATCACATCAATCCGAGCGATCACATCAATCCGAGCGATCACATCAATCCGAGCGATCACATCAATCCGAGCGATCACATCAAACCGAGCGATCACATCAAACTGAGCGATCACATCAATGCGAGCAATCACATCAATCCGAGCGATCACATCAATCCGAGCGATCACATCAATCCGAGCGATCACATCAATCCGAGCGATCACATCAAACCGAGCGATCACATCAATCCGAGCGATCACATCAATCCGAGCGATCACATCAATCCGAGCGATCACATCAAACCGAGCGATCACATCAAACTGAGCGATCACATCAATGCGAGCAATCACATCAATCCGAGCGATCACATCAATCCGAGCGATCACATCAATCCGAGCGATCACATCAATCCGAGCGATCACATCAAACTGAGCGATCACATCAATCCGAGCGATCACATCAATCCGAGCGATCACATCAATCCGAGCGATCACATCAATCCGAGCGATCACATCAAACCGAGCGATCACATCAAACCGAGCGATCACATCAATCCGAGCGATCACATCAATCCGAGCGATCACATCAATCCGAGCGATCACATCAAACCGAGCGATCACATCAAACCGAGCGATCACATCAATCCGAGCGATCACAGCAATCCGAGCGATCACATCAAACCGAGCGATCACATCAATCCGAGCAATCACATCAATCCGAGCGATCACATCAATCCGAGCGACCACATCAATCCGAGCGATCACATCAATCCGAGCGATCACATCAATCCGAGCGATCACATCAATCCGAGCGATCACATCAAACCGAGCGATCACATCAATCCGAGCGATCACATCAATCCGAGCAATCACATCAATCCGAGCGATCACATCAATCCGAGCGATCACATCAATCCGAGCGATCACATCAATCCGAGCGATCACATCAATCCGAGCGATCACATCAATCCGAGCGATCGCAGCAATCCGAGCGATCGCATCAATCCGAGCAATCACATCAAACCGAGCGATCACATCAAACCGAGCAATCACATCAAACCGAGCGATCACATCAAACCGAGCGATCACATCAATCCGAGCGATCACATCAATCCGAGCAATCACATCAATCCGAGCGATCACATCAATCCGAGCGATCACATCAATCCGAGCGATCACATCAATCCGAGCGATCACATCAATCCGAGCAATCACATCAATCCGAGCAATCACATCAATCCGAGCGATCACATCAATCCGAGCGATCACATCAATCCGAGCAATCACATCAATCCAAGCGATCACATCAATCCGAGCGATCACATCAAACCGAGCGATCACATCAATCCGAGCGATCACATCAATCCGAGCGATCACATCAATCCGAGCGATCACATCAATCCGAGCAATCACATCAATCCGAGCGATCACATCAATCCGAGCGATCACATCAAACCGAGCGATCACATCAATCCGAGCGATCACATCAAACCGAGCAATCACATCAATCCGAGCGATCACATCAAACCGAGCGATCACATCAATCCGAGCAATCACATCAATCCGAGCGATCACATCAATCCGAGCGATCACATCAATCCGAGCGATCACATCAATCCGAGCGATCACATCAATCCGAGCGATCACATCAAACCGAGCGATCACATCAATCCGAGCGATTGCAGCAATCCGAGCGATCACATCAATCCGAGCGATCACATCAAACCGAGCGATCACATCAATCCGAGCGATCACATCAATCCGAGCGATCACATCAATCCGAGCGATCACATCAATCCGAGCGATCATATCAATCCGAGCGATCACATCAATCCGAGCGATCACAGCAATCCGAGCGATCATATCAATCCGAGCGATCACATCAATCCGAGCAATCACAGCAATCCAAGCGATCACATCAATCCGAGCGATCACATCAAACCGAGCGATCACATCAATCCGAGCGATCACATCAATCCGAGCGATCACATCAATCCGAGCGATCACATCAATCCGAGCGATCACATCAATCCGAGCGATCACATCAATCCGAGCGATCACATCAATCCGAGCGATCACATCAAACCGAGTGATCACATCA
The DNA here is from genome assembly GCF_048569485.1 of Anomaloglossus baeobatrachus. Taxonomy (NCBI): domain Eukaryota; kingdom Metazoa; phylum Chordata; class Amphibia; order Anura; family Aromobatidae; genus Anomaloglossus; species Anomaloglossus baeobatrachus. Next base: position 3,945,419 of record NC_134353.1, on the reverse strand, counting down.
AACCGAGCGATCACATCAAACCGAGCGATCACAGCAATCCGAGCGATCACATCAATCCGAGGGATCACATCAATCCGAGCGATCACATCAATCCGAGCGATCACAGCAATCCAAGCGATCACATCAATCCGAGCGATCACATCAATCCGAGCGATCACATCAATCCGAGCGATCACATCAATCCGAGCGATCACATCAATCCGAGCGATCACATCAATCCGAGCGATCACATCAATCCGAGCGATCACATCAAACCGAGTGATCACATCAAACCGAGCGATCACATCAAACCGAGCGATCACAGCAATCCGAGCGATCACATCAATCCGAGGGATCACATCAATCCGAGCGATCACATCAAACCGAGCGATCACATCAATCCGAGCGATCACATCAATCCGAGCGATCACATCAAACCGAGCGATCACATCAATCCGAGCGATCACAGCAATCCGAGCGATCACATCAAACCGAGCGATCACATCAATCCGAGCGATCACATCAATCCGAGCGATCACATCAATCCGAGCGATCACATCAATCCGAGCGATCACATCAATCCGAGCGATCACATCAATCCGAGCGATCACATCAAACCGAGCGATCACATCAATCCGAGCGATCACATCAATCCGAGCGATCACATCAAACCGAGCGATCACATCAATCCGAGCGATCACAGCAATCCGAGCGATCACATCAAACCGAGCGATCACATCAATCCGAGCGATCACATCAATCCGAGCGATCACATCAATCCGAGCGATCACATCAATCTGAGTGATCACATCAATCCGAGCGATCACATCAATCCGAGCGATCACATCAATCCGAGCGATCACATCAATCCGAGCGATCACATCAAACCGAGCGATCACATCAATCCGAGCGATCACATCAAACCGAGCGATCACATCAATCCGAGCAATCACATCAATCCGAGCGATCACATCAATCCGAGCGATCACATCAATCCGAGCGATCACATCAATCCGAGCGATCACATCAATCCGAGCGATCACATCAATCCGAGCGATCACATCAATCCGAGCGATCACATCAATCCGAGCGATCACATCAATCCGAGCGATCACATCAATCCGAGCAATCACATCAATCCGAGCAATCACATCAATCCGAGCGATCACATCAAACCGAGCGATCACATCAATCCGAGCGATCACATGAATCCGAGCGATCACATGAATCCGAGCGATCACATCAATCCGAGCGATCACATCAAACCGAGCGATCACATCAAACCGAGCAATCACATCAATCCGAGCGATCACATCAATCCGAGCGATCACATCAATCCGAGCAATCACATCAATCCGAGCGATCACATCAATCCGAGCGATCACATCAATCCGAGCGATCACATCAATCCGAGCGATCACATCAATCCGAGCGATCACATCAATCCGAGCGATCACATCAATCCGAGCGATCACATCAATCCGAGCGATCACATCAATCCGAGCGATCACATCAATCCGAGCGATCACATCAATCCGAGCGATCGCATCAATCCAAGCGATCACATCAAACCGAGCGATCACATCAAACCGAGCGATCACATCAATCCGAGCGATCACAGCAATCCGAGCGATCACATCAAACCGAGCGATCACATCAATCCGAGCAATCACATCAATCCGAGCGATCACATCAATCCGAGCGATCACATCAATCCGAGCGATCACATCAATCCGAGCGAACACAGCAATCCGAGCGATCACATCAATCCGAGCGATCACATCAATCCGAGCGATCACATCAATCCGAGCGATCACATCAATCCGAGCGATCACATCAATCCGAGCAATCACATCAATCCGAGCGATCACATCAATCCGAGCGATCACATCAATCCGAGCGACCACATCAATCCGAGCGATCACATCAATCCGAGCAATCACATCAATCCGAGCGATCACATCAATCCGAGCGATCACATCAATCCGAGCGATCACATCAAACCGAGCGATCACATCAATCCGAGCGATCACATCAATCCGAGCTATCACATCAATCCGAGCGATCACATCAATCCGAGCGATCACATCAATCCGAGCGATCACATCAAACCGAGCGATCACATCAATCCGAGCGATCACATCAAACCGAGCGATCACATCAATCCGAGCGATCACATCAAACCGAGCGATTGCAGCAAACCGAGCGATCACATCAATCCGAGCGATCACATCAATCCGAGCGATCACATCAATCCGAGCGATCACATCAATCCGAGCGATCACATCAAACCGAGCGATTGCAGCAAACCGAGCGATCACAACAATCCGAGCGATCACATCAATCCGAGCGATCACATCAAACCGAGCGATCACATCAATCCGAGCGATCACATCAATCCGAGCGATCACATCAATCCGAGCGATCGTAGCAAACCGAGCGATCACATCAATCCGAGCGATCACATCAAACCGAGCGATCACATCAATCCGAGCGATCACATCAATCCGAGCGATCACATCAATCCGAGCGATCACATCAAACCGAGCGATCACATCAATCCGAGCGATCACATCAAACCGAGCGACCACATCAAACCGAGCAATCACATCAATCCGAGCGATCACATGAATCCGAGCGATCACATCAATCCGAGCGATCACATCAATCCGAGCGATCACATCAATCCGAGCGATCACATCAATCCGAGCGATCACATCAATCCGAGCAATCACATCAATCCGAGCGATCACATCAATCCGAGCGATCACATCAATCCGAGCGATCACATCAATCCGAGCGATCACATCAATCCGAGCGATCACATCAATCCGAGCGATTGCATCAATCCGAGCGATCACATCAATCCGAGCGATCACATGAATCCGAGCGATCACATCAAACCGAGCGATCACATCAATCCGAGCGATCACATGAATCCGAGCGATCACATCAATCCGAGCGATCACATCAATCCGAGCGATCACATCAATCCGAGCGATCACATCAATCCGAGCAATCACATCAATCCGAGCAATCACATCAATCCGAGCGATCACATCAAACCGAGCGATCACATCAATCCGAGCAATCACATCAATCCGAGCGATCACATCAAACCGAGCGATCACATGAATCCGAGCGATCACATCAATCCGAGCGATCACATCAAACCGAGCGATCACATCAAACCGAGCAATCACATCAATCCGAGCGATCACATCAATCCGAGCGATCACATCAATCCGAGCAATCACATCAATCCGAGCGATCACATCAATCCGAGCGATCACATCAATCCGAGCGATCACATCAATCCGAGCGATCACATCAATCCGAGCGATCACATCAATCCGAGCGATCACATCAATCCGAGCGATCACATCAATCCGAGCGATCACATCAATCCGAGCGATCACATCAATCCGAGCGATCGCATCAATCCAAGCGATCACATCAATCCGAGCGATCACATCAATCCGAGCGATCACATCAATCCGAGTGATCACATCAATCCGAGCAATCACATCCAACCGAGCGATCACATCAATCCGAGCGATCACATCAATCCGAGCGATCACATCAAACCGAGCGATCACATCAATCCGAGCAATCGCATCAATCCGAGCGATCACATCAATCCGAGCGATCACATCAATCCGAGCGATCACATCAATCCGAGCGATCACAGCAATCCGAGCGATCACATTAATCCGAGCGATCACATCAATCCGAGCGATCACAGCAATCCGAGCGATCACATCAATCCGAGCGATCACATCAATCCGAGCGATCACATCAATCCGAGCGATCACATCAATCCGAGCGATCACATCAATCCGAGCGATCACATCAATCCGAGCGATCACATCAATCCGAGCGATCACATCAATCCGAGCGATAACATCAATCCGAGCAATCACATCAATCCGAGCGATCGCATCAATCTGAGCGATCACATCAATCCGAGCGATCACATCAATCCGAGCGATCACATCAATCCGAGCGATCATATCAATCCGAGCGATCACATCAATCCGAGCGATCACATCAATCCGAGCGACCACATCAATCCGAGCGATCACATCAAACCGAGCGATCACAGCAATCCGAGCAATCACATCAAACCGAGCGATCACATCAATCCGAGCGATCACATCAATCCGAGCGATCACATCAATCCGAGCGATCACATCAATCCGAGCGATCGCAGCAATCCGAGCAATCACATCAATCCGAGCGATCACAGCAATCCGAGCGATCACAGCAATCCGAGCGATCACATCAATCCGAGCGATCACATCAAACCAAGCGATTGCAGCAATCCGAGCGATCACATCAATCCGAGCGATCACATCAATCCGAGCGATCACATCAATCTGAGCGATCACATCAATCCGAGCGATCACATCAATCCGAACAATCACATCAAACCGAGCGATCACATCAATCCAAGCGATAACATCAATCCGAGCGATCACATCAATCCGAGCGATCACATCAATCCGAGCGATCACATCAATCCGAGCGATCACATCAAACCGAGCGATCACATCAATCCGAGCGATCACATCAAACCGAGCGATCACATCAATCCGAGCAATCACATCAATCCGAGCGATCACATCAATCCGAGCGATCACATCAATCCGAGCGATCACATCAATCCGAGCGATCACATCAATCCGAGCGATCACATCAATCCGAGCGATCACATCAATCCGAGCGATCACATCAATCCGAGCGATCACATCAATCCGAGCGATCACATCAATCCGAGCAATCACATCAATCCGAGCAATCACATCAATCCGAGCGATCACATCAAACCGAGCGATCACATCAATCCGAGCGATCACATGAATCCGAGCGATCACATGAATCCGAGCGATCACATCAATCCGAGCGATCACATCAAACCGAGCGATCACATCAAACCGAGCAATCACATCAATCCGAGCGATCACATCAATCCGAGCGATCACATCAATCCGAGCAATCACATCAATCCGAGCGATCACATCAATCCGAGCGATCACATCAATCCGAGCGATCACATCAATCCGAGCGATCACATCAATCCGAGCGATCACATCAATCCGAGCGATCACATCAATCCGAGCGATCACATCAATCCGAGCGATCACATCAATCCGAGCGATCACATCAATCCGAGCGATCACATCAATCCGAGCGATCGCATCAATCCAAGCGATCACATCAAACCGAGCGATCACATCAAACCGAGCGATCACATCAATCCGAGCGATCACAGCAATCCGAGCGATCACATCAAACCGAGCGATCACATCAATCCGAGCAATCACATCAATCCGAGCGATCACATCAATCCGAGCGATCACATCAATCCGAGCGATCACATCAATCCGAGCGAACACAGCAATCCGAGCGATCACATCAATCCGAGCGATCACATCAATCCGAGCGATCACATCAATCCGAGCGATCACATCAATCCGAGCGATCACATCAATCCGAGCAATCACATCAATCCGAGCGATCACATCAATCCGAGCGATCACATCAATCCGAGCGACCACATCAATCCGAGCGATCACATCAATCCGAGCAATCACATCAATCCGAGCGATCACATCAATCCGAGCGATCACATCAATCCGAGCGATCACATCAAACCGAGCGATCACATCAATCCGAGCGATCACATCAATCCGAGCTATCACATCAATCCGAGCGATCACATCAATCCGAGCGATCACATCAATCCGAGCGATCACATCAAACCGAGCGATCACATCAATCCGAGCGATCACATCAAACCGAGCGATCACATCAATCCGAGCGATCACATCAAACCGAGCGATTGCAGCAAACCGAGCGATCACATCAATCCGAGCGATCACATCAATCCGAGCGATCACATCAATCCGAGCAATCACATCAATCCGAGCGATCACATCAATCCGAGAGATCACATCAATCCGAGCGATCACAGCAATCCGAGCGATCACATCAATCCGAGCGATCACATCAATCCGAGCGATCACATCAAACCGAGCGATTGCAGCAAACCGAGCGATCACAACAATCCGAGCGATCACATCAATCCGAGCGATCACATCAAACCGAGCGATCACATCAATCCGAGCGATCACATCAATCCGAGCGATCACATCAATCCGAGCGATCGTAGCAAACCGAGCGATCACATCAATCCGAGCGATCACATCAAACCGAGCGATCACATCAATCCGAGCGATCACATCAATCCGAGCGATCACATCAATCCGAGCGATCACATCAAACCGAGCGATCACATCAATCCGAGCGATCACATCAAACCGAGCGACCACATCAAACCGAGCAATCACATCAATCCGAGCGATCACATGAATCCGAGCGATCACATCAATCCGAGCGATCACATCAATCCGAGCGATCACATCAATCCGAGCGATCACATCAATCCGAGCGATCACATCAATCCGAGCAATCACATCAATCCGAGCGATCACATCAATCCGAGCGATCACATCAATCCGAGCGATCACATCAATCCGAGCGATCACATCAATCCGAGCGATCACATCAATCCGAGCGATTGCATCAATCCGAGCGATCACATCAATCCGAGCGATCACATGAATCCGAGCGATCACATCAAACCGAGCGATCACATCAATCCGAGCGATCACATGAATCCGAGCGATCACATCAATCCGAGCGATCACATCAATCCGAGCGATCACATCAATCCGAGCGATCACATCAATCCGAGCAATCACATCAATCCGAGCAATCACATCAATCCGAGCGATCACATCAAACCGAGCGATCACATCAATCCGAGCAATCACATCAATCCGAGCGATCACATCAAACCGAGCGATCACATGAATCCGAGCGATCACATCAATCCGAGCGATCACATCAAACCGAGCGATCACATCAAACCGAGCAATCACATCAATCCGAGCGATCACATCAATCCGAGCGATCACATCAATCCGAGCAATCACATCAATCCGAGCGATCACATCAATCCGAGCGATCACATCAATCCGAGCGATCACATCAATCCGAGCGATCACATCAATCCGAGCGATCACATCAATCCGAGCGATCACATCAATCCGAGCGATCACATCAATCCGAGCGATCACATCAATCCGAGCGATCACATCAATCCGAGCGATCGCATCAATCCAAGCGATCACATCAATCCGAGCGATCACATCAATCCGAGCGATCACATCAATCCGAGTGATCACATCAATCCGAGCAATCACATCCAACCGAGCGATCACATCAATCCGAGCGATCACATCAATCCGAGCGATCACATCAAACCGAGCGATCACATCAATCCGAGCAATCGCATCAATCCGAGCGATCACATCAATCCGAGCGATCACATCAATCCGAGCGATCACATCAATCCGAGCGATCACAGCAATCCGAGCGATCACATTAATCCGAGCGATCACATCAATCCGAGCGATCACAGCAATCCGAGCGATCACATCAATCCGAGCGATCACATCAATCCGAGCGATCACATCAATCCGAGCGATCACATCAATCCGAGCGATCACATCAATCCGAGCGATCACATCAATCCGAGCGATCACATCAATCCGAGCGATCACATCAATCCGAGCGATAACATCAATCCGAGCAATCACATCAATCCGAGCGATCGCATCAATCTGAGCGATCACATCAATCCGAGCGATCACATCAATCCGAGCGATCACATCAATCCGAGCGATCATATCAATCCGAGCGATCACATCAATCCGAGCGATCACATCAATCCGAGCGACCACATCAATCCGAGCGATCACATCAAACCGAGCGATCACAGCAATCCGAGCAATCACATCAAACCGAGCGATCACATCAATCCGAGCGATCACATCAATCCGAGCGATCACATCAATCCGAGCGATCACATCAATCCGAGCGATCGCAGCAATCCGAGCAATCACATCAATCCGAGCGATCACAGCAATCCGAGCGATCACAGCAATCCGAGCGATCACATCAATCCGAGCGATCACATCAAACCAAGCGATTGCAGCAATCCGAGCGATCACATCAATCCGAGCGATCACATCAATCCGAGCGATCACATCAATCTGAGCGATCACATCAATCCGAGCGATCACATCAATCCGAACAATCACATCAAACCGAGCGATCACATCAATCCAAGCGATAACATCAATCCGAGCGATCACATCAATCCGAGCGATCACATCAATCCGAGCGATCACATCAAACCGAGCGATCACATCAATCCAAGCGATAACATCAATCCGAGCGACCACATCAATCCGAGCGATCACATCAAACCGAGCGATCACATCAATCCAAGCGATAACATCAATCCGAGCGACCACATCAATCCGAGCGATCACATCAAACCGAGCGATCACATCAATCCGAGCGATCACATCAATCCGAGCGATCACATCAAACCGAGCGATCACATCAATCCGAGCGATCACATCAAACCGAGCGATCACATCAAACCGAGCAATCACATCAATCCGAGCGATCACATCAATCCGAGCAATCACATCAATCCGAGCGATCACAGCAATCCAAGCGATCACATCAATCCGAGCGATCACATCAATCCGAGCGATCACATCAATCCGAGCGATCACATCAATCCGAGCGATCACATCAATCCGAGCAATCACATCAATCCGAGCGATCACATCAAACCGAGCGATCACATCAATCCGAGCGATCACATCAATCCGAGCGACCACATCAATCCGAGCGATCACATCAATCCGAGCGATCACATCAATCCGAGCGATCACATCAATCCGAGCGATCACATCAATCCGAGCAATCACATCAATCCGAGCGATCACATCAATCCGAGCAATCACATCAATCCAAGCGATCACATCAAACCGAGCGATCACATCAATCCGAGCGATCACATCAATCCGAGCGATCACATCAATCCGAGCGATCACATCAATCCGAGCGATCACATCAATCCGAGCGATCACATCAATCCGAGCGATCACATCAATCCGAGCGATCACATCAATCCGAGCGATCACATCAATCCGAGCGATCACATCAATCCGAGCGATCACATCAATCCGAGCAATCACATCAATCCGAGCGATCACATCAATCCGAGCGATCACATCAAACCGAGCAATCACATCAATCCGAGCAATCACATCAATCCGAGCGATCACATCAATCCGAGCGATCACATCAATCCGAGCGATCGCAGCAATCCGAGCGATCACATCAATCCGAGCGATCGCATCAATCCAAGCGATCACACCAATCCGAGCGATCACATCAATCCGAGCGATCACATCAATCCGAGTGATCACATCAATCCGAGCGATCACATCAATCCGAGCGATCGCAGCAATCCGAGCGATCACAGCAATCCGAGCGATCGCAGCAATCCGAGCGATCACATCAATCCGAGCGATCACATCAAACCGAGCGATCACAGCAATCCGAGCGATCGCAGCAATCCGAGCGATCACATCAATCCGAGCGATCACAGCAAACCGAGCGATCACATCAATCCGAGCAATCACATCAATCCGAGCGATCACATCAATCCGAGCGATCGCAGCAATCCGAGCGATCACATCAATCCGAGCGATCACATCAAACCGAGCGATCACATCAAACCGAGCGATCACATCAAACCGAGCGATCACATCAAACCGAGCGATCACATCAAACCGAGCGATCACATCAAACTGAGCGATCACATCAAACCGAGCGATCACATCAAACCGAGCGATCACATCAATCCGAGCGATCACATCAAACCGAGCGATCACATCAAACCGAGCGATCACATCAATCCGAGCGATCACAGCAAACCGAGCGATCACATCAATCCGAGCGATCACATCAATCCGAGCGATCACATCAATCCGAGCGATCACATCAATCCGAGCGATCACATCAATCCGAGCGATCACATCAATCCGAGCGATCACATCAATCCGAGCGATCACATCAATCCGAGCGATCACATCAAACCGAGCGATCACATCAAACTGAGCGATCACATCAATCCGAGCGATCGCATCAATGCGAGCGATCACAGCAAACCGAGCGATCACATCAATCCGAGCGATCACATCAATCCGAGCGATCACATCAATCCGAGCGATCACATCAAACCGAGCGATCACATCAATCCGAGCGATCACATCAAACCGAGCGATCACATCAATCCGAGCGATCACATCAATCCGAGCGATCACATCAATCCGAGCGATCACATCAATCCGAGCGATCACATCAAACCGAGCGATCACATCAATCCGAGCGATCACATCAAACCGAGCGATCACATCAATCCGAGCGATCACATCAATCCGAGCGATCACATCAAACCGAGCGATCACATCAATCCGAGCGATCACATCAAACCGAGCGATCACATCAATCCGAGCGATCACAGCAATCCGAGCGATCACATCAAACCGAGCGATCACAGCAATCCAAGCGATCACATCAATCCGAGCGATCACATCAATCCGAGCAATCACATCAATCCGAGCAATCACATCAATCCGAGCGATCACATCAAACCGAGCGATCACATCAATCCGAGCAATCACATCAATCCGAGCGATCACATCAATCCGAGCGATCACATCAATCCGAGCGATCACATCAATCCGAGCGATCACATCAATCCGAGCGATCACAGCAATCCGAGCGATCGCAGCAATCCGAGCGATCACATCAATCCGAGCGATCACATCAATCCGAGCGATCACAGCAAACCGAGCGATCACATCAATCCGAGCGATCACATCAAACCGAGCGATCACATCAAACCGAGCGATCACATCAAACTGAGCGATCATATCAAACCGAGAGATCACATCAAACCGAGCGATCACATCAATCCGAGCGATCACATCAAACCGAGCGATCACATCAAACTGAGCGATCACATCAAACCGAGCGATCACATCAAACCGAGCGATCACATCAAACCGAGCGATCACATCAATCCGAGCGATCACATCAAACCGAGCGATCACATCAATCCGAGCGATCACATCAATCCGAGCGATCACATCAATCCGAGCGATCACATCAAACTGAGCGATCACATCAAACCGAGCGATCACATCAATCCGAGCGATCACATCAATCCGAGCGATCACATCAATCCGAGCGATCACATCAATCCGAGCGATCACATCAAACCGAGCGATCACATCAAACTGAGCGATCACATCAATGCGAGCGATCACATCAATCCGAGCGATCACATCAATCCGAGCGATCACATCAATCCGAGCGATCACATCAATCCGAGCGATCACATCAATCCGAGCGATCACATCAATCCGAGCGATCACATCAAACCGAGCGATCACATCAATCCGAGCGATCACATCAATCCGAGCGATCACATCAATCCGAGCGATCACATCAATCCGAGCGATCACATCAATCCGAGCGATCACATCAAACCGAGCGATCACATCAAACTGAGCGATCACATCAATGCGAGCGATCACATCAATCCGAGCGATCACATCAATCCGAGCGATCACATCAATCCGAGCGATCACATCAATCCGAGCGATCACATCAATCCGAGCGATCACATCAAACCGAGCGATCACATCAATCCGAGCGATCACATCAATCCGAGCGATCACATCAATCCGAGCGATCACATCAATCCGAGCGATCACATCAATCCGAGCGATCACATCAAACCGAGCGATCACATCAAACCGAGCGATCACATCAATGCGAGCGATCACATCAATCCGAGCGATCACATCAATCCGAGCGATCACATCAATCCGAGCGATCACATCAATCCGAGCGATCACATCAATCCGAGCGATCACATCAAACCGAGCGATCACATCAATCCGAGCGATCACATCAATCCGAGCGATCACATCAAACCGAGCGATCACAGCAATCCGAGCGATCACATCAATCCGAGCAATCACATCAATCCGAGCGATCACAGCAATCCGAGCGATCACATCAATCCGAGCGATCACATCAATCCGAGCAATCACATCAATCCGAGCGATCACAGCAATCCGAGCGATCACATCAATCCGAGCGATCACATCAATCCGAGCGATCACATCAATCCGAGCGATCACATCAATCCGAGCGATCACATCAATCCGAGCGATCACATCAATCCGAGCGATCACATCAATCCGAGCAATCACATCAATCCGAGCGATCACATCAATCCGAGCGATCACATCAAACCGAGCGATCACATCAATCCGAGCGATCACATCAATCCGAGCGATCACATCAATCCGAGCGATCACATCAATCCGAGCGATCACATCAATCCGAGCGATCACATCAATCCGAGCGATCACATCAAACCGAGCGATCACATCAATCCGAGCGATCACATCAATCCGAGCGATCACATCAAACCGAGCGATCATATCAATCCGAGCGATCACATCAATCCGAGCGATCACATCAATCCGAGCGATCACATCAATCCGAGCGATCACATCAATCCGAGCGATCACATCAAACCGAGCGATCATATCAATCCGAGCGATCACATCAATCCGAGCGATCACATCAATCCGAGCGATCACATCAATCCGAGCGATCACATCAATCCGAGCGATCACATCAATCCGAGCGATCACATCAAACCGAGCGATCACATCAATCCGAGCGATCACATTAATCCGAGCAATCACATCAATCCGAGCGATCACATTAATCCGAGCAATCACATCAATCCGAGCGATCACATCAATCCGAGCGATCACATTAATCCGAGCAATCACATCAATCCGAGCGATCACATTAATCCGAGCAATCACATCAATCCGAGCGATCACATCAATCCGAGCGATCACATCAATCCGAGCGATCACATCAATCCGAGCAATCACATCAATCCGAGCGATCACATCAATCCGAGCGATCACATCAATCCGAGCGATCACATCAATCCGAGCGATCACATCAATCCGAGCGATCACATCAATCCGAGCTATCACATCAATCCGAGCGATCACATCAAACCGAGCGATCACAGCAATCCGAGCGATCACATCAATCCGAGTGATTGCAGCAATCCGAGCGATCACAGCAATCCGAGCGATCACATCAATCCGAGCAATCACATCAATCCGAGCGATAACATCAATCCGAGCGATCACATCAAACCGAGCAATCACATCAATCCGAGCGATCACATCAATCCGAGCGATCACATCAATCCGAGCGATCACATCAAACCGAGCGATCACATCAATCCGAGCGATCACATCAAACCGAGCGATCACATCAATCCGAGCGATCACATCAAACCGAGCGATCACATCAAACCGAGCGATCACATCAATCCGAGTGATCACATCAATCCGAGCGATCACATCAATCCGAGCGATCACATCAATCCGAGCGATCGCAGCAATCCGAGCGATCGCATCAATCCGAGCGATCATATCAATCCGAGCGATCACATCAATCCGAGCGATCACATCAAACCGAGCGATCACATCAATCCGAGCGATCACATCAATCCGAGCGATCACATCAAACCGAGCGATCACATCAATCCGAGCGATCACAGCAATCCGAGCGATCACATCAATCCGAGCGATCACATCAAACCGAGCGATCACATCAATCCGAGCGATCACATCAAACCGAGCGATCACATCAATCCGAGCGATCACATCAATCCGAACGATCACATCAATCCGAGCGATCACATCAATCCGAGCGATCACATCAAACCGAGCGATCACATCAATCCGAGCGATCACATCAATCCGAGCGATCACATCAATCCGAGCGATCACATCAATCCGAGCGATCACATCAATCCGAGCGATCACATCAATCCGAGCGATCACATCAAACCGAGCGATCACATCAATCCGAGCAATCACATCAATCCAAGCAATCACATCAAACCGAGCGATCACATCAATCCGAGCGATCACATCAAACCGAGTGATCACATCAATCCGAGCGATCGCATCAATCCGAGCGATCACATCAATCCGAGCGATCACATCAAACCGAGCGATCACATCAATCCGAGCGATCACATCAATCCGAGCAATCACATCAAACCGAGCGATCACATCAATCCGAGCGATCACATGAATCCGAGCGATCACATCAAACCGAGCGATCACATCAATCCGAGCGATCACATCAATCCGAGCAATCACATCAATCCGAGCGATCACATCAATCCGAGCGATCACATCAAACCGAGCAATCACATCAAACCGAGCAATCACATCAATCCGAGCGATCACATCAAACCGAGCGATCACATCAATCCGAGCGATCACATCAATCCGAGCGATCACATCAATCCGAGCGATCACATCAAACCGAGCGATCACAGCAATCCGAGCGATCACATCAAACCGAGCGATCACATCAATCCAAGCGATCACAGCAATCCGAGCGATCACATCAATCCAAGCGATCACAGCAATCCGAGCGATCACATCAATCCAAGCGATCACATCAATCCAAGCGATCACATCAATCCAAGCGATCACAGCAATCCGAGCGATCACATCAATCCGAGCGATCACATCAATCCGAGCGATCACATCAATCCGAGCGATCACATCAAACCGAGCGATCACAGCAATCCGAGCAATCACATCAATCCGAGCAATCACATCAATCCGAGCGATCACATCAATCCAAGCGATCACATCAATCCGAGCGATCACATCAATCCGAGCGATCACATCAAACCGAGCGATCACATCAATCCGAGCGATCACATCAATCCGAGCGATCACATCAATCCGAGCAATCACATCAATCCGAGCGATCACATCAAACCGAGCGATCACATCAATCCGAGCGATCACAGCAATCCGAACGATCACATCAAACCGAGCGATCACAGCAATCCAAGCGATCACATCAATCCGAGCGATCACATCAATCCGAGCAATCACATCAATCCGAGCGATCACATCAATCCGAGCGATCACATCAATCCGAGCGATCACATCAATCCGAGCGATCACATCAATCCGAGCGATCGCAGCAATCCGAGCAATCACATCAATCCGAGCGATCACATCAATCCGAGCGATCACATCAATCCGAGCGATCACATCAATCCGAGCGATCACATCAAACCGAGCGATCACATCAAACCGAGCGATCACATCAAACCGAGCGATCACATCAAACCGAGCGATCACATCAAACCGAGCAATCACATCAATCCGAGCGATCACATCAATCCGAGCAATCACATCAAACCGAGCGATCACATCAATCCGAGCGATCACATCAATCCGAGCGATCACATCAAACCGAGCGATCACATCAAACCGAGCAATCGCAGCAATCCGAGTGATCACATCAATCCGAGCGATCACATCAAACCGAGCGATCACATCAAACCAAGCGACCACATCAATCCGAGCAATCACATCAATCCGAGCGATCACATCAATCCGAGCGATCACATCAATCCGAGCGATCACATCAATCCGAACAATCACATCAATCCGAGCAATCAAATCAATCCGAGCGATCACATCAAGCCGAGCGATCACATCAATCCGAGCGATCACAGCAATCCGAGCGATCACATCAATCCGAGCGATCACATCAATCCGAGCGATCACATCAAACCGAGCAATCGCAGCAATCCGAGCGATCACATCAATCCGAGCGATCACAGCAATCCGAGCGATCACATCAATCCGAGCGATCACATCAATCCGAGCAATCACATCAATCCGAGCGATCACATCAATCCGAGCGATCACATCAAACCGAGTGATCACATCAATCCAAGCGATCACATCAAACCGAGCGATCACATCAATCCGAGCGATCACATCAATCCGAGCGATCACATCAATCCGAGCAATCACAGCAATCCGAGCGATCACATCAATCCGAGCGATCACATCAATCCGAGCGATCACATCAATCCGAGCGATCACATCAATCCGAGCAATCACATCAATCCGAGCAATCACAGCAATCCAAGCGATCACATCAATCCGAGCGATCACATCAAACCGAGCGATCACATCAATCCGAGCGATCACATCAATCCGAGCGATCACATCAATCCGAGCGATCACATCAATCCGAGCGATCACATCAATCCGAGCGATCACATCAATCCGAGCGATCACATCAATCCGAGCGATCACATCAATCCGAGCAATCACATCAAACCGAGCGATCACATCAATCCGAGCGATCACATCAATCCGAGCGATCACATCAATCCGAGCGATCACATCAATCCGAGCAATCACATCAAACCGAGCGATCACATCAATCCGAGCAATCACATCAATCCGAGCGATCACATCAATCCGAGCGATCACATCAATCCGAGCGATCACATCAATCCGAGCGATAACATCAAACCGAGCGATCACATCAAACCGAGCGATCACATCAATCCGAGCGATCACATCAATCCGAGCAATCACATCAATCCGAGCGATCACATCAAACCGAGCGATCACATCAATCCGAGCGATCACATCAATCCGAGCGATTACATCAATCCGAGCAATCACATCAATCCGAGCGATCACATCAAACCGAGCGATCACATCAATCCGAGCGATCACATCAAACCGAGCGATCACATCAAACCGAGCAATCACATCAATCCGAGCGATCACATCAAACCGAGCAATCACATCAATCCGAGCGATCACATCAATCCGAGCGATCACATCAATCCGAGCGATCGCAGCAATCCGAGCGATCACATCAATCCGAGCGATCACATCAAACCGAGCGACCACATCAATCCGAGCGATCACATCAATCCGAGCGATCACATCAATCCGAGCGATCACATCAATCCGAGCGATCACATCAAACCGAGCGATCACATCAATCCGAGCGATCACATCAAACCGAGCGATCACATCAATCCGAGCGATCACATCAAACCGAGCGATCACATCAAACCGAGCAATCACATCAATCCGAGCGATCACATCAATCCGAGCGATCACATCAATCCGAGCGATCACATCAATCCAAGCGATCACATCAAACCGAGCGATCACATCAATCCGAGCGATCACATCAAACCGAGCGATCACATCAAACCGAGCAATCACATCAATCCGAGCGATCACATCAATCCGAGCGATCACATCAATCCGAGCGATCACATCAATCCGAGCGATCACATCAAACCGAGCGATCGCATCAATCCGAGCAATCACAGCAATCCGAGCGATCACATCAAACCGAGCGATCACATCAATCCGAGCGATCACATCAATCCGAGCAATCACATCAATCCGAGCGATCACATCAATCCGAGCGATCACATCAATCCGAGCAATCACATCAATCCGAGCAATCACATCAATCCGAGCGATCACATCAATCCGAGCGATCACATCAATCCGAGCGATCACATCAATCCGAGCGATCACATCAATCCGAGCGATCACATCAATCCGAGCGATCACAGCAATCCGAGCGATCACATCAATCCGAGCGATCACATCAAACCGAGCGATCACATCAATCCGAGCGATCACATCAATCCGAGCAATCACATCAATCCGAGCGATCACATCAATCCGAGCGATCACATCAATCCGAGCGATCACATCAATCCGAGCGATCACATCAATCCGAGCGATCACAGCAATCCGAGCGATCACATCAATCCGAGCGATCACATCAAACCGAGCGATCACATCAAACCGAGCGATCACATCAAACCGAGCGATCACATCAAACCGAGCGATCACATCAATCCGAGCGATCACATCAATCCGAGCAATCACATCAATCCGAGCGATCACATCAAACCGACCAATCACATCAATCCGAGCGATCACATCAATCCGAGCGATCACATCAATCCGAGCGATCACAGCAATCCGAGCGATCGCATCAATCCGAGCGATCACATCAATCCGAGCGATCACATCAATCCAAACGATCACATCAATCCGAGCGATCACATCAAACCGAGCGATCACATCAATCCGAGCGATCACATCAATCCGAGCGATCACATCAAACCGAGCAATCACATCAATCCGAACGATCACATCAAACCGAGCGATCACATCAATCCGAGCGATCACATCAAACCGAGCGATCACATCAAACCGAGCGATCACATCAAACCGAGCGATCACATCAATCCGAGCGATCACATCAAACCGAGCGATCACATCAATCCGAGCGATCACATCAATCCGAGCGATCACATCAATCCGAGCGATCACAGCAATCCGAGCGATCGCATCAATCCGAGCGATCACATCAATCCGAGCGATCACATCAATCCGAGCGATCACATCAAACCGAGCGATCACATCAATCCGAGCGATCACATCAAACCGAGCGATCACATCAATCCGAACGATCACATCAAACCGAGCGATCACATCAATCCGAGCGATCACATCAATCCGAGCGATCGCATCAATCCGAGCGATCACATCAAACCGAGCGATCACATCAATCCGAGCGATCACATCAATCCGAGCGATCACATCAATCCGAGCAATCACATCAAACCGAGCAATCACATCAATCCGAGCGATCACATCAAACCGAGCGATCACAGCAATCCGAGCGATCACATCAAACCGAGCGATCACATCAAACCGAGCGATCACATCAATCCGAGCGATCACATCAATCCGAGCGATCACATCAATCCGAGCGATCACAGCAATCCGAGCGATCACATCAAACCGAGCGATCACATCAAACCGAGCGATCACATCAATCCGAGCGACCACATCAATCCGAGCAATCACATCAAACCGAGCGATCACATCAATCCGAGCGATCACATCAAACCGAGCGATCACATCAATCCGAGCGATCACATCAATCCGAGCGATCACATCAATCCGAGCGATCACATCAAACTGAGCGATCCCATCAATCCGAGCAATCACATCAAACCGAGCGATCACATCAAACCGAGCGATCACATCAATCCGAGCGATCACATCAATCCGAGCAATCACATCAATCCGAGCGATCACATCAAACCGAGCGATCACATCAATCCGAGCGATCACATCAATCCGAGCGATCACATCAATCCGAGCGATCACATCAATCCGAGCGATCACATCAATCCGAGCAATCACATCAATCCGAGCGATCACAGCAATCCGAGCGATCACATCAAACCGAGCGATCACATCAATCCGAGCGATCACATCAAACCGAGCGATCACATCAATCCGAGCGATAACATCAATCCGAGCAATCACATCAATCCGAGCAATCACATCAATCCGAGCGATAACATCAATCCGAGCAATCACATCAATCCGAGCGATCACAGCAATCCGAGCGATCACATTAATCCGAGCGATCACATCAAACCGAGCAATCACATCAATCCGAGCAATCACATCAATCCGAGCGATCACAGCAATCCGAGCGATCACATCAATCCGAGCGATCACATCAATCCGAGCGATCACATCAATCCGAGCGATCACATCAATCCGAGCGATCACATCAATCCGAGCGATCACATCAATCCGAGCGATCACATCAATCCGAGCGATCACATCAATCCGAGCGATCACATCAAACCGAGCGATCACATCAATCCGAGCGATCACATCAATCCGAGCGATCACATCAATCCGAGCGATCACATCAATCCGAGCGATCACATCAATCCGAGCGATCACATCAATCCGAGCGATCACATCAATCCGAGCGATCACATCAAACCGAGCGATCACATCAATCCGAGCGATCACATCAATCCGAGCGATCACATCAATCCGAGCAATCACATCAAACCGAGCAATCACATCAAACCGAGCAATCACATCAATCCGAGCAATCACATCAATCCGAGCGATCACATCAATCCGAGCAATCACATCAAACCGAGCAATCACATCAATCCGAGCAATCACATCAATCCGAGCGATCACATCAATCCGAGCGATCACATCAATCCGAGCAATCACATCAAACCGAGCAATCACATCAAACCGAGCAATCACATCAATCCGAGCAATCACATCAATCCGAGCGATCACATCAATCCGAGCGATCACATCAAACCGAGCGATCACATCAATCCGAGCGATCACATCAATCCGAGCGATCACATCAAACCGAGCGATCGCATCAATCCGAGCGATCACATCAATCCGAGCGATCACATCAATCCGAGCGATCACATCAATCCGAGCGATCACATCAATCCGAACAATCACATCAATCCGAGCGATCACATCAATCCGAGCGATCACATCAATCCGAGCGATCACATCAATCCGAGCGATCACATCAAACCGAGCGATCACATCAATCCGAGCGATCACATCAATCCGAGCGATCACATCAATCCGAGCGATCACATCAATCCGAGCGATCACATCAATCCGAGCGATCACATCAATCCGAGCGATCACATCAATCCGAGCGATCACATCAAACCGAGCGATCACATCAATCCGAGCGATCACATCAACCCGAGCAATCACATCAATCCGAGCAATCACATCAATCCGAGCGATCACATCAATCCGAGCAATCACATCAATCCGAGCGATCACATCAAACCGAGCGATCACATCAATCCGAGCAATCACATCAATCCGAGCGATCACATCAATCCGAGCAATCACATCAATCCGAGCAATCACATCAAACCGAGCGATCACATCAATCCGAGCGATCACATCAATCCGAGCGATCACATCAATCCGAGCAATCACATCAATCCGAGCGATCACATCAAACCGAGCGATCACATCAATCCGAGCGATCACATCAATCCGAGCGATCACATCAATCCGAGCGATCACATCAATCCGAGCAATCACATCAAACCGAGCAATCACATCAATCCGAGCGATCACATCAATCCGAGCGATCACATCAATCCGAGCGATCACAGCAATCCGAGCGATCACAGCAATCCGAGCGATCACAGCAATCCGAGCGATCACATTAATCCGAGCGATCACATCAATCCGAGCGATCACATCAATCCGAGCGATCACATCAATCCGAGCGATCACATCAATCCGAGCGATCACATCAAACCGAGCGATCACATCAATCCGAGCGATCACATCAAACCGAGCGATCACATCAATCCGAGCGATCACATCAATCCGAGCAATCACATCAATCCGAGCGATCACATCAATCCGAGCGATCACAGCAATCCGAGCGATCACATCAATCCGAGCGATCACATCAATCCGAGCGATCACATCAATCCGAGCGATCACATCAAACCGAGCGATCACATCAATCCGAGCGATCACATCAATCCGAGCGATCACATCAATCCGAGCGATCACATCAATCCGAGCGATCACATCAAACCGAGCGATCGCATCAATCCGAGCGATCACATCAATCCGAGCGATCACATCAATCCGAGCGATCACATCAATCCGAGCGATCACATCAAACCGAGCGATCACATCAATCCGAGCGATCACATCAATCCGAGTGATCACATCAATCCGAGCGATAACATCAATCCGAGCGATCACATCAATCCGAGCGATCACATCAAACCGAGTGATCACATCAATCCGAGTGACCACATCAATCCGAGCGATCACAGCAATCCGAGCGATCACATCAATCCGAGCGATCACATCAAACCGAGTGATCACATCAATCCGAGTGACCACATCAATCCGAGCGATCACAGCAATCCGAGCGATCACATCAATCCGAGCGATCACATCAATCCGAGCGATCACATCAATCCGAGCGATCACAGCAATCCGAGCGATCACATCAATCCGAGTGACCACATCAATCCGAGCGATCACATCAATCCGAGCGATCGCAGCAATCCGAGCAATCACATCAATCCGAGCGATCACATCAATCCGAGCGATCACATCAATCCGAGTGATCACATCAATCCGAGCGATCACATCAATCCGAGCGATCACATCAATCCGAGCGATCGCAGCAATCCGAGCAATCACATCAATCCGAGCGATCACATCAATCCGAGCGATCACATCAATCCGAGTGATCACATCAATCCGAGCGATCACATCAATCCGAGCGATCACATCAAACCGAGCGATCACATCAATCCGAGCGATCACATCAATCCGAGCGATCACATCAATCCGAGCAATCACATCAATCCGAGCGATCACATCAATCCGAGCGATCACAGCAATCCGAGCGATCACATCAATCCGAGCAATCACATCAATCCGAGCGATCACATCAATCCGAGCGATCACATCAATCCGAGCGATCACAGCAATCCGAGCGATCACATCAATCCGAGCAATCACATCAATCCGAGCGATCACATCAATCCGAGCGATCACATCAATCCGAGCGATCACATCAATCCGAGCAATCACATCAATCCGAGCGATAACATCAATCCGAGCGATCACATCAATCCGAGCGATCACATCAATCCGAGCGATCACATCAAACCGAGCGATCACATCAATCCGAGCGATCACATCAATCCGAGCGACCACATCAATCCGAGCGATCACATCAATCCGAGCGATCACATCAATCCGAGCGATCACATCAATCCGAGCAATCGCATCAATCCGAGCGATAACATCAATCCGAGCGATCACATCAATCCGAGCGACCACATCAATCCGAGCGATCACATCAATCCGAGCGATCACATCAATCCGAGCGATCACATCAATCCGAGCGATCACATCAATCCGAGCGATCACATCAAACCGAGCGATCACATCAATCCGAGCGATCACATCAATCCAAGCAATCACATCAATCCGAGCGATCACATCAATCCGAGCGATCACATCAAACCGAGCAATCACATCAATCCGAGCGATCACATCAAACCGAGCGATCACATCAAACCGAGCAATCGCATCAATCCGAACAATCACAGCAATCCCAGCGATCACATCAATCCGAGCGATCACATCAATCCGAGCGATCACATCAAACCGAGCGATCACATCAATCCGAGCGATCACATCAAACCGAGCGATCACATCAATCCGAGCGATCACATCAATCCGAGCGATCACATCAAACCGAGCGATCACATCAAACCGAGCGATCACATCAATCCGAGCTATCACATCAATCCGAGCGATCACATCAATCCGAGCGATCACATCAAACCGAGCGATCACATCAATCCGAGCGATCACATCAATCCGAGCGATCACATCAATCCGAGCGATCACATCAATCCGAGCGATCACATCAAACCGAGCGATCACATCAATCCGAGCGATCACATCAATCCGAGCGATCACATCAATCCGAGCGATCGCAGCAATCCGAGCGACCACATCAATCCGAGCGATCACATCAATCCAAGCGATCACATCAATCCGAGCGATCACATCAATCCGAGCAATCACATCAATCCGAGCGATCACATCAATCCGAGCGATCACATCAAACCGAGCGATCACATCAATCCGAGCGATCACATCAATCCGAGCGATCACATCAAACCGAGCGATCACATCAATCCGAGCGATCACATCAATCCGAGCGATCACATCAATCCGAGCGATCGCAGCAATCCGAGCGACCACATCAATCCGAGCGATCACATCAATCCAAGCGATCACATCAATCCGAGCGATCACATCAATCCGAGCAATCACATCAATCCGAGCGATCACATCAATCCGAGCGATCACATCAATCCGAGCGATCACATCAATCCGAGCGATCACATCAATCCAAGCGATCACATCAAACCGAGCGATCACATCAATCCGAGCGATCACATCAATCCGAGCGATCACATCAAACCGAGCGATCACAGCAATCCGAGCGATAACATCAATCCGAGCAATCGCAGCAGTCCGAGCGATCACATCAATCCGAGCGATCACATCAATCCGAGCGATCACATCAATCCGAGCGATCACATCAATCCGAGCAATCACATCAATCCGAGCAATCACATCAATCCGAGCGATCACATCAATCCGAGCGATCACATCAAACCGAGCGATCACATCAATCCGAGCGATCACATCAATCCGAGCGATCACATCAATCCGAGCGATAACATCAAACCGAGCGATCACATCAATCCGAGCGATAACATCAAACCGAGCGATCACATCAATCCGAGCGATAACATCAAACCGAGCGATCACATCAATCCGAGCAATCACATCAATCCGAGCAATCACAGCAATCCGAGCAATCACATCAATCCGAGCGATAACATCAAACCGAGCGATCACATCAATCCGAGCGATCACATCAAACCGAGCGATCACATCAATCCGAGCGATCACATCAATCCGAGCGATCACATCAATCCGAGCAATCACATCAATCCGAGCGATCACATCAATCCGAGCGATCACATCAATCCAAGCGATCACATCAATCCGAGCGATCACA
Organism: Anomaloglossus baeobatrachus; assembly: GCF_048569485.1. Lineage (NCBI taxonomy): Eukaryota > Metazoa > Chordata > Amphibia > Anura > Aromobatidae > Anomaloglossus > Anomaloglossus baeobatrachus. The sequence continues at coordinate 3,921,032 of NC_134353.1, read as the reverse complement.
GCAATCCGAGCGATCACATCAAACCGAGCGATCACATCAATCCGAGCGACCACATCAATCTGAGCGATCACATCAATCCGAGCGATCACATCAATCCGAGCGATCACATCAATCCGAGCGATCACATCAAACCGAGCGATTGCAGCAATCCGAGCGATCACATCAATCCGAGCAATCACATCAATCCGAGCGATCACATCAATCCGAGCGATCACATTAATCCGAGCGATCACATCAATCCGAGCGATCACATCAATCCGAGCGATCACATTAATCCGAGCGATCACATCAATCCGAGCGATCACATTAATCCGAGCGATCACATCAATCCGAGCGATCACATTAATCCGAGCGATCACATCAAACCGAGCGATCACATCAATCCGAGCGATCACATCAATCCGAGCAATCACATCAATCCGAGCGATCACATCAATCCGAGCGATCGCATCAAACCGAGCGATCACATCAATCCGAGCGATCACATCAATCCGAGCGATCACATCAATCCGAGCGATCACAGCAATCCGAGCGATCACATCAATCCGAGCGATCACATCAATCCGAGCGATCACATTAATCCGAGCGATCACATCAATCCGAGCGATCACATCAATCCGAGCGATCACATCAATCCGAGCGATCACATCAATCCGAGCGATCACATCAATCCGAGCGATCACATTAATCCGAGCGATCACATCAATCCGAGCGATCACATTAATCCGAGCGATCACATCAATCCGAGCGATCACATTAATCCGAGCGATCACATCAATCCGAGCGATCACATCAATCCGAGCGATCACATCAATCCGAGCAATCACATCAATCCGAGTGATCACATCAATCCGAGCGATCACATCAATCCGAGCGATCACATCAATCCGAGCGATCACAGCAAACCGAGCGATCACATCAATCCGAGCGATCACATCAATCCGAGCGATCACATCAATCCGAGCAATCGCAGCAATCCGAGCAATCACATCAATCCGAGCGATCACATCAAACCGAGCAATCACATCAAACCAAGCGATCACATCAAACCGAGCGATCACATCAATCCGAGCGATCACATCAATCCGAGCGATCACATCAATCCGAGCGATCACATCAATCCGAGCGATCACATCAATCCGAGCGATCACATCAATCCGAGCGATCACATCAAACCGAGCGATTGCAGCAATCCGAGCGATCACATCAAACCGAGCGATCACATCAATCCGAGCGATCACATCAATCCGAGCGATCACATCAAACCAAGCGATCACATCAAACCGAGCGATCACATCAATCCGAGCGATCACATCAATCCGAGCGATCACATCAATCCGAGCAATCGCAGCAATCCGAGCGATCACATCAAACCGAGCGATCACATCAATCCGAGCGATCACATCAAACCGAGCGATTGCAGCAATCCGAGCGATAACATCAATCCGAGCAATCGCAGCAATCCGAGCGATCACATCAAACCGAGCGATCACATCAATCCGAGCGATCACATCAAACCGAGCGATTGCAGCAATCCGAGCGATCGCAGCAATCCAAGCGATCACATCAAACCGAGCGATCACATCAAACCGAGCGATCACATCAATCCGAGCGATCACATCAATCCGAGCGATCACATCAATCCGAGCGATCACATCAATCCGAGCAATCACATCAATCCGAGCGATCACATCAATCCGAGCGATCACATCAATCCGAGCGATCACATCAATCCGAGCGATCACATCAATCCGAGCGATCACATCAATCCGAGCGATCGCATCAAACCGAGCGATCACATCAAACCGAGCGATCACATCAAACCGAGCGATCACATCAATCCGAGCGATCACATCAATCCGAGCGATCACATCAATCCGAGCGATCACATCAATCCGAGCAATCGCATCAATCCGAGCGATCACATCAATCCGAGCGATCACATCAATCCGAGCGATCACATCAATCCGAGCGATCACATCAATCCGAGCAATCGCATCAATCCGAGCAATCGCATCAATCCGAGCGATCACATCAATCCGAGCGATCACATCAATCCGAGCAATCGCATCAATCCGAGCGATAACATCAATCCGAGCGATCACATCAAACCGAGCGATCACATCAAACCGAGCGATCACATCAATCCGAGCGATCACATCAAACCGAGAGATCACATCAATCCGAGCGATCACATCAATCCGAGCGATCACATCAATCCGAGCGATCACATCAAACCGAGCGATCACATCAATCCGAGCGATCACATCAAACCGAGCGATCACATCAAACCGAGCGATCACATCAAACCGAGCGATCACATCAAACCGAGCGATCACATCAATCCGAGCGATCACATCAAACCGAGAGATCACATCAATCCGAGCGATCGCATCAAACCGAGCAATCACATCAATCCGAGCGATCACATCAATCCGAGCGATCACATCAAACCGAGCGATCACATCAATCCGAGCGATCACATCAATCCGAGCGATCACATCAATCCGAGCGATCGCATCAAACCGAGCAATCACATCAATCCGAGCGATCACATCAATCCGAGCGATCGCATCAAACCGAGCGATCACATCAATCCGAGCGATCACATCAATCCGAGCGATCACATCAATCCGAGCGATCACATCAATCCGAGCGATCACATCAATCCGAGCGATCGCATCAAACCGAGCGATCACATCAATCCGAGCGATCACATCAAACCGAGCGATCACATCAATCCGAGCGATCACATCAATCCGAGCGATCACATCAATCCGAGCGATCACATCAATCCGAGCAATCGCATCAATCCGAGCGATCACATCAATCCGAGCGATCACATCAATCCGAGCGATCACATCAATCCGAGCGATCACATCAATCCGAGCAATCGCATCAATCCGAGCAATCGCATCAATCCGAGCGATCACATCAATCCGAGCGATCACATCAATCCGAGCAATCGCATCAATCCGAGCGATAACATCAATCCGAGCGATCACATCAAACCGAGCGATCACATCAAACCGAGCGATCACATCAATCCGAGCGATCACATCAAACCGAGAGATCACATCAATCCGAGCGATCACATCAATCCGAGCGATCACATCAATCCGAGCGATCACATCAAACCGAGCGATCACATCAATCCGAGCGATCACATCAAACCGAGCGATCACATCAAACCGAGCGATCACATCAAACCGAGCGATCACATCAAACCGAGCGATCACATCAATCCGAGCGATCACATCAAACCGAGAGATCACATCAATCCGAGCGATCGCATCAAACCGAGCAATCACATCAATCCGAGCGATCACATCAATCCGAGCGATCACATCAAACCGAGCGATCACATCAATCCGAGCGATCACATCAATCCGAGCGATCACATCAATCCGAGCGATCGCATCAAACCGAGCAATCACATCAATCCGAGCGATCGCATCAATCCGAGCGATCACATCAATCCGAGCGATCGCATCAAACCGAGCGATCACATCAATCCGAGCGATCACATCAATCCGAGCAATCACATCAAACCGAGCGATCACATCAATCCGAGCGATCACATCAATCCGAGCGATCACATCAATCCGAGCGATCACATCAATCCGAGCGATCACATCAATCCGAGCAATCGCATCAATCCGAGCGATCACATCAATCCGAGCGATCGCATCAATCCGAGCGATAACATCAATCCGAGCGATCACATCAAACCGAGCGATCACATCAAACCGAGCGATCATATCAATCCGAGCGATCACATCAAACCGAGAGATCACATCAATCCGAGCGATCACATCAATCCGAGCGATCACATCAATCCGAGCGATCACATCAATCCGAGTGATCACAGCAAACCGAGCGATCACATCAATCCGAGCGATCACATCAATCCGAGCGATCACATCAAACCGAGCGATCACATCAATCCGAGCGATCACATCAAACCGAGCGATCACATCAATCCGAGTGATCACAGCAAACCGAGCGATCACATCAATCCGAGCGATCACATCAATCCGAGCGATCACATCAATCCGAGCGATCACATCAATCCGAGCGATCACATCAATCCGAGCGATCACATCAATCCGAGCGATCACATCAATCCGAGCGATCACATCAATCCGAGCAATCGCATCAATCCGAGCGATAACATCAATCCGAGCGATCACATCAATCCGAGCGATCACATCAATCCGAGCGATCACATCAATCCGAGCGATCACATCAATCCGAGTGACCACATCAATCCGAGCGACCACATCAATCCGAGCGATCACATCAATCCGAGCGATCACATCAATCCGAGCGACCACATCAAACCGAGCGATCACATCAATCCGAGCGATCACATCAATCCGAGCGATCACATCAAACTGAGCGATCACATCAATCCGAGCGATCACATCAATCCGAGCGATCACATCAAACCGAGCGATCACATCAATCCGAGCGATCACATCAAACCGAGCGATCACATCAATCCGAGCAATCGCATCAATCCGAGCGATAACATCAATCCGAGCGATCACATCAAACCGAGCGATCACATCAAACCGAGCGATCACATCAATCCGAGCGATCACATCAAACCGAGAGATCACATCAATCCGAGCGATCACATCAATCCGAGCGATCACATCAATCCGAGCGATCACATCAATCCGAGTGATCACAGCAAACCGAGCGATCACATCAATCCGAGCGATCACATCAATCCGAGCGATCACATCAAACCGAGCGATCACATCAAACCGAGCGATCACAGCAATCCGAGTGATCACAGCAAACCGAGCGATCACATCAATCCGAGCGATCACATCAATCCGAGCAATCGCATCAATCCGAGCGATAACATCAATCCGAGCGATCACATCAATCCGAGCGATCCCATCAATCCGAGCGATCCCATCAATCCGAGCGATCACATCAATCCGAGCGATCACATCAATCCGAGCGATCACATCAATCCGAGCGATCACATCAATCCGAGCGATCACATCAATCCGAGCGACCACATCAATCCGAGCGACCACATCAATCCGAGCGATCACAGCAATCCGAGCGATCACATCAATCCGAGCGATCACATCAATCCGAGCGATCACATCAATCCGAGCGATCACATCAATCCGAGCGATCACATCAATCCGAGCGATCACATCAATCCGAGCGATCACATCAATCCGAGCGATCACATCAATCCGAGCGATCACATCAATCCGAGCGATCACATCAATCCGAGCGATCACATCAATCCGAGCGATCACATCAAACCGAGCGATCACATCAATCCGAGCGATCACATCAATCCGAGCGATCACAGCAATCCGAGCGATAACATCAATCCGAGCAATCGCAGCAATCCGAGCGATCACATCAATCCGAGCGATCACATCAATCCGAGCGATCACATCAATCCGAGCGACAACATCAATCCGAGCGACCACATCAATCCGAGCGATCACATCAATCCGAGCGATCACATCAATCCGAGCGATCACATCAATCCAAGCGATCACATCAATCCGAGCGATCACATCAATCCGAGCGATCACATCAAACCGAGCGATCACATCAATCCGAGCGATCACATCAATCCGAGCAATCACAGCAATCCGAGCGATCACATCAAACCGAGCGATCACATCAATCCGAGCGATCACATCAATCCGAGTGATCACATCAATCCGAGCGATCGCATCAAACCGAGCGATCACATCAATCCGAGCGATCACATCAATCCGAGCGATCACATCAATCCGAGCGATCACAGCAATCCGAGCGATCACATCAAACCGAGCGATCACATCAATCCGAGCGATCACATCAATCCGAGCGATCACATTAATCCGAGCGATCACATCAATCCGAGCGATCACATCAATCCGAGCGATCACATCAATCCGAGCAATCACATCAATCCGAGCGATCACATCAATCCGAGCGATCACATCAATCCGAGCGATCACATCAATCCGAGCGATCACAGCAAACCGAGCGATCACATCAATCCGAGCGATCACATCAATCCGAGCGATCACATCAAACCGAGCGATCACATCAAACCAAGCGATCACATCAAACCGAGCGATCACATCAATCCGAGCGATCACATCAATCCGAGCGATCACATCAATCCGAGCGATCACATCAATCCGAGCGATCACATCAATCCGAGCGATCACATCAATCCGAGCAATCACATCAATCCGAGCGATCACATCAATCCGAGCGATCACATCAATCTGAGCAATCACATCAAACCGAGCGATCACATCAATCCGAGCGATCACATCAAACCGAGCGATCACATCAATCCGAGCGATCACATCAATCCGAGCGATCACATCAAACCGAGCGATCACATCAATCCGAGCAATCACAGCAATCCGAGCGATCACATCAAACCAAGCGATCACATCAAACCGAGCGATCACATCAATCCGAGCGATCACATCAATCCGAGCGATCACATCAATCCGAGCGATCACATCAATCCGAGCGATCACATCAAACCGAGCGATCACATCAAACCGAGCGATCACATCAATCCGAGCGATCACATCAATCCGAGCGATCACATCAATCCGAGCGATCACATCAATCCGAGCGATCATATCAAACCGAGCGATCACATCAATCCAAGCGATCACATCAAACCGAGCGATCACATCAAACCGAGCGATTGCAGCAATCCGAGCGATCACATCAAACCGAGCGATCACATCAATCCGAGCGATCACATCAAACCGAGCGATCACATCAATCCGAGCGATCACATCAAACCGAGCGATCACATCAAACCGAGCGATCACATCAATCCGAGCGATCACATCAAACCGAGCGATCACATCAATCCGAGCGATCACATCAAACCGAGCGATCACATCAATCCGAGCAATCACATCAATCCGAGCGATCACATCAATCCGAGCGATCACATCAAACCGAGCGATCACATCAATCCGAGCGATCACATCAAACCGAGCAATCGCAGCAATCCGAGCGATCACATCAAACCGAGCGATCACATCAATCCGAGCGATCACAGCAATCCGAGCGATCACATCAATCCGAGCGATCACATCAAACCGAGCGATCACATCAAACCGAGCGATCACATCAAACCGAGCGATCACATCAAACCGAGCGATCACATCAATCCGAGCGATCACAGCAATCCGAGCGACCACATCAATCCGAGCGATCACATCAATCCGAGCGATCACATCAAACCGAGCGATCACATCAAACCGAGCGATCACATCAATCCGAGCAATCGCAGCAATCCGAGCGATCACATCAATCCGAGCGATCACATCAATCCGAGCAATCGCAGCAATCCGAGCGATCACATCAATCCGAGCAATCACATCAATCCGAGCGATCACATCAATCCGAGCGATCACATCAAACCGAGCGATCACATCAATCCGAGCGATCACATCAATCCGAGCGATCACATCAATCCGAGCGATCACATCAATCCGAGCGATCACATCAATCCGAGCAATCACATCAATCCGAGCGATCACATCAATCCGAGCGATCACATCAATCCGAGCGACCACATCAATCCGAGCGATCACATCAATCCGAGCGATCACATCAATCCGAGCGATCACATCAATCCGAGCGATCACATCAATCCGAGCGATCACATCAATCCGAGCGATCACATCAATCCGAGCGATCACATCAATCCGAGCGATCACATCAAACCGAGCGATCACATCAATCCGAGCGATCGCAGCAATCCGAGCGATAACATCAAACCGAGCAATCACATCAAACCGAGCGATCACATCAATCCGAGCGATAACATCAATCCGAGCGATCACAGCAATCCGAGCGATCACATCAATCCGAGCGATCACATCAAACCGAGCAATCACATCAATCCGAGCGATCACATCAATCCGAGCAATCGCAGCAATCCGAGCGATCACATCAATCCGAGCGATCACATCAATCCGAGCAATCACATCAATCCGAGCGATCACATCAATCCGAGCGATCACATCAATCCGAGCGATCACATCAATCCGAGCGATCACAGCAATCCGAGCGATCACATCAATCCGAGCAATCACATCAATCCGAGCGATCACATCAATCCGAGCAATCACATCAATCCGAGCGATCACATCAAACCGAGCGATCACATCAAACCGAGCGATCACATCAAACCGAGCGATCGCATCAATCCGAGCGATCACATCAATCCGAGCGATCACATCAATCCGAGCGATCACATCAAACCGAGCGATCACATCAATCCGAGCGATCGCATCAATCCGAGCGATCACATCAATCCGAGCGATCACATCAATCCGAGCAATCACATCAATCCGAGCGATCACATCAAACCGAGCGATCACATCAAACCGAGCGATCACATCAAACCGAGCGATCGCATCAATCCGAGCGATCACATCAATCCGAGCGATCACATCAATCCGAGCGATCACATCAAACCGAGCGATCACATCAATCCGAGCGATCACATCAATCCGAGCGATCACATCAATCCGAGCGATCACATCAATCCGAGCGATCACATCAATCCGAGCGATCACATCAATCCGAGCAATCACATCAATCCGAGCGATCACATCAATCCGAGCGATCACATCAATCCGAGCGATCACATCAAACCGAGCGATCACATCAATCCGAGCGATCACATCAATCCGAGCGATCACATCAATCCGAGCGATCACATCAATCCGAGCGATCACATCAATCCGAGCGATCACATCAATCCGAGCGATCACATCAATCCGAGCGATCACATCAATCCGAGCGATCACATCAATCCGAGCGATCACATCAATCCGAGCGATCACATCAAACCGAGCGATCACATCAATCCGAGCGATCACATCAATCCGAGCGATCACAGCAATCCGAGCGATAACATCAATCCGAGCAATCGCAGCAATCCGAGCGATCACATCAATCCGAGCGATCACATCAATCCGAGCGATCACATCAATCCGAGCGACCACATCAATCCGAGCGACCACATCAATCCGAGCGATCACATCAATCCGAGCGATCACATCAATCCGAGCGATCACATCAATCCAAGCGATCACATCAATCCGAGCGATCACATCAATCCGAGCGATCACATCAAACCGAGCGATCACATCAATCCGAGCGATCACATCAATCCGAGCAATCACAGCAATCCGAGCGATCACATCAAACCGAGCGATCACATCAATCCGAGCGATCACATCAATCCGAGTGATCACATCAATCCGAGCGATCGCATCAAACCGAGCGATCACATCAATCCGAGCGATCACATCAATCCGAGCGATCACATCAATCCGAGCGATCACAGCAATCCGAGCGATCACATCAAACCGAGCGATCACATCAATCCGAGCGATCACATCAATCCGAGCGATCACATTAATCCGAGCGATCACATCAATCCGAGCGATCACATCAATCCGAGCGATCACATCAATCCGAGCAATCACATCAATCCGAGCGATCACATCAATCCGAGCGATCACATCAATCCGAGCGATCACATCAATCCGAGCGATCACAGCAATCCGAGCGATCACATCAAACCGAGCGATCACATCAAACCGAGCGATCACATCAAACCAAGCGATCACATCAAACCGAGCGATCACATCAATCCGAGCGATCACATCAATCCGAGCGATCACATCAATCCGAGCGATCACATCAATCCGAGCGATCACATCAAACCGAGCGATCACATCAAACCAAGCGATCACATCAAACCGAGCGATCACATCAATCCGAGCGATCACATCAATCCGAGCGATCACATCAATCCGAGCGATCACATCAATCCGAGCGATCACATCAATCCGAGCGATCACATCAATCCGAGCAATCACATCAATCCGAGCGATCACATCAATCCGAGCGATCACATCAAACCGAGCGATCACATCAATCCGAGCGATCACATCAATCCGAGCGATCACATCAAACCGAGCGATCACATCAATCCGAGCAATCACAGCAATCCGAGCGATCACATCAAACCAAGCGATCACATCAAACCGAGCGATCACATCAATCCGAGCGATCACATCAATCCGAGCGATCACATCAATCCGAGCGATCACATCAATCCGAGCGATCACATCAAACCGAGCGATCACATCAAACCGAGCGATCACATCAATCCGAGCGATCACATCAATCCGAGCGATCACATCAATCCGAGCGATCACATCAATCCGAGCGATCACATCAATCCGAGCGATCACATCAATCCGAGCGATCACATCAAACCGAGCGATCACATCAATCCGAGCGATCACATCAATCCGAGCAATCACATCAAACCGAGCGATCACATCAATCCGAGCGATCACATCAATCCGAGCGATCACATCAATCCGAGCGATCACATCAATCCGAGCGATCATATCAAACCGAGCGATCACATCAATCCGAGCAATCACAGCAATCCGAGCGATCACATCAAACCGAGCGATCACATCAATCCGAGCGATCACATCAAACCGAGCGATCACATCAATCCGAGCGATCACATCAAACCGAGCGATCACATCAATCCGAGCGATCACATCAAACCGAGCGATCACATCAATCCGAGCGATCACATCAAACCGAGCGATCACATCAATCCGAGCAATCACATCAATCCGAGCGATCACATCAATCCGAGCGATCACATCAAACCGAGCGATCACATCAATCCGAGCGATCACATCAAACCGAGCAATCGCAGCAATCCGAGCGATCACATCAAACCGAGCGATCACATCAATCCGAGCGATCACAGCAATCCGAGCGATCACATCAATCCGAGCGATCACATCAAACCGAGCGATCACATCAAACCGAGCGATCACATCAAACCGAGCGATCACATCAAACCGAGCGATCACATCAATCCGAGCGATCACAGCAATCCGAGCGATCACATCAAACCGAGCGATCACATCAATCCGAGCAATCGCAGCAATCCGAGCGATCACATCAATCCGAGCGATCACATCAATCCGAGCAATCGCAGCAATCCGAGCGATCACATCAATCCGAGCAATCACATCAATCCGAGCGATCACATCAATCCGAGCGATCACATCAAACCGAGCGATCACATCAATCCGAGCGATCACATCAATCCGAGCGATCACATCAATCCGAGCGATCACATCAATCCGAGCAATCACATCAATCCGAGCGATCACATCAATCCGAGCGATCACATCAATCCGAGCGATCACATCAATCCGAGCGATCACATCAATCCGAGCGATCACATCAATCCGAGCGATCACATCAATCCGAGCGATCACATCAATCCGAGCGACCACATCAATCCGAGCGATCACATCAATCCGAGCGATCACATCAATCCGAGCGATCACATCAATCCGAGCGATCACATCAAACCGAGCAATCACATCAATCCGAGCGATCACATCAATCCGAGCAATCGCAGCAATCCGAGCGATCACATCAATCCGAGCGATCACATCAATCCGAGCGATCACAGCAATCCGAGCGATCACATCAATCCGAGCAATCACATCAATCCGAGCGATCACATCAATCCGAGCAATCACATCAATCCGAGCGATCACATCAAACCGAGCGATCACATCAAACCGAGCGATCACATCAAACCGAGCGATCACATCAATCCGAGCGATCACATCAATCCGAGCGATCGCATCAATCCGAGCGATCACATCAAACCGAGCGATCGCATCAATCCGAGCGATCACATCAATCCGAGCGATCACATCAATCCGAGCGATCACATCAAACCGAGCGATCACATCAATCCGAGCGATCACATCAATCCGAGCGATCACATCAAACCGAGCGATCACATCAATCCGAGCGATCACATCAATCCGAGCGATCGCATCAATCCGAGCGATCACATCAATCCGAGCGATCACATCAATCCGAGCAATCACATCAATCCGAGCGATCACATCAAACCGAGCGATCACATCAAACCGAGCGATCACATCAAACCGAGCGATCGCATCAATCCGAGCGATCACATCAATCCGAGCGATCACATCAATCCGAGCGATCACATCAAACCGAGCGATCACATCAATCCGAGCGATCACATCAATCCGAGCGATCACATCAATCCGAGCGATCACATCAATCCGAGCGATCACATCAATCCGAGCAATCACATCAATCCGAGCAATCACATCAAACCGAGCTATCACATCAATCCGAGCGATCACATCAAACCGAGCTATCACATCAATCCGAGCGATCACATCAATCCGAGCGATCACATCAATCCGAGCGATCACATCAATCCGAGCGATCACATCAAACCGAGCGATCACATCAATCCGAGCGATCACATCAATCCAAGCGATCACATCAATCCGAGCAATCACATCAATCCGAGCGATCACATCAAACCGAGCGATCACATCAAACCGAGCGATCACATCAATCCGAGCGATCACATCAATCCGAGCGATCACATCAATCCGAGCAATCACATCAATCCGAGCGATCACATCAATCCGAGCGATAACATCAGTCCGAGCGATCACATCAAACCGAGCGATCACATCAATCCGAGCGATCACATCAATCCGAGCGATCACATCAATCCGAGCGATCACATCAATCCGAGCGATCACATCAAACCGAGCGATCACATCAAACCAAGCGATCACATCAAACCGAGCGATCACATCAATCCGAGCGATCACATCAATCCGAGCGATCACATCAATCCGAGCGATCACATCAATCCGAGCGATCACATCAATCCGAGCGATCACATCAATCCGAGCAATCACATCAATCCGAGCGATCACATCAATCCGAGCGATCACATCAATCCGAGCGATCACATCAATCCGAGCGATCACATCAATCCGAGCGATCACATCAATCCGAGCAATCACATCAAACCGAGCGATCACATCAATCCGAGCGATCACATCAAACCGAGCGATCACATCAATCCGAGCGATCACATCAATCCGAGCGATCACATCAAACCGAGCGATCACATCAATCCGAGCAATCACAGCAATCCGAGCGATCACATCAAACCAAGCGATCACATCAAACCGAGCGATCACATCAATCCGAGCGATCACATCAATCCGAGCGATCACATCAATCCGAGCGATCACATCAATCCGAGCGATCACATCAAACCGAGCGATCACATCAAACCGAGCGATCACATCAATCCGAGCGATCACATCAATCCGAGCGATCACATCAATCCGAGCGATCACATCAATCCGAGCGATCACATCAATCCGAGCGATCATATCAAACCGAGCGATCACATCAATCCAAGCGATCACATCAAACCGAGCGATCACATCAAACCGAGCGATTGCAGCAATCCGAGCGATCACATCAAACCGAGCGATCACATCAATCCGAGCGATCACATCAAACCGAGCGATCACATCAAACCGAGCGATCACATCAATCCGAGCGATCACATCAAACCGAGCGATCACATCAATCCGAGCGATCACATCAAACCGAGCGATCACATCAATCCGAGCAATCACATCAATCCGAGCGATCACATCAATCCGAGCGATCACATCAAACCGAGCGATCACATCAATCCGAGCGATCACATCAAACCGAGCAATCGCAGCAATCCGAGCGATCACATCAAACCGAGCGATCACATCAATCCGAGCGATCACAGCAATCCGAGCGATCACATCAATCCGAGCGATCACATCAAACCGAGCGATCACATCAAACCGAGCGATCACATCAAACCGAGCGATCACATCAAACCGAGCGATCACATCAATCCGAGCGATCACAGCAATCCGAGCGATCACATCAAACCGAGCGATCACATCAATCCGAGCAATCGCAGCAATCCGAGCGATCACATCAATCCGAGCGATCACATCAATCCGAGCAATCGCAGCAATCCGAGCGATCACATCAATCCGAGCAATCACATCAATCCGAGCGATCACATCAATCCGAGCGATCACATCAATCCGAGCGACCACATCAATCCGAGCGATCACATCAATCCGAGCGATCACATCAATCCGAGCGATCACATCAATCCGAGCGATCACATCAATCCGAGCGATCACATCAATCCGAGCGATAACATCAATCCGAGCGATCACAGCAATCCGAGCGATCACATCAATCCGAGCGATCACATCAAACCGAGCAATCACATCAATCCGAGCGATCACATCAATCCGAGCAATCGCAGCAATCCGAGCGATCACATCAATCCGAGCGATCACATCAATCCGAGCGATCACAGCAATCCGAGCGATCACATCAATCCGAGCAATCACATCAATCCGAGCGATCACATCAATCCGAGCAATCACATCAATCCGAGCGATCACATCAAACCGAGCGATCACATCAAACCGAGCGATCACATCAAACCGAGCGATCACATCAATTCGAGCGATCACATCAATCCGAGCGATCGCATCAATCCGAGCGATCACATCAAACCGAGCGATCGCATCAATCCGAGCGATCACATCAATCCGAGCGATCACATCAATCCGAGCGATCACATCAAACCGAGCGATCACATCAATCCGAGCGATCGCATCAATCCGAGCGATCGCATCAATCCGAGCGATCACATCAATCCGAGCGATCACATCAATCCGAGCAATCACATCAATCCGAGCGATCACATCAAACCGAGCGATCACATCAAACCGAGCGATCACATCAAACCGAGCGATCGCATCAATCCGAGCGATCACATCAATCCGAGCGATCACATCAATCCGAGCGATCACATCAAACCGAGCGATCACATCAAACCGAGCTATCACATCAATCCGAGCAATCACATCAATCCGAGCGATCACATCAAACCGAGCTATCACATCAATCCGAGCGATCACATCAATCCGAGCGATCACATCAAACCGAGCGATCACATCAATCCGAGCGATAACATCAATCCGAGCGATCACATCAATCCGAGCGATCACATCAATCCGAGCGATCACATCAATCCGAGCGATCACATCAATCCGAGCGATCACATCAATCCGAGCGATCACAGCAATCCGAGCGATCACATCAAACCGAGCGATCACATCAATCCGAGCAATCACATCAATCCGAGCGATCACAACAAAACGAGCGATTGCAGCAATCCGAGCGATCACATCAAACCGAGCGATCACATCAAACCGAGCGATCACAGCAATCCGAGCGATCACATCAATCCGAGCGACCACATCAATCCGAGCGATCACATCAATCCGAGCGATCACATCAATCCGAGCGATCACATCAATCCGAGCGATCACAGCAATCCGAGCGATCACATCAAACCGAGCGATCACATCAATCCGAGCGATCACAGCAATCCGAGCGATCACATCAAACCGAGCGATCACATCAAACCGAGCGATCACAGCAATCCGAGCGATCACATCAAACCGAGCGATTGCAGCAATCCGAGCGATCACATCAATCCGAGCGATCACATCAATCCGAGCGATCACAGCAATCCGAGCGATCACATCAAACCGAGCGATCACATCAATCCGAGCGATCACATCAATCCGAGCGATCACATCAATCCGAGCGATCACATCAATCCGAGCGATCACATCAATCCGAGCGATCACATCAATCCGAGCGATCACATCAATCCGAGCGATCACATCAAACCGAGCGATCACATCAAACCGAGCGATCACATCAAACCGAGCGATCACATCAATCCGAGCGATCACATCAATCCGAGCGATCACATCAATCCGAGCGATCACATCAAACCGAGCGATCACATCAATCCGAGCGATCACATCAATCCGAGCGATCACATCAAACCGAGCGATCACATCAAACCGAGCGATCACATCAATCCGAGCGATCACATCAAACCGAGCGATCACAGCAATCCGAGCGATCACATCAAACCGAGCGATCACATCAATCCGAGCGATCACATCAAACCGAGCGATCACATCAATCCGAGCGATCACATCAATCCGAGCGATCACATTAAACAAAGCGATCACATCAATCCGAGCGATCACATCAATCCGAGCGATCACATCAATCCGAGCGATCACATCAATCCGAGCGATCACATCAATCCGAGCGATCACATCAATCCGAGCGATCACATCAATCCGAGCGATCACATCAATCCGAGCGATCACATCAATCCGAGCGATCACATCAATCCAAGCGATCACATCAAACCAAGCGATCACATCAAACCGAGCGATCACATCAAACCGAGCAATCACATCAATCCGAGCGATCACATCAAACCGAGCGATCACATCAATCCGAGCGATCACATCAAACCGAGCGATCACATCAAACCGAGCGATCACATCAATCCGAGCGATCACATCAAACCGAGCTATCACATCAATCCGAGCGATCACATCAATCCGAGCGATCACATCAATCCGAGAGATCACATCAATCCGAGCAATCACATCAATCCGAGCGATCACATCAAACCGAGCGATCACATCAAACCGAGCGATCACATCAAACCGAGCGATCGCATCAATCCGAGCGATCACATCAATCCGAGCGATCACATCAATCCGAGCGATCACATCAATCCGAGCGATCACATCAATCCGAGCGATCACATCAATCCGAGCGATCACATCAATCCGAGCGATCACATCAATCCGAGCGATCACATCAATCCGAGCGATAACATCAATCCGAGCGATCGCAGCAATCCGAGCGATCACATCAATCCGAGCGATCACATCAATCCGAGCAATCACATCAATCCGAGCGATCACATCAATCCGAGCGATCACATCAATCCGAGCGATAACATCAATCCGAGCGATCACATCAATCCGAGCAATCACATCAATCCGAGCGATCACATCAATCCGAGCGATCACATCAATCCGAGCGATCACATCAATCCGAGCGATCACATCAATCCGAGCGATCACATCAATCCGAGCGATCACATCAATCCGAGCGATCACAGCAATCCGAGCGATCACATCAAACCGAGCGATCACATCAATCCGAGCAATCACATCAATCCGAGCGATCACAACAAAACGAGCGATTGCAGCAATCCGAGCGATCACATCAAACCGAGCGATCACATCAAACCGAGCGATCACAGCAATCCGAGCGATCACATCAATCCGAGCGACCACATCAATCCGAGCGATCACATCAATCCGAGCGATCACATCAATCCGAGCGATCACATCAATCCGAGCGATCACAGCAATCCGAGCGATCACATCAAACCGAGCGATCACATCAATCCGAGCGATCACAGCAATCCGAGCGATCACATCAAACCGAGCGATCACATCAAACCGAGCGATCACAGCAATCCGAGCGATCACATCAAACCGAGCGATTGCAGCAATCCGAGCGATCACATCAATCCGAGCGATCACATCAATCCGAGCGATCACAGCAATCCGAGCGATCACATCAAACCGAGCGATCACATCAATCCGAGCGATCACATCAATCCGAGCGATCACATCAATCCGAGCGATCACATCAATCCGAGCGATCACATCAATCCGAGCGATCACATCAATCCGAGCGATCACATCAATCCGAGCGATCACATCAAACCGAGCGATCACATCAAACCGAGCGATCACATCAAACCGAGCGATCACATCAATCCGAGCGATCACATCAATCCGAGCGATCACATCAATCCGAGCGATCACATCAAACCGAGCGATCACATCAATCCGAGCGATCACATCAATCCGAGCGATCACATCAAACCGAGCGATCACATCAAACCGAGCGATCACATCAATCCGAGCGATCACATCAAACCGAGCGATCACAGCAATCCGAGCGATCACATCAAACCGAGCGATCACATCAATCCGAGCGATCACATCAAACCGAGCGATCACATCAATCCGAGCGATCACATCAATCCGAGCGATCACATTAAACAAAGCGATCACATCAATCCGAGCGATCACATCAATCCGAGCGATCACATCAATCCGAGCGATCACATCAATCCGAGCGATCACATCAATCCGAGCGATCACATCAATCCGAGCGATCACATCAATCCGAGCGATCACATCAATCCGAGCGATCACATCAATCCGAGCGATCACATCAATCCAAGCGATCACATCAAACCAAGCGATCACATCAAACCGAGCGATCACATCAAACCGAGCAATCACATCAATCCGAGCGATCACATCAAACCGAGCGATCACATCAATCCGAGCGATCACATCAAACCGAGCGATCACATCAAACCGAGCGATCACATCAAACCGAGCGATCACATCAATCCGAGCAATCACATCAATCCGAGCAATCACATCAATCCGAGCGATCACATCAAACCGAGCGATTGCAGCAAACCGAGCGATCGCATCAATCCGAGCAATCACATCAATCCGAGCAATCACATCAATCCGAGCGATCACATCAATCCGAGCGATCACATCAATCCAAGCGATCACATCAAACCGAGCGATCACATCAATCCGAGCGATCACATCAATCCGAGCGATCACATCAATCCGAGCGATCACATCAATCCGAGCGATCACATCAATCCGAGCGATCACATCAATCCGAGCGATCACATCAATCCGAGCGATCACATCAATCCGAGCGATCACATCAATCCGAGCGATCACATCAATCCGAGCGATCGCATCAATCCGAGCGATCACATCAATCCGAGCGATCACATCAATCCGAGCAATCACATCAATCCGAGCGATCACATCAATCCGAGCGATCACATCAATCCGAGCGATCACATCAATCCGAGCGATCACATCAAACCGAGCGATCACATCAATCCGAGCGATCACATCAATCCGAGCGATCACATCAATCCGAGCGATCACATCAATCCAAGCGATCACATCAAACCAAGCGATCACATCAAACCGAGCGATCACATCAAACCGAGCGATCACATCAATCCGAGCAATCACATCAAACCGAGCAATCACATCAATCCGAGCGATCACATCAATCCGAGCGATCACATCAATCCGAGCGATCACATCAATCCGAGCGATCACATCAAACCGAGCAATCACATCAAACCGAGCGATCACATCAATCCGAGCGATCACATCAATCCGAGCGATCACATCAATCCGAGCGATCACATCAATCCGAGCGATCACATCAATCCGAGCGATCACATCAATCCGAGCGATCACATCAATCCAAGCGATCACATCAATCCGAGCGATCGCAGCAATCCGAGCGATCACATCAATCCGAGCGATCACATCAATCCGAGCGATCACATCAATCCGAGCGATCACATCAATCCGAGCGATCACATCAATCCAAGCGATCACATCAATCCGAGCGATCACATCAATCCGAGCGATCACATCAATCCGAGCGATCACATCAATCCGAGCGATCACATCAAACCGAGCGATCAAATCAATCCGAGCGATCACATCAATCCGAGCGATCACATCAATCCGAGCGATCACATCAATCCGAGCGATCACATCAATCCAAGCGATCACATCAAACCAAGCGATCACATCAAACCGAGCGATCACATCAAACCGAGCAATCACATCAATCCGAGCAATCACATCAATCCGAGCGATCACAGCAATCCGAGCGATCACATCAATCCGAGCGATCACAGCAATCCGAGCGATCACATCAATCCGAGCGATCACATCAATCCGAGCGATCACATCAAACCGAGCGATCACATCAATCCGAGCGATCACATCAATCCGAGCAATCACATCAATCCGAGCGATCACATCAAACCGAGCGATCACATCAAACCGAGCGATCACATCAAACCGAGCGATCACATCAATCCGAGCGATCACATCAATCCGAGCGATCACATCAATCCGAGCAATCACATCAAACCGAGCGACCACATCAATCCGAGCGATCACAGCAATCCGAGCGATCACATCAATCCGAGCGATCACATCAATCCGAGCGATCACATCAATCCGAGCGATCACATCAATCCGAGCGATCACATCAATCCGAGCGATCACATCAATCCGAGCGATCACATCAATCCGAGCGATCACATCAATCCGAGCAATCACATCAAACCGAGCGATCACATCAAACCGAGCGATCACATCAAACCGAGCAATCACATCAATCCGAGCAATCACATCAATCCGAGCAATCACATCAATCCGAGCGATCACATCAATCCGAGCAATCACATCAAACCGAGCGATCACATCAAACCAAGCGATCACATCAAACCGAGCGATCACATCAATCCGAGCGATCACATCAATCCGAGCGATCACAGCAATCCGAGCGATCACATCAATCCGAGCGATCACATCAATCCGAGCGATCACATCAAACCGAGCGATCACATCAATCCGAGCGATCACATCAATCCGAGCAATCACATCAATCCGAGCGATCACATCAAACCGAGCGATCACATCAAACCGAGCGATCACATCAAACCGAGCGATCACATCAATCCGAGCGATCACATCAAACCGAGCGATCACATCAATCCGAGCGATCACATCAATCCGAGCGATCACATCAATCCGAGCGATCACAGCAATCCGAGCGATCACATCAATCCGAGCTATCACATCAATCCGAGCAATCACATCAAACCGAGCGATCACATCAATCCGAGCGATCACATCAATCCGAGCGATCACATCAATCCGAGCGATCACATCAATCCGAGCGATCACATCAAACCGAGCGATCACATCAATCCGAGCGATCACATCAATCCGAGCGATCACATCAAACCGAGCGATCACATCAATCCGAGCGATCACATCAATCCGAGCGATCACATCAATCCGAGCGATCACATCAATCCGAGCGATCACATGAAACCGAGCGATCACATCAATCCGAGCAATCACATCAATCCGAGCGATCACATCAAACTGAGCGATCGCATCAAACCGAGCGATCACATCAATCCGAGCAATCACATCAAACCGAGCGATCGCATCAAACTGAGCGATCGCATCAAACCGAGCGATCACATCAAACCGAGCGATCACATCAATCCGAGAGATCGCATCAAACCGAGCGATCACATCAATCCGAGCGATCACATCAAACCGAGCAATCACATCAATCCGAGCGATCACAGCAATCCGAGCGATCACATCAAACCGAGCGATCGCAGCAATCCGAGCGATCACATCAATCCGAGCGATCACATCAATCCGAGCGATCACATCAATCCGAGCGATCACATCAATCCGAGCGATCACATCAATCCGAGCGATCGCATCAAACTGAGCGATCGCATCAAACCGAGCGATCACATGAAACCGAGCGATCACATCAAACCGAGCGATCGCATCAAACTGAGCGATCACATCAATCCGAGCGATCACAGCAATCCGAGCGATCACATCAAACCGAGCGATCACATCAATCCGAGAGATCGCATCAATCCGAGCGATCACATCAATCCGAGCGATCACATCAAACCGAGTGATCACATCAAACCGAGCGATCACATCAAACCGAGTGATCACATCAAACCGAGTGATCACATCAAACCGAGCATCGCATCAATCCGAGCGATCACAGGAATCCGAGCGATCACATCAAACCGAGCGATCACATCAAACTGAGCGATCACATCAATGCGAGCGATCACATCAATCCGAGCGATCACATCAAACCGAGCGATCACATCAAACCGAGCGATCACATCAATCCGAGCGATCACATCAATCCGAGCGATCACATCAAACCGAGCGATCACATCAAACCGAGCGATCACATCAAACCGAGCGATCACATCAAACCGAGCGATCACATCAAACCGAGCGATCACATCAAACCGAGCGATCACATCAAACCGAGCGATTGCAGCAATCCGAGCGATCACATCAATCCGAGCGATCACATCAATCCGAGCGATCACATCAATCCGAGCGATCACATCAATCCGAGCGATCACATCAATCCGAGCGATCGCAGCAATCCGAGCGATCATATCAAACCGAGCGATCAAATCAAACCGAGCGATCACATCAAACCGAGCGATCACATCAAACCGAGCGATCACATCAATCCGAGCGATCACATCAATCCGAGCGATCACATCAATCCGAGCGATCACATCAATCCGAGCGATCACATCAATCCGAGCGATCGCAGCAATCCGAGCGATCACATCAATCCGAGCGATCACATCAATCCGAGCGATCACATCAATCCGAGCGATCACATCAATCCGAGCGATCACATCAATCCGAGCGATCACATCAAACCGAGCGATCGCATCAATCCGAGCGATTGCAGCAATCCGAGCGACCACATCAAACCGAGCGATCACATCAAACCGAGCGATCACATCAATCCGAGCGATCACATCAATCCGAGCGATCACATCAATCCGAGCGATCACATCAATCCGAGCGATCACATCAAACCGAGCGATCACATCAATCCGAGCGATCACATCAATCCGAGCGATCACATCAAACCGAGCGATCACATCAATCCGAGCGATCACATCAATCCGAGCGATCACATCAATCCGAGCGATCACATCAATCCGAGCGATCACATCAATCCGAGCGATCACATCAATCCGAGCGATCACATCAATCCGAGCGATCGCAGCAATCCGAGCAATCACATCAATCCGAGCGATCACATCAATCCGAGCGATCACAGCAATCCGAGCGATCGCAGCAATCCGAGCGATCACATCAATCCGAGCGATCACATCAATCCGAGCGATCACATCAAACCGAGCGATCACAGCAAACCGAGCGATCACATCAATCCGAGCGATCACATCAATCCGAGCGATCACATCAAACCGAGCGATCACATCAATCCGAGCGATCACATCAATCCGAGCGATCACATCAATCCGAGCGATCACATCAATCCGAGCGATCACATCAATCCGAGCGATCACATCAATCCGAGCGATCACATCAATCCGAGCGATCACATCAATGCGAGCGATCACATCAATCCGAGCGATCACATCAATCCGAGCGATCACATCAATCCGAGCGATCACATCAATCCGAGCGATCACATCAATCCGAGCGATCACATCAATCCGAGCGATCACAGCAATCCGAGCGATCACATCAATCCGAGCGATCACATCAATCCGAGCGATCACAGCAATCCGAGCGATCACATCAATCCGAGCGATCACATCAATCCGAGCGATCACATCAAACCGAGCGATCACAGC
The DNA here is from genome assembly GCF_048569485.1 of Anomaloglossus baeobatrachus. Taxonomy (NCBI): domain Eukaryota; kingdom Metazoa; phylum Chordata; class Amphibia; order Anura; family Aromobatidae; genus Anomaloglossus; species Anomaloglossus baeobatrachus. The sequence continues at coordinate 3,897,775 of NC_134353.1, read as the reverse complement.
AATCCGAGCGATCACATCAATCCGAGCGATCACATCAATCCGAGCGATCACATCAATCCGAGCGATCACATCAATCCGAGCGATCACATCAATCCGAGCGATCACATCAATCCGAGCGATCACATCAATCCGAGCGATCACATCAATCCGAGCGATCACATCAATCCGAGCGATCACAGCAATCCGAGCGATCACATCAATCCGAGCGATCACATCAATCCGAGCGATCACATCAATCCGAGCGATCACATCAAACCGAGCGATCACATCAATCCGAGCGATCACATCAATCCGAGCGATCACATCAAACCGAGCGATCACAGCAATCCGAGCGATCACATCAATCCGAGCGATCACATCAATCCGAGCGATCACATCAATCCGAGCGATCACATCAATCCGAGCGATCACATCAAACCGAGCGATCGCATCAATCCGAGCGATCACAGCAATCCGAGCGATCACATCAATCCAAGCGATCACATCAATCCGAGCGATCACATCAATCCGAGCGATCACATCAAACCGAGCGATCGCATCAATCCGAGCGATCACAGCAATCCGAGCGATCACATCAATCCAAGCGATCACAGCAATCCGAGCGATCACATCAATCCGAGCGATCACATCAAACCGAGCGATCACATCAAACCGAGCGATCACAGCAATCCGAGCGATCACATCAATCCAAGCGATCACATCAATCCGAGCGATCACATCAATCCGAGCGATCACATCAATCCGAGCGATCACAGCAATCCGAGCGATCACATCAATCCGAGCAATCACATCAATCCGAGCGATCACATCAAACCGAGCGATCACATCAATCCGAGCGATCACATCAATCCGAGCGATCACATCAATCCGAGCGACCACATCAATCCGAGCGATCACATCAATCCGAGCGATCACATCAATCCGAGCAATCACATCAATCCGAGCGATCACATCAATCCGAGCGATCACATCAATCCGAGCGATCACAGCAATCCGAGCGATCACATCAAACCGAGCGATCACATCAATCCGAGCGATCACATCAATCCGAGCGATCACAGCAATCCGAGCTATCACATCAATCCGAGCGATCACATCAATCCGAGCGATCACATCAATCCGAGCGATCACATCAATCCGAGCGATCACATCAATCCGAGCTATCACATCAATCCGAGCGATCACATCAATCCGAGCGATCACATCAAACCGAGCGATCACATCAAACCGAGCGATCACATCAATCCGAGCGATCACATCAAACCGAGCGATCACAGCAATCCGAGCGATCACATCAATCCGAGCGATCACATCAATCCGAGCGATCACATCAAACCGAGCGATCACATCAATCCGAGCGATCACATCAATCCGAGCGATCACATCAATCCGAGCGATCGCAGCAATCCGAGCGATCACATCAATCCGAGCGATCGCAGCAATCCGAGCAATCGCAGCAATCCGAGCGATCACATCAATCCGAGCGATCACATCAAACCGAGCGATCACATCAAACCGAGCGATCACATCAAACCGAGCGATCGCATTAATCCGAGCAATCACATCAATCCGAGCGATCACATCAATCCGAGCGATCACATCAATCCGAGCGATCACATCAATCCGAGCGATCACATCAAACCGAGCGATCACAGCAATCCGAGCGATCACATCAAACCGAGCGATCACATCAATCCGAGCAATCACATCAAACCGAGCGATCACATCAATCCGAGCGATCACATCAATCCGAGCGATCACATCAATCCGAGCGATCACATCAATCCGAGCGATCACATCAATCCGAGAGATCACATCAATCCGAGCGATCACATCAATCCGAGCGATCACATCAATCCGAGCGATCACATCAATCCGAGCGATCACATCAATCCGAGCGATCACATCAATCCGAGAGATCACATCAATCCGAGCGATCACATCAAACCGAGCGATCACATCAATCCGAGCGATCACATCAAACCGAGCGATCACATCAATCCGAGCGATCACATCAATCCGAGCGATCACATCAATCCGAGCAATCACATCAAACCGAGCGATCACATCAATCCGAGCGATCCCATCAATCCGAGCGATCACATCAATCCGAGCGATCACATCAATCCGAGCGATCACATCAATCCGAGCGATCACATCAATCCGAGCAATCACATCAATCCGAGCGATCACATCAATCCGAGCGATCACATCAATCCGAGCGATCACATCAATCCGAGCGATCACATCAATCCAAGCGATCACATCAAACCGAGCGATCGCAGCAATCCGAGCGATCACATCAATCCGAGCGATCACATCAATCCGAGCAATCACATCAATCCGAGCGATTACATCAATCCGAGCGATCACATCAAACCGAGCGATCACATCAATCCGAGCAATCACATCAATCCGAGCGATTACATCAATCCGAGCGATCACATCAAACCGAGCGATCACATCAATCCGAGCGATCACATCAATCCGAGCGATCACATCAATCCGAGCGATCGCATCAATCCGAGCGATCGCAGCAATCCGAGCGATCACATCAATCCGAGCGATCACATCAATCCGAGCGATCACATCAAACCGAGTGATCACATCAAACCGAGCGATCACAGCAATCCGAGCGATCACATCAATCCGAGCGATAACATCAATCCGAGCGATCACATCAATCCGAGCGATCACATCAATCCGAGCGATCACATCAATCCGAGCGATCACATCAAACCGAGCGATCACATCAAACCGAGCGATCACATCAATCCGAGCGATCACATCAATCCGAGCGATCACATCAAACCGAGCGATCACAGCAATCCGAGCAATCACATCAAACCAAGCGATCACATCAATCCGAGCGATCACAGCAATCCGAGCGATCACATCAATCCGAGCAATCACATCAATCCGAGCGATCGCATCAATCCGAGCGATCACATCAATCCGAGCGATCACATCAAACCGAGCGATCACATCAAACCGAGCGATCACATCAAACCGAGCGATCACATCAATCCGAGCGATCACATCAATCCGAGCGATCACATCAATCCGAGCGATCACATCAATCCGAGCGATCACATCAATCCGAGCGATCACATCAATCCGAGCGATCACATCAATCCGAGCGATCACATCAATCCGAGCGATCACATCAATCCGAGCGATCACATCAATCCGAGCAATCACATCAAACCGAGCGATTACATCAATCCGAGCGATCACATCAAACCGAGCGATTACATCAATCCGAGCGATCACATCAAATCGAGCGATCACATCAATCCGAGCGATCACATCAATCCGAGCGATCACATCAATCCGAGCGATCACATCAATCCGAGCGATCACATCAAACCGAGCGATCACATCAATCCGAGCGATCACATCAATCCGAGCAATCACATCAATCCGAGCAATCACATCAAACCGAGCGATCACATCAAACCGAGCAATCACATCAATCCGAGCGATCACATCAATCCGAGCGATCATATCAATCCGAGCAATCACATCAATCCGAGCAATCACATCAATCCGAGCGATCACATCAATCCGAGCGATCATATCAATCCGAGCGATCACATCAATCCGAGCAATCACATCAATCCGAGCGATCACATCAATCCGAGCGATCATATCAATCCGAGCAATCACATCAATCCGAGCAATCACATCAATCCGAGCGATCACATCAAACCGAGCGATCACATCAATCCGAGCGATCACATCAATCCGAGCGATCACATCAATCCGAGCGATCACAGCAATCCGAGCGATCACATCAATCCGAGCGATCACATCAATCCGAGCGATCACATCAATCCGAGCGATCACATCAAACCGAGCGATCACATCAATCCGAGCGATCACATCAATCCGAGCGATCACATCAATCCGAGCGATCACATCAAACCGAGCGATCACATCAATCCGAGCGATCACATCAATCCGAGCAATCACATCAAACCGAGCGATCACATCAAACCGAGCAATCACATCAATCCGAGCGATCACATCAATCCGAGCGATCACATCAATCCGAGCGATCACATCAATCCGAGCGATCATATCAATCCGAGCGATCACATCAATCCGAGCGATCACATCAAACCGAGCAATCACATCAATCCGAGCGATCACATCAATCCGAGCGATCATATCAATCCGAGCGATCACATCAATCCGAGCAATCACATCAATCCGAGCGATCACATCAATCCGAGCGATCACATCAAACCGAGCGATCACATCAATCCGAGCGATCACATCAATCCGAGCGATCACATCAATCCGAGCGATCACATCAAACCGAGCGATCACATCAATCCGAGCGATCACATCAATCCGAGCAATCACATCAATCCGAGCAATCACATCAATCCGAGCGATCACATCAATCCGAGCGATCACATCAATCCGAGCGATCACATCAATCCGAGCGATCACATCAAACCGAGCGATCACATCAAACCGAGCAATCACATCAATCCGAGCAATCACATCAATCCGAGCGATCACATCAATCCGAGCGATCACATCAATCCGAGCGATCACATCAATCCGAGCGATCACATCAAACCGAGCGATCACATCAAACCGAGCAATCACATCAATCCGAGCGATCACATCAATCCGAGCGATCACATCAATCCGAGCGATCACATCAATCCGAGCGATCACATCAAACCGAGCGATCACATCAAACCGAGCGATCACATCAAACCGAGCGATCGCATTAATCCGAGCAATCACATCAATCCGAGCGATCACATCAATCCGAGCGATCACATCAATCCGAGCGATCACATCAATCCGAGCGATCACATCAATCCGAGCGATCACATCAATCCGAGCGATCACATCAATCCGAGCGAACACAGCAATCCGAGCGATCACATCAATCCGAGCGATCACATCAATCCGAGCGATCACATCAATCCGAGCGATCACATCAATCCGAGCGATCACATCAATCCGAGCGATCACATTAATCCGAGCGATCACATCAATCCGAGCGATCACATCAATCCGAGCAATCACATCAATCCGAGCGATCAAATCAATCCGAGCGATCACATCAATCCGAGCGATCACATCAATCCGAGCGATCACATCAATCCGAGCGATCACATCAAACCGAGCGATCACATCAAACCGAGCGATCACATCAAACCGAGCGATCACATCAATCCGAGCGATCACATCAATCCGAGCGATCACATCAAACCGAGCAATCACATCAAACCGAGCAATCACATCAATCCGAGCGATCACATCAAACCGAGCGATCACATCAATCCGAGCAATCACATCAATCCGAGCGATCACATCAATCCGAGCGATCACATCAATCCGAGCGATCACATCAATCCGAGCGATCACATCAAACCGAGCAATCACATCAAACCGAGCGATCACATCAATCCGAGCGATCACATCAATCCGAGCGATCACATCAAACCGAGCAATCACATCAAACCGAGCAATCACATCAAACCTAGCGATCACATCAATCCGAGCGATCACATCAATCCGAGCGATCACATCAATCCGAGCGATCACATCAATCCGAGCGATCACATCAATCCGAGCGATCACATCAATCCGAGCGATCACATCAATCCGAGCGATCACAGCAATCCAAGCGATCACATCAATCCGAGCGATCACATCAAACCGAGCGATCACATCAATCCGAGCGATCACATCAATCCGAGCAATCACATCAATCCGAGCGATCACATCAAACCGAGCGATCACATCAAACCAAGCGATCACATCAAACCGAGCGATCACATCAATCCGAGCGATCACATCAATCCGAGCAATCACATCAATCCGAGCGATCACAGCAATCCGAGCAATCACATCAATCCGAGCGATCACATCAAACCGAGCGATCACATCAAACCAAGCGATCACATCAAACCGAGCGATCACATCAATCCGAGCGATCACATCAATCCGAGCGATCACATCAAACCGAGCAATCACATCAAACCGAGCAATCACATCAAACCTAGCGATCACATCAATCCGAGCGATCACATCAATCCGAGCGATCACATCAATCCGAGCGATCACATCAATCCGAGCGATCACATCAATCCGAGCGATCACATCAATCCGAGCGATCACATCAATCCGAGCGATCACATCAAACCGAGCGATCACATCAATCCGAGCGATCACATCAAACCGAGCGATCACATCAATCCGAGCGATCACAGCAATCCGAGCAATCACATCAATCCGAGCGATCACAGCAATCCGAGCAATCACATCAATCCGAGCGATCACATCAAACCGAGCGATCACATCAAACCAAGCGATCACATCAAACCGAGCGATCACATCAATCCGAGCGATCACATCAATCCGAGCGATCACATCAAACCGAGCGATCACATCAATCCGAGCGATCACATCAATCCGAGCAATCACATCAAACCGAGCGATCACATCAATCCGAGCGATCACATCAATCCGAGCGATCACATCAATCCGAGCGACCACATCAATCCGAGCGATCACATCAATCCGAGCGATCACATCAATCCGAGCGATCACATCAATCCGAGCGATCACATCAATCCGAGCAATCACATCAATCCGAGCGATCACATCAATCCGAGCGATCACACCAATCCGAGCGATCACAGCAATCCGAGCGATCACATCAAACCGAGCGATCACATCAATCCGAGCGATCACATCAAACCGAGCGATCACATCAAACCGAGCGATCACATCAATCCGAGCGATCACATCAAACCGAGCGATCACAGCAATCCGAGCGATCACATCAATCCGAGCGATCACATCAATCCGAGCGATCACATCAATCCGAGCAATCACATCAAACCGAGCGATCACAGCAATCCGAGCGATCACATCAAACCAAGCGATCACATCAATCCGAGCGATCACATCAAACCGAGCGATCACATCAAACCGAGCGATCACATCAATCCGAGCGATCACATCAAACCGAGCGATCACAGCAATCCGAGCGATCACATCAATCCGAGCGATCACATCAATCCGAGCGATCGCAGCAATCCGAGCGATCACATCAATCCGAGCGATCGCAGCAATCCGAGCAATCGCAGCAATCCGAGCGATCACATCAATCCGAGCGATCACATCAAACCGAGCGATCACATCAAACCGAGCGATCGCATTAATCCGAGCAATCACATCAATCCGAGCGATCACATCAATCCGAGCGATCACATCAATCCGAGCGATCACAGCAATCCGAGCGATCACATCAAACCGAGCGATCACATCAATCCGAGCGATCACATCAATCCGAGCGATCACATCAATCCGAGCGATCACATCAATCCGAGCGATCACATCAATCCGAGCGATCACATCAATCCGAGCGATCACATCAATCCGAGCGATCACATCAATCCGAGCGATCACAGCAATCCGAGCGATCACATCAATCCGAGCGATCACATCAATCCGAGAGATCACATCAATCCGAGCGATCACATCAAACCGAGCGATCACATCAATCCGAGCGATCACATCAAACCGAGCGATCACATCAATCCGAGCGATCACATCAATCCGAGCAATCACATCAATCCGAGCGATCACATCAAACCGAGCGATCACATCAATCCGAGCGATCACATCAATCCGAGCGATCACATCAATCCGAGCGATCACATCAATCCGAGCGATCACATCAATCCGAGAGATCACATCAATCCGAGCGATCACATCAAACCGAGCGATCACATCAATCCGAGCGATCACATCAAACCGAGCGATCACATCAATCCGAACGATCACATCAATCCGAGCGATCACATCAAACCGAGCGATCACATCAATCCGAGCGATCACATCAATCCGAGCGATCACATCAATCCGAGCGATCACATCAATCCGAGCGATCACATCAATCCGAGAGATCACATCAATCCGAGCGATCACATCAAACCGAGCGATCACATCAATCCGAGCGATCACATCAAACCGAGCGATCACATCAATCCGAGCGATCACATCAATCCGAGCAATCACATCAATCCGAGCGATCACATCAATCCGAGCGATCACATCAAACCGAGCGATCACATCAATCCGAGCGATCACATCAATCCGAGCGATCACATCAATCCGAGCGATCGCAGCAATCCGAGCGATCGCAGCAATCCGAGCGATCACATCAAACCGAGCGATCACATCAATCCGAGCGATCACATCAATCCGAGCGATCACATCAATCCGAACGATCACATCAATCCGAGCGATCACATCAATCCGAGCGATCACATCAAACCGAGTGATCACATCAAACCGAGCGATCACAGCAATCCGAGCGATCACATCAATCCGAGCGATAACATCAATCCGAGCGATCACATCAATCCGAGCGATCACATCAATCCGAGCGATCACATCAATCCGAGCGATCACATCAATCCGAGCAATCACATCAATCCGAGCAATCACATCAATCCGAGCGATCACATCAAACCGAGCGATCACATCAATCCGAGCGATCACATCAATCCGAGCGATCGCAGCAATCCGAGCGATCACATCAATCCGAGCGATCACATCAATCCGAGCGATCACATCAATCCGAGCGATCACATCAATCCGAGCGATCACATCAATCCGAGCGATCACATCAATCCGAGCGATCACATCAATCCGAGCAATCACATCAATCCGAGCGATCTCATCAAACCGAGCGATCACATCAATCCGAGCGATCACATCAATCCGAGCGATCACATCAATCCGAGCGATCACATCAATCCGAGCGATCACATCAAACCGAGCGATCACATCAATCCGAGCGATCACATCAATCCGAGCGATCGCAGCAATCCGAGCGATCACATCAATCCGAGCGATCACATCAATCCGAGCAATCACATCAATCCGAGCAATCACATCAATCCGAGCGATCACATCAATCCGAGCGATCACATCAATCCGAGCGATCACATCAATCCGAGCGATCACATCAAACCGAGCGATCACATCAATCCGAGCGATCACATCAATCCGAGCGATCACATCAATCCGAGCGATCACATCAATCCGAGCGATCACATCAATCCGAGCGATCACATCAAACCGAGCGATCACATCAATCCGAGCGATCACATCAATCCGAGCGATCACATCAATCCGAGCGATCACATCAAACCGAGCGATCACATCAATCCGAGCGATCACATCAATCCGAGCGATCACATCAAACCGAGCGATCACATCAAACCGAGCGATCACATCAATCCGAGCGATCACATCAATCCGAGCGATCACATCAAACCGAGCGATCACATCAAACCGAGTGATCACATCAATCCAAGCGATCACATCAATCCGAGCGATCACATCAAACCGAGCGATCACATCAAACCGAGCGATCACATCAATCCAAGCGATCGCATCAAACCGAGCGATCACATCAATCCGAGCAATCACATCAATCCGAGCAATCACATCAATCCGAGCGATCACATCAATCCGAGCGATCACATCAATCCGAGCGATCACATCAAACCGAGCGATCACATCAATCCGAGCGATCACATCAATCCGAGCGATCACATCAAACCGAGCGATCACATCAAACCGAGCGATCACATCAATCCGAGCGATCACATCAAACCGAGCAATCACATCAAACCGAGCAATCACATCAAACCGAGCGATCACATCAATCCGAGCGATCACATCAATCCGAGCGATCGCAGCAATCCGAGCGATCACATCAATCCGAGCGATCACATCAATCCGAGCGATCACAGCAATCCGAGCGATCACATCAATCCGAGCGATCACATCAATCCGAGCGATCACATCAATCCGAGCGATCACATCAATCCGAGCGATCACATCAAACCGAGCGATTGCAGCAATCCGAGCGATCACATCAATCCGAGCGATCACATCAATCCGAGCGATCACATCAATCCAAGCGATCACATCAATCCGAGCGATCACATCAAACCGAGCGATCACATCAATCCGAGCGATCATATCAATCCGAGCGATCACATCAAACCGAGCGATCACATCAATCCGAGCGATCACATCAAACCGAGCGATCACATCAAACTGAGTGGTCGCAGCAATCCGAGCGATCACATCAATCCGAGCGATCACATCAAACCGAGCAATCACATCAAACCGAGCGACCACATCAATCCGAGCGATCACATCAATCCGAGCGATAACATCAATCCGAGCAATCACATCAATCCGAGCGATCACATCAATCCGAGCGATCACATCAAACCGAGCGATCACATCAATCCAAGCGATCACATCAATCCAAGCGATCACATCAAACCGAGCGATCACATCAATCCGAGCGATCATATCAATCCGAGCGATCACATCAAACCGAGCGATCACATCAATCCGAGCGATCACATCAAACCGAGCGATCACATCAATCCGAGCGATCACATCAATCCGAGCGATCACATCAATCCGAGCGATCACATCAATCCGAGCGATCACAGCAATCCGAACGATCACATCAATCCGAGCGATCACATCAATCCGAGCGATCACATCAAACCGAGCGATCACATCAATCCGAGCGATCACATCAAACCGAGCAATCACATCAATCCGAGCGATCACATCAAACCGAGCGATCACATCAAACTGAGTGGTCGCAGCATTCCAAGCGGCCAAGCGATCACATCAATCCGAGCGATCGAAGCAATCCGAGCGATCACATCAATCCGAGCAATCACATCAATCCGAGCAATCACATCAATCCGAGCGATCACATCAATCCAAGCGATCACAGCAATCCGAGCGATCACAGCAATCCGAGCGATCACATCAATCCGAGCAATCACATCAATCCGAGCGATCACATCAATCCGAGCGATCACAGCAATCCGAGCAATCACATCAAACCGAGCGATCACATCAATCCGAGCGATCACATCAATCCGAGCGATCACATCAAACCGAGCGATCACAGCAATCCGAGCAATCACATCAAACCGAGCGATCACAGCAATCCGAGCGATCACATCAATCCGAGCAATCACATCAATCCGAGCGATCACATCAAACCGAGCAATCACATCAATCCGAGCGATCACATCAATCCGAGCAATCACATCAATCCGAGCAATCACATCAATCCGAGCGATCACATCAATCCGAGCGATCGCATCAATCCGAGCAATCACATCAATCCGAGCGATCACATCAATCCGAGCAATCACATCAATCCGAGCGATCACATCAAACCGAGCGATCACATCAATCCGAGCGATCACATCAAACCGAGCGATCACATCAAACCGAGCGATCACAGCAATCCGAGCGATCACATCAATCCGAGCGATCACATCAAACCGAGCGATCACATCAATCCGAGCGATCACATCAATCCGAGCGATCACATCAAACCGAGCGATCACATCAATCCGAGCGATCACATCAATCCGAGCGATCACATCAATCCGAGTGATCACATCAATCCGAGCGATCACATCAATCCGAGCGATCACATCAATCCGAGCGATCACATCAATCCGAGCGATCACATCAAACCGAGCGATCACATCAATCCGAGCAATCACATCAATCCGAGCGATCGCAGCAATCCGAGCGATCACATCAATCCGAGCGATCGCATCAATCCGAGCGATCACATCAATCCGAGCGATCACATCAATCCGAGCGATCACATCAATCCGAGCGATCACATCAATCCGAGCAATCACATCAATCCGAGCGATCACATCAATCCGAGCGATCGCAGCAATCCGAGCGATCACATCAATCCGAGCGATCACATCAAACCGAGCGATCACATCAATCCGAGCGATCACATCAATCCGAGCGATCACATCAAACCGAGCGATCACAGCAAACCGAGCGATCACATCAATCCGAGCGATCACATCAATCCGAGCGATCACAGCAATCCGAGCGATCACATCAAACCGAGCGATCACATCAATCCGAGCGATCACATCAATCCGAGTGATCACATCAATCCGAGCGATCACATCAATCCGAGCGATCACATCAATCCGAGCGATCACAGCAATCCGAGCGATCACATCAAACCGAGCGATCACATCAAACCGAGCGATCACATCAATCCGAGCGATCACATCAATCCGAGCGATCACATCAATCCGAGCGATCACATCAATCCGAGCGATCGCAGCAATCCGAGCGATCACATCAATCCGAGCGATCACATCAATCCGAGCGATCACATCAATCCGAGCGATCGCAGCAATCCGAGCGATCACATCAATCCGAGCGATCACATCAAACCGAGTGATCGCAGGAGGAAGGCAACAAGGATTTTAGTTTTGACTTCGGTGTACCTGCAGGGAATGTGGGGTGCGTGTGGTGTTGTGACCTGTGACCCCTGGCTTGCCCAGGGCGTCACAGCAGCAATCCGAGCAATCGCATCAATCCGAGCAATCGCATCAATCCGAGCAATCGCATCAATCCGAGCAATCGCAGCAATCTGAGCAATCGCATCAATCCGAGCAATCGCATCAATCCGAGCAATCGCAGCAATCTGAGCAATCGCATCAAACCGAGCGAGGTGAGGTGTGACTTGGGGAGTAGATGAGTAAGGCTACTTTCACACATCCGGCTTGAGCTCTGCGGCTCAATCCGGCTGTGCAAGCTATGCAACGGATGCGGTGAAAACACCGCATCCTTTGCATAAGTTTTTCCTTTGCGGCCAGTCCGGTTTTTGCCGCTTGCGGCATGCTACTGAGCATGCGCAGTGGCAAAAACCGCATGCGGCGTCCGGATGCGGTATTTGCCGCATCGCGCCGCATCCGGCCGCCATAGGCATGCATTGAGAGATGCGCCGCATCGGCCGAATGCGGCGCAATGCGGTTTTTTTTGCCGCACGAAAAAACGTGCCAGGCAACGTTTCATCCGGCCGCCGCATCGGCTAAATCTGCCGCATGCGGCAAAAACCGGATGGAACGCAAGGCTATGCGGCACAATGCGGCACTAATTAAAGTCTATGCAGGAAAATCGCAACCGGCAGCAAAAAAAAACGGTTGCGATTTTCCTGCAAAGTGCCGGATTGTGCCGCAGAAGAAAAACCGGAGGTGTGAAAGTACCCTATGCTTTCCTTCACTGATGGTGAGGAGGAAGGTAATGGAGGAAGGCCAGTGATCTGTGATACAAAGAGGTTGTTGTGGACTTGCCTTGTTTGGTTGATATTTTTTTTAAATGTGTGGCAAAGTCTTCAGCTGAGATGAAGGAGGTCGGAGGGGTCAGTGGTGGGCAGAGGAATGAGTTAAAAGTGTTGAACAACTTTTGGGGTTGTGGGATAAAGAAGATATGAGGGTTCTGAAGTAGACCTGTTTAGAAGAGATGGGGCCAATTTGAATGTGAAAGTTGCTTTTTTGAACACAAAGTCATCTTACCAGTGTTTTCTTCCAACACTGAAGTGGAGAAGGAGATGTAGAGTGGTGCAGAACTGTGGAGAAGAGGGGTAGTGTGATAGACAGAGATGAGGAGGAGATGTAGGGTGGTGCAGAACTGTGGAGAGGATGGGTAGTGTGATAGACAGAGATGATGAGGAGATGTAGGGTGGTGCAGAACTGTGGAGAGGATGGGTAGTGTGATAGACAGAGATGATGAGGAGATGTAGGGTGGTGCAGAACTGTGGAGAGGATGGGTAGTGTGATAGACAGAGATGAGGAGGAGATGTAGGGTGGTGCAGAACTGTGGAGAGGATGGGTAGTGTGATAGACAGAGATGAGGAGGAGATGTAGGGTGGTGCAGAACTGTGGAGAGGATGGGTAGTGTGATAGACAGAGATGAGGAGGAGATGTAGAGTGGTGCAGAACTGTGGAGAAGAGGGGTAGTGTGATAGACAGAGATGATGAGGAGATGTAGGGTGGTGCAGAACTGTGCAGAAGAGGGGTAGTGTGATAGACAGAGATGATGAGGAGATGTAGGGTGGTGCAGAACTGTGCAGAAGAGGGGTAGTGTGATAGACAGAGATGATGAGGAGATGTAGGGTGGTGCAGAACTGTGCAGAAGAGGGGTAGTGTGATAGACAGAGATGAGGAGGAGATGTAGGGTGGTGCAGAACTGTGGAGAAGAGGGGTAGTGTGATAGACAGAGATGATGAGGAGATGTAGGGTGGTGCAGAACTGTGCAGAAGAGGGGTAGTGTGATAGACAGAGATGAGGAGGAGATGTAGAGTGGTGCAGAACTGTGGAGAAGAGGGGTAGTGTGATAGACAGAGATGATGAGGAGATGTAGGGTGGTGCAGAACTGTGCAGAAGAGGGGTAGTGTGATAGACAGAGATGATGAGGAGATGTAGGGTGGTGCAGAACTGTGGAGAGGATGGGTAGTGTGATAGACAGAGATGATGAGGAGATGTAGGGTGGTGCAGAACTGTGCAGAAGAGGAGTAGTGTGATAGACAGAGATGATGAGGAGATGTAGGGTGGTGCAGAACTGTGGAGAGGATGGGTAGTGTGATAGACAGAGATGATGAGGAGATGTAGGGTGGTGCAGAACTGTGCAGAAGAGGGGTAGTGTGATAGACAGAGATGATGAGGAGATGTAGGGTGGTGCAGAACTGTGCAGAAGAGGGGTAGTGTGATAGACAGAGATGATGAGGAGATGTAGGGTGGTGCAGAACTGTGGAGAAGAGGGGTAGTGTGATAGACAGAGATGATGAGGAGATGTAGGGTGGTGCAGAACTGTGCAGAAGAGGGGTAGTGTGATAGACAGAGATGATGAGGAGATGTAGGGTGGTGCAGAACTGTGCAGAAGAGGGGTAGTGTGATAGACAGAGATGATGAGGAGATGTAGGGTGGTGCAGAACTGTGCAGAAGAGGGGTAGTGTGATAGACAGAGATGATGAGGAGATGTAGGGTGGTGCAGAACTGTGCAGAAGAGGGGTAGTGTGATAGACAGAGATGAGGAGGAGATGTAGGGTGGTGCAGAACTGTGGAGAAGAGGGGTAGTGTGATAGACAGAGATGATGAGGAGATGTAGGGTGGTGCAGAACTGTGGAGAGGATGGGTAGGGTCATCGACAGAGATTGGGGGAGATGCATGGTAGGGCAGAACAGTGGAGAGGACGGGTAGGGTCATCGACAGAGATTGGGGGAGATGCATGGTAGGGCAGAACTGTGGAGAGGACGGGTAGGGTCATCGACAGAGATTGGGGGAGATGCATGGTAGGGCAGAACTGTGGAGAGGACGGGTAGGGTCATCGACAGAGATTGGGGGAGATGCATGGTAGGGCAGAACTGTGGAGAGGATGGGTAGGGTCATCGACAGAGATTGGGGGAGATGCATGGTAGGGCAGAACAGTGGAGAGGACGGGTAGGGTCATTGACAGAGATTGGGGGAGATGTGATCAACGCAGGCAGACACAGACATTGACCTGCAGAGTGGTAGTTCATAGACAGACTAGCAAGAGCTAAGCTCTGCGAGTCTGCTTGTTAGTCTCCTTTGATCACATTTTGTTGAGCAGCCAATCACATCTGCTCCTATCCTATACAGTATTTGCTGGCTAAATCCTTCCATTTATGCCAGTTATAGTTTATCTAAGCTGGTCTGGTGAGGTGTTGTGATCTAGACTAAGGCGGGCTTTGCACACTACGACATTGCAGGTGTGATGTCGGTGGGGTCAAATTGAAAGTGACGCACTTCCGGCATCGCATGCGACATCGCAGTGTGTAAAGGCTCGATGATACGATTAACGAGCGCAAAAGCGTCGTTATCGTATCATCGGTGCAGCGTCGGCGTAATCCATAATTACGCTGACGCGACGGTCCGATGTTGTTCCTCGCTCCTGCGGCAGCACACATCGCTGTGTGTGAAGCCGCAGGAGCGAGGAACATCTCCTACCGGCGTCCCGGCTGCAATGAGAAGGACGGAGGTGGGCGGGATGTTTACATCCTGCTCATCTCCGCCCCTCCGCTTCAATTGGCCGCCTGCCGTGTGACGTCGCTGTGACGCCGCATGACCCGCCCCCCTAAGGAAGGAGGCGGGTCGCCGGCCAGAGGGACGTCGCACGGCAGGTGTGTGCGGCTGCCGTAGCGATAATAATCGCTACGGCAGCTTTCACTAGATATTGCACGTGCGACGGGGGCGGGACTAGCGCTGCAGCATCGGTAACACATTGTTACCGATGTCGCAATGTGCAAAGCCCGCCTAAGGGTGGCTTTACATGCTATGATATTAGTACCGATATCGCTAGCATGCGACCCGCCCCCATTGTTTGTGCGAAACGGGCATATCGCTGCCCGTCGCGCACAAAATCGCGCACCCGCGTCACACATACTTACCTGCATAGCGACGTCGCTGTGACCGGCGTACCACCTCCTTTCTAAGGGGGCGGTCCACTCGGCGTCACAGCGACGTCGCTGAACGGCCGCCCAATGAAAGCGGAGGGGCGGAGATGAGCGGGACGAACATCCCGCCCACCTCCTTCCTTCCGCATTATGGCCGGCGGCAGGTAGGAGATGTTCCTCGTTCCTACGGGGGTCACACAGAGCGATATGCACTGCTGCAGGAACGAGGAACAACAACGGGAAAGCGATAGTATCGATAATTGGGAGCGGACCCCCATGTCAACGAGGAGCGATTTTGGACGTTTTTTCAACGATTCAAAATCGCTCCTTGGAGTCACAACGATATCGCAACAGCGGCCGGATGTGCGTCACAAAATCCGTGACCCCAACGAGATTGCTGTAGCAAAATCGTAGCGTGTAAAGCCCGCTTAACTGATGGTTAACCTTTGTTGCCTTTCGTAGCTACCTTCCTGCTCTTGCTTTTCTTCTGAGCCCATCATTGTCTATTCCTGTGTGTGCAGTGTGTCAGAGCTTTGTTTTTCCTTTGTCTGTCTTTTTCTGTGTTTCCATCGCACTCCTGAACCTTAATTCTTAGTGGGAGGGGGAATCAGATTAGTTCTGGGCAGGAGCTAGCCAGGAATGGGACACAGGCATCTCCACAATCAGGAGTAACCCTAAGGTTAGGGATACATAGGATTCCCCAGCACGAGGGTCATCATAGGAGCCCCTGTCACTTGCCATCCCTCAGTCACATTGTGACAGGATGGGTAAGTTATAAACAGAGATGGGGAGGAGATGGAGATAGATATTGGGCGGTGCAGAACTGTGGAGAAGCTGGATAGTGTGATAGATAGCGATGAGGAGGAGATATAGAGCTGTGCAGCCTTGTGAAGAGGATGGTTAGCACTGTGGAGAGGATGGGTAGCACTGTGGAGAGGATGGTTAGCACTGTGGAGAGGATGGGTAGCACTGTGGAGAGGATGGGTAGCACTGTGGAGAGGATGGGTAGCACTGTGGAGAGGATGGGTAGCACTGTGGAGAGGATGGTTAGTACTGTGGAGAGGATGGTTAGCACTGTGGAGAGGATGGGTAGCACTGTGGAGAGGATGGTTAGTACTGTGGAGAGGATGGTTAGCACTGTGGAGAGGATGGTTAGCACTGTGGAGAGGATGGTTAGCACTGTGGAGAGGATGGTTAGCACTGTGGAGAGGATGGGTAGCACTGTGGAGAGGATGGGTAGCACTGTGGAGAGGATGGTTAGCACTGTGGAGAGGATGGTCAGCACTGTGGAGAGGATGGGTAGCACTGTGGAGAGGATGGTTAGCACTGTGGAGAGGATGGGTAGCACTGTGGAGAGGATGGTTAGCACTGTGGAGAGGATGGGTAGCACTGTGGAGAGGATGGTTAGCACTGTGGAGAGGATGGTTAGCACTGTGGAGAGGATGGTTAGCACAGTGGAGAGGATGGTTAGCACTGTGGAGAGGATGGGTAGCACTGTGGAGAGGATGGTTAGCACTGTGGAGAGGATGGTTAGCACTGTGGAGAGGATGGTTAGCACTGTGGAGAGGATGGTTAGCACTGTGGAGAGGATGGTTAGTACTGTGGAGAGGATGGGTAGCACTGTGGAGAGGATGGGTAGCACTGTGGAGAGGATGGTTAGCACTGTGGAGAGGATGGGTAGCACTGTGGAGAGGATGGTTAGCACTGTGGAGAGGATGGTTAGCACTGTGGAGAGGATGGGTAGCACTGTGGAGAGGATGGTTAGCACTGTGGAGAGGATGGTTAGCACTGTGGAGAGGATGGTTAGTACTGTGGAGAGGATGGGTAGCACTGTGGAGAGGATGGGTAGCACTGTGGAGAGGATGGTTAGCACAGTGGAGAGGATGAATAGCACTGTGGAGAGGATGGTTAGCACTGTGGAGAGGATGGTTAGCACTGTGGAGAGGATGGTTAGCACTGTGGAGAGGATGGTTAGCACAGTGGAGAGGATGAATAGCACTGTGGAGAGGATGGTTAGCACTGTGGAGAGGATGGTTAGCACTGTGGAGAGGATGGTTAGCACTGTGGAGAGGATGGTTAGCACTGTGGAGAGGATGGTTAGCACTGTGGAGAGGATGGTTAGCACAGTGGAGAGGATGGTTAGCACTGTGGGGAGGATGGTTAGCACTGTGGAGAGGATGGGTAGCACTGTGGAGAGGATGGTTAGCACTGTGGAGAGGATGGTTAGCACAGTGGAGAGGATGAATAGCACTGTGGAGAGGATGGTTAGCACTGTGGAGAGGATGGTTAGCACTGTGGAGAGGATGGTTAGCACTGTGGAGAGGATGGTTAGCACTGTGGAGAGGATGGTTAGCACTGTGGAGAGGATGATTAGCACTGTGGAGAGGATGGTTAGCACAGTGGAGAGGATGGGTAGCACTGTGGAGAGGATGGTTAGCACTGTGGAGAGGATGGTTAGCACTGTGGAGAGGATGGTTAGCACTGTGGAGAGGATGGTTAGTACTGTGGAGAGGATGGTTAGTACTGTGGAGAGGATGGGTAGCACTGTGGAGAGGATGGGTAGCACTGTGGAGAGGATGGGTAGCACAGTGGAGAGGATGGTTAGCACTGTGGAGAGGATGGTTAGCACAGTGGAGAGGATGATTAGCACTGTGGAGAGGATGGTTAGCACTGTGGAGAGGATGGTTAGCACTGTGGAGAGGATGGGTAGCACTGTGGAGAGGATGGTTAGCACTGTGGAGAGGATGGTTAGTACTGTGGAGAGGATGGGTAGCACTGTGGAGAGGATGGGTAGCACTGTGGAGAGGATGGTTAGCACTGTGGAGAGGATGGTTAGCACTGTGGAGAGGATGGTTAGCACTGTGGAGAGGATGGTTAGCACTGTGGAGAGGATGATTAGCACTGTGGAGAGGATGGTTAGCACTGTGGAGAGGATGGTTAGCACAGTGGAGAGGATGGTTAGCACTGTGGAGAGGATGGTTAGCACAGTGGAGAGGATGGTTAGCACTGTGGAGAGGATGGTTAGCACTGTGGAGAGGATGGTTAGCACTGTGGAGAGGATGGTTAGCACTGTGGAGAGGATGGTTAGCACTGTGGAGACGATGGTTAGCACTGTGGAGAGGATGGTTAGCACTGTGGAGAGGATGGTTAGCACTGTGGAGAGGATGGTTAGCACTGTGGAGAGGATGGTTAGCACTGTGGAGAGGATGGTTAGCACAGTGGAGAGGATGGTTAGCACTGTGGAGAGGATGGTTAGCACTGTGGAGAGGATGGTTAGCACTGTGGAGAGGATGGTTAGCACAGTGGAGAGGATGGTTAGCACTGTGGAGACGATGGTTAGCACTGTGGAGAGGATGGTTAGCACTGTGGAGAGGATGGTTAGCACTGTGGAGAGGATGGTTAGCACTGTGGAGAGGATGGTTAGCACTGTGGAGAGGATGGTTAGCACTGTGGAGAGGATGGTTAGCACTGTGGAGAGGATGGTTAGCACTGTGGAGAGGATGGTTAGCACTGTGGAGAGGATGGTTAGCACTGTGGAGAGGATGGTTAGCACTGTGGAGAGGATGGTTAGCACTGTGGAGACGATGGTTAGCACAGTAGAGAGGATGGTTAGCACTGTGGAGAGGATGGTTAGCACTGTGGAGAGGATGGTTAGCACTGTGGAGAGGATGGTTAGCACTGTGGAGAGGATAGTTAGCACTGTGGAGAGGATGGTTAGCACTGTGGAGAGGATAGTTAGCACAGTAGAGAGGATGGTTAGCACTGTGGAGAGGATGGTTAGCACTGTGGAGAGGATGGTTAGCACTGTGGAGAGGATGGTTAGCACTGTGGAGAGGATGGTTAGCACTGTGGAGAGGAGGGTTAGCACTGTGGAGAGGATGGTTAGCACTGTGGAGAGGATGGTTAGCACTGTGGAGAGGATGGTTAGCACTGTGGAGAGGATGGTTAGCACTGTGGAGAGGATAGTTAGCACTGTGGAGACGATGGTTAGCACTGTGGAGAGGATGGTTAGCACTGTGGAGACGATGGTTAGCACTGTGGAGAGGATGGTTAGCACTGTGGAGAGGATGGTTAGCACTGTGGAGAGGATAGTTAGCACTGTGGAGAGGATGGTTAGCACTGTGGAGAGGATGGTTAGCACAGTGGAGAGGATGGTTAGCACTGTGGAGAGGATGGGTAGCACAGTGGAGAGGATGGTTAGCACTGTGGAGAGGATGGTTAGCACTGTGGAGAGGATGGTTAGCACTGTGGAGAGGATGGTTAGCACTGTGGAGAGGATGGTTAGCACAGTGGAGAGGATGGTTAGCACTGTGGAGAGGATAGTTAGCACTGTGGAGACGATGGTTAGCACTGTGGAGAGGATGGTTAGCACTGTGGAGAGGATGGCTAGCACAGTGGAGAGGATGGGTAGCACTGTGGAGAGGATGGTTAGCACTGTGGAGAGGATGGTTAGCACTGTGGAGAGGATGGTTAGCACTGTGGAGAGGATGGTTAGCACTGTGGAGAGGATGGGTAGCACTGTGGAGAGGATGGTTAGCACTGTGGAGAGGATGGGTAGCACTGTGGAGAGGATGGTTTGCACTGTGGAGAGGATGGTTAGCACTGTGGAGAGGATGGTTAGCACTGTGGAGAGGATGGTTAGCACTGTGGAGAGGATGGTTAGCACTATGGAGAGGATGGTTAGCACAGTGGAGAGGATGGGTAGCACTGTGGAGAGGATGGTTAGCACTGTGGAGAGGATGGTTAGCACTGTGGAGAGGATGGTTAGCACTGTGGAGAGGATGGTTAGCACTGTGGAGAGGATGGTTAGCACTGTGGAGAGGATGGGTAGCACTGTGGAGAGGATGGTTAGCACTGTGGAGAGGATGGTTAGCACTGTGGAGAGGATGGTTAGCACTGTGGAGAGGATGGTTAGCACAGTGGAGAGGATGGGTAGCACTGTGGAGAGGATGGTTAGCACTGTGGAGAGGATGGTTAGCACTGTGGAGAGGATGGTTAGCACTATGGAGAGGATGGTTAGCACTGTGGAGAGGATGGTTAGCACTGTGGAGAGGATGGTTAGCACTGTGGGGAGGATGGGTAGCACTGTGGAGAGGATGGTTAGCACAGTGGAGAGGATGGTTAGCACTGTGGAGAGGATGGTTAGCACTGTGGAGAGGATGGTCAGCACTGTGGAGAGGATGGTTAGCACTGTGGAGAGGATGGTTAGCACTGTGGAGAGGATGGTTAGCACTGTGGAGAGGATGGTTAGCACTGTGGAGAGGATGGTTAGCACTGTGGAGAGGATGGTTAGCACTGTGGGGAGGATGGTTAGCACTGTGGAGAGGATGGTTAGCACTGTGGAGAGGATGGTTAGCACTGTGGAGAGGATGGTTAGCACTGTGGAGAGGATGGCTAGCACTGTGGAGAGGATGGGTAGCACTGTGGAGAGGATGGTTAGCACTGTGGAGAGGATGGTTAGCACTGTGGAGAGGATGGTTAGCACTGTGGAGAGGATGGTTAGCACTGTGGAGAGGATGATTAGCACTGTGGAGAGGATGGTTAGCACTGTGGAGAGGATGGTTAGCACTGTGGAGAGGATGGTTAGCACTGTGGAGAGGATGGCTAGCACTGTGGAGAGGATGGGTAGCACTGTGGAGAGGATGGTTAGCACTGTGGAGAGGATGGTTAGCACTGTGGAGAGGATGGTTAGCACTATGGAGAGGATGGTTAGCACTGTGGAGAGGATGGTTAGCACTGTGGAGAGGATGGTTAGCACTGTGGAGAGGATGGTTAGCACTGTGGAGAGGATGGTTAGCACTGTGGAGAGGATGGTTAGCACTGTGAAGAGGATGGTTAGCACTGTGGAGAGGATGGTTAGCACTGTGGAGAGGATGGGTAGCACTGTGGAGAGGATGGTTAGCACTGTGGAGACGATGGTTAGCACTGTGGAGAGGATGGTTAGCACTGTGGAGAGGATGGTTAGCACTGTGGAGACGATGGTTAGCACTGTGGAGAGGATGGTTAGCACTGTGGAGAGGATGGTTAGCACTGTGGAGAGGATGATTAGCACTGTGGAGAGGATGGTTAGCACTGTGGAGAGGATGGTTAGCACTGTGGAGAGGATGGTTAGCACTGTGGAGAGGATGGTTAGCACAGTGGAGAGGATGGTTAGCACTGTGGAGAGGATGGTTAGCACTGTGGAGAGGATGGTTAGCACTGTGGAGAGGATGGTTAGCACTGTGGAGAGGATGGTTAGCACTGTGGGGAGGATGGTTAGCACAGTGGAGAGGATGGTTAGCACTGTGGAGAGGATGGTTAGCACTGTGGAGAGGATGGGTAGCACTGTGGGGAGGATGGTTAGCACTGTGGAGAGGATGGTTAGCACTGTGGAGAGGATGGTTAGCACTGTGGAGAGGATAGTTAGCACTGTGGAGAGGATGGTTAGCACTGTGGAGAGGATGGTTAGCACTGTGGAGAGGATGGTTAGCACTGTGGAGAGGATGGTTAGCACTGTGGAGAGGATGGTTAGCACTGTGGAGAGGATGGTTAGCACAGTGGAGAGGATGGTTAGCACTGTGGAGAGGATAGTTAGCACTGTGGAGACGATGGTTAGCACTGTGGAGAGGATGGTTAGCACTGTGGAGAGGATGGCTAGCACTGTGGAGAGGATGGTTAGCACTGTGGAGAGGAGGGTTAGCACTGTGGAGAGGATGGTTAGCACAGTGGAGAGGATGGCTAGCACTGTGGAGAGGATGGTTAGCACAGTGGAGAGGATGGGTAGCACTGTGGAGAGGATGGTTAGCACTGTGGAGAGGATGGCTAGCACTGTGGAGAGGATGGTTAGCACAGTGGAGAGGATGGGTAGCACTGTGGAGAGGATGGTTAGCACTGTGGAGAGGATGGTTAGCACTGTGGAGAGGATGGTTAGCACTATGGAGAGGATGGATAGCACTGTGGAGAGGATGGTTAGCACTGTGGAGAGGATGGTTAGCACTGTGGGGAGGATGGGTAGCACTGTGGAGAGGATGGTTAGCACTGTGGAGAGGATGGGTAGCACTGTGGAGAGGATGGGTAGCACTGTGGAGAGGATGGTTAGCACTGTGGAGAGGATGGTTAGCACTGTGGAGAGGATGGTTAGCACTGTGGAGAGGATGGTTAGCACTGTGGAGAGGATGGTTAGCACTGTGGAGAGGATGGTTAGCACTGTGGAGAGGATGGTTAGCACTGTGGAGAGGATGGTTAGCACTGTGGAGAGGATAGTTAGCACTGTGGAGAGGATAGTTAGCACTGTGGAGACGATGGTTAGCACTGTGGAGAGGATGGTTAGCACTGTGGAGAGGATGGCTAGCACAGTGGAGAGGATGGGTAGCACTGTGGAGAGGATGGTTAGCACTGTGGAGAGGATGGTTAGCACTATGGAGAGGATGGTTAGCACTGTGGAGACGATGGTTAGCACTGTGGAGACGATGGTTAGCACTGTGGAGAGGAGGGTTAGCACTGTGGAGACGATGGTTAGCACTGTGGAGAGGATGGTTAGCACTGTGGAGAGGATGGTTAGCACAGTGGAGAGGATGGTTAGCACTGTGGAGAGGATGGTTAGCACTGTGGAGAGGATGGGTAGCACTGTGGAGAGGATGGTTAGCACTGTGGAGAGGATGGTTAGCACTGTGGAGAGGATGGTTAGCACTGTGGAGAGGATGGTTAGCACTGTGGAGAGGATGGTTAGCACTGTGGAGAGGATGGTTAGCACTGTGGAGACGATGGTTAGCACTGTGGAGAGGATGGTTAGCACTGTGGAGAGGATGGGTAGCACTGTGGAGAGGATGGTTAGCACTGTGGAGACGATAGTTAGCACTGTGGAGAGGATGGTTAGCACTGTGGAGAGGATGGGTAGCACTGTGGAGACGATGGTTAGCACTGTGGAGAGGATGGTTAGCACTGTGGAGAGGATGGTTAGCACTGTGGAGACGATAGTTAGCACTGTGGAGACGATGGTTAGCACTGTGGAGAGGATGGTTAGCACTGTGGAGAGGAGGGTTAGCACTGTGGAGAGGATGGTTAGCACAGTGGAGAGGATGGTTAGTACTGTGGAGAGGATGGATAGCACTGTGGAGAGGATGGTTAGCACTGTGGAGAGGATGGATAGCACTGTGGAGAGGATGGTTAGCACTGTGGAGACGATGGTTAGCACTGTGTAGAGGATGGTTAGCACTGTGGAGAGGATGGTTAGCACTGTGGAGAGGATAGTTAGCACAGTGGAGAGGATGGTTAGCACTGTGGAGAGGATGGTTAGCACTGTGGAGAGGATGGTTAGCACTGTGGAGAGGATGGTTAGCACTGTGGAGAGGAGGGTTAGCACTGTGGAGAGGATGGTTAGCACTGTGGAGAGGATGGTTAGCACTGTGGAGAGGATGGTTAGCACTGTGGACAGGATGGTTAGCACTGTGGAGAGGAGGGTTAGCACTGTGGAGAGGATGGTTAGCACTGTGGAGAGGATGGTTAGCACTGTGGAGAGGATGGTTAGCACTGTGGAGAGGATGGTTAGCACTGTGGAGAGGATGGTTAGCACTGTGGAGAGGATGGTTAGCACTGTGGAGAGGATGGTTAGCACTGTGGAGAGGATGGTTAGCACTGTGGAGAGGATGGTTAGCACTGTGGAGAGGATGGTTAGCACTGTGGAGAGGATGGTTAGCACTGTGGAGAGGATGGGTAGCACTGTGGAGAGGATGGTTAGCACTGTGGAGAGGATGGTTAGCACTGTGGAGAGGATGATTAGCACTGTGGAGAGGATGGGTAGCACTGTGGAGAGGATGGTTAGCACTGTGGAGAGGATGGTTAGCACTGTGGAGAGGATGGTTAGCACTGTGGAGAGGATGGTTAGCACTGTGGAGAGGATGGTTAGCACTGTGGAGAGGATGGTTAGCACTGTGGAGAGGATGGTTAGCACTGTGGAGAGGATGGTTAGCACTGTGGAGAGGATGGTTAGCACTGTGGAGAGGATGGTTAGCACTGTGGAGAGGATGGGTAGCACTGTGGAGACGATGGTTAGCACTGTGGAGAGGATGGTTAGCACTGTGGAGAGGATGATTAGCACTGTGGAGAGGATGGTTAGCACAGTGGAGAGGATGGTTAGCACTGTGGAGACGATGGTTAGCACTGTGGAGAGGATGGTTAGCACTGTGGAGAGGATGGTTAGCACTGTGGAGAGGATGGTTAGCACTGTGGAGAGGATGGTTAGCACTGTGGAGAGGATGGTTAGCACTGTGGAGAGGATGGTTAGCACTGTGGAGAGGATGGTTAGCACTGTGGAGAGGATGGTTAGCACTGTGGAGAGGATGGTTAGCACTGTGGAGAGGATGGTTAGCACTGTGGAGAGGATGGTTAGCACTGTGGAGACGATGGTTAGCACAGTAGGGAGGATGGTTAGCACTGTGGAGAGGATGGTTAGCACTGTGGAGAGGATGGTTAGCACTGTGGAGAGGATGGTTAGCACTGTGGAGAGGATAGTTAGCACTGTGGAGAGGATGGTTAGCACTGTGGAGAGGATAGTTAGCACAGTAGAGAGGATGGTTAGCACTGTGGAGAGGATGGTTAGCACTGTGGAGAGGATGGTTAGCACTGTGGAGAGGATGGTTAGCACTGTGGAGACGATGGTTAGCACTGTGGAGAGGATGGTTAGCACTGTGGAGACGATGGTTAGCACTGTGGAGAGGATGGTTAGCACTGTGGAGAGGATGGTTAGCACTGTGGAGAGGATAGTTAGCACTGTGGAGAGGATGGTTAGCACTGTGGAGAGGATGGTTAGCACAGTGGAGAGGATGGTTAGCACTGTGGAGAGGATGGTTAGCACTGTGGAGAGGATGGTTAGCACTGTGGAGAGGATGGTTAGCACTGTGGAGAGGATGGTTAGCACTGTGGAGAGGATGGTTAGCACAGTGGAGAGGATGGTTAGCACTGTGGAGAGGATAGTTAGCACTGTGGAGACGATGGTTAGCACAGTGGAGAGGATGGGTAGCACTGTGGAGAGGATGGTTAGCACTGTGGAGAGGATGGTTAGCACTGTGGAGAGGATGGTTAGCACTATGGAGAGGATGGTTAGCACTGTGGAGAGGATGGTTAGCACTGTGGAGAGGATGGTTAGCACTGTGGGGAGGATGGGTAGCACTGTGGAGAGGATGGTTAGCACAGTGGAGAGGATGGTTAGCACTGTGGAGAGGATGGTTAGCACTGTGGAGAGGATGGTCAGCACTGTGGAGAGGATGGTTAGCACTGTGGAGAGGATGGTTAGCACTGTGGAGAGGATGGTTAGCACTGTGGAGAGGATGGTTAGCACTGTGGAGAGGATGGTTAGCACTGTGGAGAGGATGGTTAGCACTGTGGGGAGGATGGTTAGCACTGTGGGGAGGATGGTTAGCACTGTGGAGAGGATGGTTAGCATTGTGGAGAGGATGGTTAGCACTGTGGAGAGGATGGTTAGCACTGTGGAGAGGATGGCTAGCACTGTGGAGAGGATGGGTAGCACTGTGGAGAGGATGGTTAGCACTGTGGAGAGGATGGTTAGCACTGTGGAGAGGATGGTTAGCACTGTGGAGAGGATGGTTAGCACTGTGGAGAGGATGGTTAGCACTGTGGAGAGGATGGTTAGCACTGTGGAGAGGATGGTTAGCACTGTGGAGAGGATGGTTAGCACTGTGGAGAGGATGGCTAGCACTGTGGAGAGGATGGGTAGCACTGTGGAGAGGATGGTTAGCACTGTGGAGAGGATGGTTAGCACTGTGGAGAGGATGGTTAGCACTATGGAGAGGATGGTTAGCACTGTGGAGAGGATGGTTAGCACTGTGGAGAGGATGGTTAGCACTGTGGAGAGGATGGTTAGCACTGTGGAGAGGATGGTTAGCACTGTGGAGAGGATGGTTAGCACTGTGGAGAGGATGATTAGCACTGTGGAGAGGATGGTTAGCACTGTGGAGAGGATGGTTAGCACTGTGGAGAGGATGGTTAGCACTGTGGAGAGGATAGTTAGCACTGTGGAGAGGATGGTTAGCACTGTGGAGAGGATGGTTAGCACTGTGGAGACGATGGTTAGCACTGTGGAGAGGATGGTTAGCACTGTGGAGAGGATGGTTAGCACTGTGGAGACGATGGTTAGCACTGTGGAGAGGATGGTTAGCACTGTGGAGAGGATGGTTAGCACTGTGGAGAGGATGATTAGCACTGTGGAGAGGATGGTTAGCACTGTGGAGAGGATGGTTAGCACTGTGGAGAGGATGGTTAGCACTGTGGAGAGGATGGTTAGCACAGTGGAGAGGATGGTTAGCACTGTGGAGAGGATGGTTAGCACTGTGGAGAGGATGGTTAGCACTGTGGAGAGGATGGTTAGCACTGTGGAGAGGATGGTTAGCACTGTGGGGAGGATGGTTAGCACAGTGGAGAGGATGGTTAGCACTGTGGAGAGGATGGTTAGCACTGTGGAGAGGATGGGTAGCACTGTGGGGAGGATGGTTAGCACTGTGGAGAGGATGGTTAGCACTGTGGAGAGGATGGTTAGCACTGTGGAGAGGATGGTTAGCACTGTGGAGAGGATAGTTAGCACTGTGGAGAGGATGGTTAGCACTGTGGAGAGGATGGTTAGCACTGTGGAGAGGATGGTTAGCACTGTGGAGAGGATGGTTAGCACTGTGGAGAGGATGGTTAGCACTGTGGAGAGGATGGTTAGCACAGTGGAGAGGATGGTTAGCACTGTGGAGAGGATAGTTAGCACTGTGGAGACGATGGTTAGCACTGTGGAGAGGATGGTTAGCACTGTGGAGAGGATGGCTAGCACAGTGGAGAGGATGGGTAGCACTGTGGAGAGGATGGTTAGCACTGTGGAGAGGATGGTTAGCACTGTGGAGAGGATGGTTAGCACTATGGAGAGGATGGTTAGCACTGTGGAGAGGATGGTTAGCACTGTGGAGAGGATGGTTAGCACTGTGGGGAGGATGGGTAGCACTGTGGAGAGGATGGGTAGCACTGTGGAGAGGATGGGTAGCACTGTGGAGAGGATGGGTAGCACTGTGGAGAGGATGGTTAGCACTGTGGAGAGGATGGGTAGCACTGTGGAGAGGATGGTTAGCACTGTGGAGAGGATGGTTAGCACAGTGGAGAGGATGGTTAGCACTGTGGAGAGGATGGTTAGCACTGTGGAGAGGATGGTTAGCACTGTGGAGAGGATGGTTAGCACTGTGGAGAGGATGGTCAGCACTGTGGAGAGGATGGTTAGCACTGTGGAGAGGATGGGTAGCACTGTGGAGAGGATGGTTAGCACTGTGGAGAGGATGGTTAGCACTGTGGAGAGGATGGTTAGCACTGTGGAGAGGATGGTTAGCACTGTGGAGAGGATGGTTAGCACTGTGGAGAGGATGGTTAGCACTGTGGAGAGGATGGTTAGCACTGTGGAGAGGATGGTTAGCACTGTGGAGAGGATGGTTAGCACTGTGGAGAGGATAGTTAGCACTGTGGAGAGGATAGTTAGCACTGTGGAGACGATGGTTAGCACTGTGGAGAGGATGGTTAGCACTGTGGAGAGGATGGCTAGCACAGTGGAGAGGATGGGTAGCACTGTGGAGAGGATGGTTAGCACTGTGGAGAGGATGGTTAGCACTATGGAGAGGATGGTTAGCACTGTGGAGACGATGGTTAGCACTGTGGAGAGGATGGTTAGCACTGTGGAGAGGATGGTTAGCACTGTGGAGACGATGGTTAGCACTGTGGAGAGGAGGGTTAGCACTGTGGAGAGGATGGTTAGCACTGTGGAGAGGATGGGTAGCACTGTGGAGACGATGGTTAGCACTGTGGAGAGGATGGTTAGCACTGTGGAGAGGATGGTTAGCACTGTGGAGAGGATGGTTAGCACTGTGGAGAGGATGGTTAGCACTGTGGAGAGGATGGTTAGCACTGTGGAGAGGATGGTTAGCACTGTGGAGAGGATGGTTAGCACAGTGGAGAGGATGGTTAGCACTGTGGAGAGGATGGTTAGCACTGTGGAGAGGATGGTTAGCACTGTGGAGAGGATGGTTAGCACTGTGGAGAGGATGGTCAGCACTGTGGAGAGGATGGTTAGCACTGTGGAGAGGATGGTTAGCACTGTGGAGAGGATGGTCAGCACTGTGGAGAGGATGGGTAGCACTGTGGAGAGGATGGTTAGCACTGTGGAGAGGATGGTTAGCACTGTGGAGAGGATGGTCAGCACTGTGGAGAGGATGGTTAGCACTGTGGAGAGGATGGTTAGCACTGTGGAGAGGATGGTTAGCACTGTGGAGAGGATGGTTAGCACAGTGGAGAGGATGGTTAGCACTGTGGAGAGGATGGTTAGCACTGTGGAGAGGATGGGTAGCACTGTGGAGAGGATGGTTAGCACTGTGGAGAGGATGGTTAGCACTGTGGAGAGGATGGTTAGCACTGTGGAGAGGATGGTTAGCACTGTGGAGAGGATGGTTAGCACTGTGGAGAGGATGGTTAGCACTGTGGAGACGATGGTTAGCACTGTGGAGAGGATGGTTAGCACTGTGGAGAGGATGGGTAGCACTGTGGAGACGATGGTTAGCACTGTGGAGAGGATGGTTAGCACAGTGGAGAGGATGGTTAGCACTGTGGAGAGGATGGGTAGCACTGTGGAGACGATGGTTAGCACTGTGGAGAGGATGGTTAGCACTGTGGAGAGGATGGTTAGCACTGTGGAGAGGATGGTTAGCACTGTGGAGAGGATGGTTAGCACTGTGGAGAGGATGGTTAGCACTGTGGAGAGGATGGTTAGCACTGTGGAGAGGATGGTTAGCACAGTGGAGAGGATGGTTAGCACTGTGGAGAGGATGGTTAGCACTGTGGAGAGGATGGTTAGCACTGTGGAGAGGATGGTTAGCACTGTGGAGAGGATGGTCAGCACTGTGGAGAGGATGGTTAGCACTGTGGAGAGGATGGTTAGCACTGTGGAGAGGATGGTCAGCACTGTGGAGAGGATGGGTAGCACTGTGGAGAGGATGGTTAGCACTGTGGAGAGGATGGTTAGCACTGTGGAGAGGATGGTCAGCACTGTGGAGAGGATGGTTAGCACTGTGGAGAGGATGGTTAGCACTGTGGAGAGGATGGTTAGCACTGTGGAGAGGATGGTTAGCACAGTGGAGAGGATGGTTAGCACTGTGGAGAGGATGGTTAGCACTGTGGAGAGGATGGGTAGCACTGTGGAGAGGATGGTTAGCACTGTGGAGAGGATGGTTAGCACTGTGGAGAGGATGGTTAGCACTGTGGAGAGGATGGTTAGCACTGTGGAGAGGATGGTTAGCACTGTGGAGAGGATGGTTAGCACTGTGGAGACGATGGTTAGCACTGTGGAGAGGATGGTTAGCACTGTGGAGAGGATGGGTAGCACTGTGGAGAGGATGGTTAGCACTGTGGAGACGATAGTTAGCACTGTGGAGAGGATGGTTAGCACTGTGGAGAGGATGGGTAGCACTGTGGAGACGATGGTTAGCACTGTGGAGAGGATGGTTAGCACTGTGGAGAGGATGGTTAGCACTGTGGAGACGATAGTTAGCACTGTGGAGACGATGGTTAGCACTGTGGAGAGGATGGTTAGCACTGTGGAGAGGAGGGTTAGCACTGTGGAGAGGATGGTTAGCACAGTGGAGAGGATGGTTAGTACTGTGGAGAGGATGGATAGCACTGTGGAGAGGATGGTTAGCACTGTGGAGAGGATGGATAGCACTGTGGAGAGGATGGTTAGCACTGTGGAGACGATGGTTAGCACTGTGTAGAGGATGGTTAGCACTGTGGAGAGGATGGTTAGCACTGTGGAGAGGATAGTTAGCACAGTGGAGAGGATGGTTAGCACTGTGGAGAGGATGGTTAGCACTGTGGAGAGGATGGTTAGCACTGTGGAGAGGATGGTTAGCACTGTGGAGAGGATAGTTAGCACAGTGGAGAGGATGGTTAGCACTGTGGAGAGGATGGTTAGCACTGTGGAGAGGATGGTTAGCACAGTGGAGAGGATGGTTAGCACTGTGGAGAGGATGGTTAGCACTGTGGAGAGGATGGTTAGCACTGTGGGAGGATGGGTAGCACTGTGGAGAGGATGGTTAGCACTGTGGAGAGGATGGTTAGCACTGTGGAGAGGATGGTTAGCACTGTGGAGAGGATGGGTAGCACTGTGGAGAGGATGGTTAGCACTGTGGAGAGGATGGTAGCACTGTGGAGAGGATGGTTAGCACTGTGGACAGGATGGTTAGCACTGTGGAGAGGATGGTTAGCACTGTGGAGAGGATGGTTAGCACTGTGGAGAGGATGGGTAGCACTGTGGAGAGGATGGTTAGCACTGTGGAGAGGATGGTTAGCACTGTGGAGAGGATGTTAGCACAGTGGAGAGGATGGTTAGTACTGTGGAGAGGATGGTTAGCACTGTGGAGAGGATGGTTAGCACAGTGGAGAGGATGGTTAGCACTGTGGAGAGGATGGTTAGCACTGTGGAGAGGATGGTTAGCACTGTGGAGAGGATGGGTTAGCACTGTGGAGACGATGGGTAGCACTGTGGAGAGGATGGTTAGCACTGTGGAGAGGATGTTAGCACTGTGGAGAGGATGGTTAGCACTGTGGAGAGGATGGGTAGCACTGTGGAGAGGATGGTTAGCACTGTGGAGAGGATAGTTAGCACTGTGGACAGGATGGTTAGCACTGTGGAGAGGATGGTTAGCACTGTGGAGAGGATGGTTAGCACTGTGGAGAGGATGGTTAGCACTGTGGAGAGGATGGTTAGCACTGTGGAGAGGATGGTTAGCACTGTGGAGACGATGGTTAGCACTGTGGAGAGGATGGTTAGCACTGTGGAGAGGATGGTTAGCACTGTGGAGAGGATGGTTAGCACTGTGGAGAGGATGGTTAGCACTGTGGAGAGGATGGTTAGCACTGTGGAGAGGATGGTTAGCACTGTGGAGAGGATGGTTACACTGTGGAGAGGATGGTTAGCACTGTGGAGACGATGGTTAGCACTGTGGAGAGGATGGGTAGCACTGTGGAGAGGATGGTTACCACTGTGGAGAGGATGGTTAGCACTGTGGAGAGGAGGGTTAGCACAGTGGAGAGATGGTTAGCACTGTGGAGAGGATGGTTAGCACTGTGGAGAGGATGGTTAGCACTGTGGAGAGGATGGTTAGCACTGTGGAGAGGATGGTTAGCACTGTGGAGAGGATGGTTAGCACTGTGGAGAGGATGGTTAGCACTGTGGAGAGGATGGTTAGCACTGTGGAGAGGATGGTTAGCACTGTGGAGAGGATGGTTAGCACTGTGGAGAGGATGGTTAGCACTGTGGAGAGGATGGTTAGCACTGTGGAGAGGATGGTTAGCACTGTGGAGAGGATGGTTAGCACTGTGGAGAGGATGGTTAGCACTGTGGAGAGGATGGTTAGCACTGTGGAGAGGATGGTTAGCACTGTGGAGAGGATGGGTAGCACTGTGGAGAGGATGGTTAGCACTGTGGAGAGGATGGTTAGCACTGTGGAGAGGATGGGTAGCACTGTGGAGAGGAGGGTTAGCACTGTGGAGAGGATGGTTAGCACTGTGGAGAGGATGGTTAGCACTGTGGAGAGGATGGGTAGCACTGTGGAGAGGATGGTTAGCACTGTGGAGAGGATGGTTAGCACTGTGGAGAGGATGGTTAGCACTGTGGAGAGGATGGTTAGCACTGTGGAGAGGATGGTTAGCACTGTGGAGAGGATGGTTAGCACTGTGGAGAGGATGGTTAGCACTGTGGAGAGGATGGTAAGCACTGTGGAGAGGATGGTTAGCACTGTGGAGAGGATGGTTACCACTGTGGAGAGGATGGTTAGCACTATGGAGAGGATGGTTAGCACTGTGGAGAGGATGGTTAGCACTGTGGGAGAGGATGGTTAGCACTGTGGAGAGGATGGTTAGCACTGTGGAGAGGATGGGTAGCACTGTGGAGAGGATGGTAGCACAGTGGAGAGGATGGGTAGCACTGTGGAGAGGGATGGTTAGCACTGTGGAGAGGATGGTTAGCACTGTGGAGAGGATGGTTAGCACTGTGGAGAGGATGGTTAGCACTGTGGAGAGGATGGTTAGCACTGTGGAGAGGATGGTTAGCACTGTGGAGAGGATGGTTAGCACTGTGGAGAGGATGGGTAGCACTGTGGAGAGGATAGCACTGTGGAGAGGATGGTTAGCACAGTGGAGAGGATGGTTAGCACTGTGGAGAGGATGGTTAGCACTGTGGAGAGGATGGTTAGCACTGTGGAGAGGATGGTTAGCACTGTGGAGACGATGGTTAGCACTGTGGAGAGGATGGTTAGCACTGTGGAGAGGATGGTTAGCACTGTGGAGAGGATGGTAGCACTGTGGAGAGGATGGTTAGCACAGTGGAGAGGATGGGTAGCACTGTGGAGAGGATGGTTAGCACTGTGGAGAGGATGGGTAGCACTGTGGAGAGGATGGTTAGCACTGTGGAGAGGATGGTTAGCACTGTGGAGACGATGGTTAGCACTGTGAAGACGATGGTTAGCACTGTGGAGAGGATGGGTAGCACTGTGGAGAGGATGGTTAGCACTGTGGAGAGGATGGTTAGCACTGTGGAGAGGATGGTTAGCACTGTGGAGAGGATGGGTAGCACTGTGGAGAGGATGGTAGCACTGTGGAGAGGATGGTTAGCACTGTGGAGAGGATGGTTAGCACTGTGGAGACGATGGTTAGCACAGTAGAGAGGATGGTTAGCACTGTGGAGAGGATGGTTAGCACTGTGGAGAGGATGGTTAGCACTGTGGGGAGGATGGTTAGCACTGTGGAAAGGATGGTTAGCACTGTGGAGAGGATGGTTAGCTACAGTGGAGAGGATGGTTAGCACTGTGGAGAGGATGGGTAGCATGTGGAGAGGATGGTTAGCACTGTGGAGAGGATGGTTAGCACTGTGGAGAGGATGGTTAGCACTGTGGAGAGGATGGTTAGCACTGTGGAGAGGAGGGTTAGCACTGTGGAGAGGATGGTTAGCACTGTGGAGAGGATGGTTAGCACTATGGGGAGGATGGTTAGCACTGTGGAGAGGATGGTTAGCACTGTGGAGAGGATGGTTAGCACTGTGGAGAGGATGGTTAGCACTGTGAGAGGATGGGTAGCACTGTGGAGAGGATGGTTAGCACAGTGGAGAGGATGGGTAGCACTGTGGAGAGGATGGTTAGCACTGTGGAGAGGATGGTTAGCACTGTGGAGAGGATGGTTAGCACTGTGGAGAGGATGGTTAGCACTGTGGAGAGGATGGTTAGCACTGTGGAGAGGATGGTTAGCACTGTGGAGAGGATGGTTAGCACTGTGGAGAGGATGGTTAGCACTGTGGAGAGGATGGTTAGCACTGTGGAGAGGATGGTTAGCACTGTGGAGACGATGGTTAGCACTGTGGAGAGGATGGTTAGCACTGTGGAGAGGATGGTTAGCACTGTGGAGAGGATGGTTAGCACTGTGGAGAGGATGGGTAGCACTGTGGAGAGGATGGTTAGCACTGTGGAGAGGATGGTTAGCACTGTGGAGAGGATGGTTAGCACTGTGGAGACGATGGTTAGCACAGTAGAGAGGATGGTTAGCACTGTGGAGAGGATGGGTAGCACTGTGGAGACGATGGTTAGCACTGTGGAGAGGATGGTTAGCACTGTGGAGACGATGGTTAGCACTGTGGAGAGGATGGTTAGCACTGTGGAGAGGATGGTTAGCACTGTGGGAGAGGATGGTTAGCACTGTGGAGAGGATGGTTAGCACTGTGGAGACGATGGTTAGCACAGTAGAGAGGATGGTTAGCACTGTGGAGAGGATGGTTAGCACAGTGGAGAGGATGGTTAGCACTGTGGAGAGGATGGTTAGCACAGTAGAGAGGATGGTTAGCACTGTGGAGAGGATGGGTAGCACTGTGGAGAGGATGGTTAGCACTGTGGAGAGGATGGTTAGCCACTGTGGAGAGGATGTGGTTAGCATGTGGAGAGGATGGTTAGCACTGTGGAGAGGATGGTTAGCACTGTGGAGAGGATGGTTAGCACTGTGGAGAGGATGGTTAGCACAGTGGACAGGATGGTTAGCACTGTGGAGAGGAGGGTTAGCACTGTGGAGAGGATGGTTAGCACTGTGGAGAGGATGGTTAGCACTGTGGGGAGGATGGTTAGCACTGTGGAAAGGATGGTTAGCACTGTGGAGAGGATGGTTAGCACAGTGGAGAGGATGGTTAGCACAGTGGAGAGGATGGTTAGCACTGTGGAGAGGATGGTTAGCACAGTGGAGAGGATGGTTAGCACAGTGGAGAGGATGGTTAGCACAGTGGAGAGGATGGTTAGCACTGTGGAGAGGATGGTTAGCACAGTGGAGAGGATGGGTAGCACTGTGGAGAGGATGGTTAGCACTGTGGAGAGGATGGTTAGCACTGTGGAGAGGATGGTTAGCACTGTGGAGAGGATGGTTAGCACTGTGGAGAGGATGGTTAGCACTGTGGAGAGGATGGTTAGCACTGTGGAGAGGATGGTTAGCACTGTGGAGAGGATGGGTAGCACTGTGGAGAGGATGGTTAGCACTGTGGAGAGGATGGGTAGCACTGTGGAGAGGATGGTTAGCACAGTGGAGAGGATGGTTAGCACTGTGGAGAGGATGGTTAGCACTGTGGAGAGGATGGTTAGCACTGTGGAGAGGATGGTTAGCACTGTGGAGAGGATGGTTAGCACTGTGGAGAGGATGGGTAGCACTGTGGAGAGGATGGTTAGCACTGTGGAGACGATGGTTAGCACTGTGGAGAGGATGGTTAGCACTGTGGAGAGGATGGTTAGCACTGTGGAGAGGATGGTTAGCACTGTGGAGAGGATGGTCAGCACTGTGGAGAGGATGGTCAGCACTGTGGAGAGGATGGTTAGCACTGTGGAGAGGATGGTTAGCACTGTGGAGAGGATGGTTAGCACTGTGGAGAGGATGGTTAGCACTGTGGAGAGGATGGCTAGCACTGTGGAGAGGATAGTTAGCACTGTGGAGAGGATGGTTAGCACTGTGGAGAAGATGGTTAGCACTGTGGAGAGGATGGTTAGCACAGTGGAGAGGATGGTTAGCACTGTGGAGAGATGGTTAGCACTGTGGAGAGGATGGGTAGCACTGTGGAGAGGATGGTTAGCACTGTGGAGAGGATGGTTAGCACAGTGGAGAGGATGGTTAGCACAGTGGAGAGGATGGTTAGCACTGTGGAGAGGATGGTTAGCACTGTGGAGAAGATGGTTAGCACTGTGGAGAGGATGGGTAGCACTGTGGAGAGGATGGTTAGCACTGTGGAGAGGATGGTTAGCACTGTGGAGAGGATGGTTAGCACAGTGGAGATGATGTTAGTACAGTGGAGAGGATGGTAGCACTGTGGAGAGGATGGTTAGCACTGTGGAGAGGATGGTTAGCACTGTGGAGAGGATGGTTAGCACTGTGGGGAGGATGGTTAGCACTGTGGAGAGGATGGTTAGCACTGTGGAGAGGATGGTTAGCACTGTGGAGAGGATGGTTAGCACTGTGGAGAGGATGGCTAGCACAGTGGAGAGGATGGGTAGCACTGTGGAGAGGATGGTTAGCACTGTGGAGAGGATGGTTAGTACAGTGGAGAGGATGGTTAGCACTGTGGAGAGGATGGTTAGCACTGTGGAGAGGATGGTTAGCACTGTGGAGAGGATGGTTAGCACTGTGGAGAGGATGGTTAGCACAGTGGAGAGGATGGTTAGCACTGTGGAGAGGATGGGTAGCACTGTGGAGAGGATGGTTAGCACTGTGGAGAGGATGGGTAGCACTGTGGAGAGGAGGGTTAGCACTGTGGAGAGGATGGGTAGCACTGTGGAGAGGATGGTTAGCACTGTGGGGAGGATGGTTAGCACTGTGGAGAGGATGGTTAGCACTGTGGAGAGGATGGGTAGCACTGTGGAGAGGATGGGAAGCACTGTGGAGAGGATGGTTAGCACTGTGGAGAGGATGGTTAGCACTGTGGAGAGGATGGTTAGCACTGTGGAGAGGATGGTTAGCACTGTGGAGAGGATGGTTAGCACTGTGGAGAGGATGGGTTAGCACTGTGGAGAGGATGGTTAGCACTGTGGAGAGGATGGTTAGCACTGTGGAGAGGATGGTTAGCACTGTGGAGAGGATGGTTAGCACTGTGGAGAGGATGGTTAGCACTGTGGAGAGGATGGTTAGCACAGTGGAGAGGATGGTTAGCACAGTGGAGAGGATGGTTAGCACTGTGGAGAGGATGGGTAGCACTGTGGAGAGGATGGTTAGCACTGTGGAGACGATGGTTTGCACTGTGGAGAGGATGGTTAGCACTGTGGAGAGGATGGTTAGCACTGTGGAGAGGATGGTTAGCACTGTGGAGAGGATGGTTAGCACTGTGGAGACGATGGTTAGCACTGTGGAGAGGATGGTTAGCACTGTGGAGAGGATGGTTAGCACTGTGGAGAGGATGGTTAGCACTGTGGAGAGGATGGTTAGCACTGTGGAGAGGATGGTTAGCACAGTGGAGAGGATGGCTAGCACTGTGGAGAGGATGGTTAGCACTGTGGAGAGGATGGTTAGCACTGTGGAGAGGATGGTTAGCACTGTGGAGAGGATGGTTAGCACTGTGGAGAGGATGGTTAGCACTGTGGAGAGGAGGGTTAGCACTGTGGAGAGGATGGTTAGCACTGTGGAGAGGATGGTTAGCACTGTGGAGAGGATGGTTAGCACTGTGGAGAGGATGGTTAGCACTGTGGAGACGATGGTTAGCACTGTGGAGAGGATGGTTAGCACTGTGGAGAGGATGGTTAGCACTGTGGAGAGGATGGTTAGCACTGTGGAGAGGATGGTTAGCACTGTGGAGAGGATGGTTAGCACAGTGGAGAGGATGGCTAGCACTGTGGAGAGGATGGTTAGCACTGTGGAGAGGATGGTTAGCACTGTGAAGACGATGGTTAGCACTGTGGAGAGGATGGTTAGCACTGTGGAGAGGATGGTTAGCACTGTGGAGAGGATGGTTAGCACTGTGGAGAGGAGGGTTAGCACTGTGGAGAGGATGGTTAGCACTGTGGAGAGGATGGTTAGCACTGTGGAGAGGATGGTTAGCACTGTGGAGAGGATGGTTAGCACTGTGGGGAGGATGGTTAGCACTGTGAGAGGATGGTTAGCACTGTGGAGAGGATGGTTAGCACTGTGTAGAGGATGGTTAGCACTGTGGAGAGGATGGTTAGCACTGTGGAGAGGATGGTTAGCACTGTGGAGAGGATGGTTAGCACTGTGGAGAGGATGGTTAGCACTGTGGAGAGGATGGTTAGCACTGTGGAGAGGAGGGTTAGCACTGTGGAGAGGATGGGTAGCACTGTGGAGAGGATGGTTAGCACTGTGGAGACGATGGTTAGCACTGTGAAGAGGATGGTTAGCACTGTGGAGACGATGGTTAGCACTGTGGAGAGGATGGTTAGCACTGTGGAGAGGATGGTTAGCACTGTGGAGAGGATGGTTAGCACTGTGGAGAGGATGGTTAGCACTGTGGAGAGGATGGTTAGCACTGTGGAGAGGATGGTTAGCACTGTGGAGAGGATGGTTAGCACTGTGGAGAGGAGGGTTAGCACTGTGGAGAGGATGGTTAGCACTGTGGAGAGGATGGTTAGCACTATGGGGAGGATGGTTAGCACTGTGGAGAGGATGGTTAGCACAGTGGAGAGGATGGTTAGCACTGTGGAGAGGATGGTTAGCACAGTGGAGAGGATGGTTAGCACTGTGGAGAGGATGGTTAGCACTGTGGAGAGGATGGTTAGCACTGTGGAGAGGATGGTTAGCACTGTGGAGAGGATGGTTAGCACTGTGGAGAGGATGGGTAGCACTGTGGAGAGGATGGTTAGCACAGTGGAGAGGATGGGTAGCACTGTGGAGAGGATGGTTAGCACTGTGGAGAGGATGGTTAGCACTGTGGAGAGGATGGTTAGCACTGTGGAGAGGATGGTTAGCACTGTGGAGAGGATGGTTAGCACTGTGGAGAGGATGGTTAGCACTGTGGAGAGGATGGTTAGCACTGTGGAGAGGATGGTTAGCACTGTGGAGAGGATGGTTAGCACTGTGGAGAGGATGGTTAGCACTGTGGAGAGGATGGTTAGCACTGTGGAGAGGATGGTTAGCACTGTGGAGAGGATGGTTAGCACTGTGGAGACGATGGTTAGCACAGTAGAGAGGATGTTAGCACTGTGGAGAGGATGGGTAGCACTGTGGAGAGGATGGGTAGCACTGTGGAGAGGATGGTTAGCACTGTGGAGAGGATGGTTAGCACTGTGGAGAGGATGGTTAGCACTGTGGGAGGATGGTTAGCACTGTGGAGAGGATGGTTAGCACTGTGGAAGGATGGTTAGCACTGTGGAGAGGATGGTTAGCACTGTGGAGAGGATGGTTAGCACTGTGGAAAGGATGGTTAGCACTGTGGAGAGGATGGTTAGCACAGTGGAGAGGATGGTTAGCACAGTGGAGAGGATGGTTAGCACTGTGGAGAGGATGGGTAGCACTGTGGAGAGGATGGTTAGCACTGTGGAGAGGATGGTTAGCACTGTGGAGAGGATGGTTAGCACTGTGGAGAGGATGGTTAGCACTGTGGAGAGGATGGTTAGCACTATGGAGAGGATGGTTAGCACTGTGGAGAGGATGGTTAGCACTGTGGAGAGGATGGTTATCACTGTGGAGAGGATGGTTAGCACTGTGGAGAGGATGGTTAGCACAGTGGAGAGGATGGTTAGCACTATGGAGAGGATGGTTAGCACTATGGAGAGGATGGTTAGCACTGTGGAGAGGATGGTTAGCACTGTGGAGAGGATGGTTAGCACTGTGGAGAGGATGGTTAGCACTGTGGAGAGGATGGTTAGCACTGTGGAGAGGATGGTTAGCACTGTGGAGAGGATGGGTAGCACTGTGGAGAGGATGGTTAGCACTGTGGAGAGGATGGTTAGCACTGTGGAGAGGATGGTTAGCACTGTGGAGAGGATGGTTAGCACAGTGGAGAGGATGGTTAGCACTA
This sequence comes from Anomaloglossus baeobatrachus, assembly GCF_048569485.1. Taxonomy (NCBI): domain Eukaryota; kingdom Metazoa; phylum Chordata; class Amphibia; order Anura; family Aromobatidae; genus Anomaloglossus; species Anomaloglossus baeobatrachus. Next base: position 3,857,393 of record NC_134353.1, on the reverse strand, counting down.
TGGAGAGGATGGTTAGCACTATGGAGAGGATGGTTAGCACTGTGGAGAGGATGGTTAGCACTGTGGAGAGGATGGTTAGCACTGTGGAGAGGATGGTTAGCACTGTGGAGAGGATGGTTAGCACTGTGGAGAGGATGGTTAGCACTGTGGAGAGGATGGGTAGCACTGTGAGAGGATGGTTAGCACTGTGGAGAGGATGGTTAGCACTGTGGAGAGGATGGTTAGCACTGTGGAGAGGATGGTTAGCACTGTGGAGAGGATGGTAGCACTGTGGAGAGGATGGTTAGCACTGTGGAGAGGATGGGTAGCACTGTGGAGAGGATGGTTAGCACAGTGGAGAGGATGGTTAGCACTGTGGAGAGGATGGTTAGCACTGTGGAGAGGATGGTTAGCACTGTGGAGAGGATGGTTAGCACTGTGGAGAGGATGGTTAGCACTGTGGAGAGGATGGTTAGCACTGTGGTGACGATGGTTAGCACTGTGGAGAGGATGGTTAGCACTGTGGAGAGGATGGTTATCACTGTGGAGAGGATGGTTAGCACTGTGGAGAGGATGGTTAGCACTGTGGAGAGGATGGGTCAGCACTGTGGAGAGGATGGTCAGCACTGTGGAGAGGATGGTCAGCACTGTGGAGAGGATGGTTAGCACTGTGGAGAGGATGGTTAGCACTGTGGAGAGGATGGTTAGCACTGTGGAGAGGATGGTTAGCACTGTTGGAGAGGATGGTTAGCACAGTGGAGAGGATGGGTAGCACTGTGGAGAGGATGGATAGCACTGTGGAGAGGATGGTTAGCACTGTGGAGAGGATGGTTAGCACTGTGGAGAGGATGGTTAGCACTGTGGAGAGGATGGTTAGCACTGTGGAGAGGATGGTTAGCACTGTGGAGAGGATGGTTAGCACTGTGGAGAGGATGGTTAGCACTGTGGAGAGGATGGTTAGCACTGTGGAGAGGATGGTTAGCACTGTGGAGAGGATGGTTAGCACTGTGGAGACGATGGTTAGCACAGTAGAGAGGATGGTTAGCACTGTGGAGAGGATGGTTAGCACTGTGGAGAGGATGGTTAGCACAGTGGAGAGGATGGTTAGCACAGTGGAGAGGATGGTTAGCACTGTGGAGAGGATGGTTAGCACTGTGGAGAGGATGGTTAGCACTGTGGAGAGGATGGTTAGCACAGTGGAGAGGATGGGTAGCACTGTGGAGAGGATGGTTAGCACTGTGGAGAGGATGGTTAGCACTGTGGAGAGGATGGTTAGCACTGTGGAGAGGATGGTTAGCACTGTGGAGAGGATGGTTAGCACTGTGGAGAGGATGGTTAGCACTGTGGAGAGGATGGTTAGCACTGTGGAGAGGATGGTTAGCACTGTGGAGAGGATGGTTAGCACTGTGGAGAGGATGGTTAGCACTGTGGAGAGGATGGTTAGCACTGTGGAGACGATGGTTAGCACAGTAGAGAGGATGGTTAGCACTGTGGAGAGGATGGTTAGCACTGTGGAGAGGATGGTTAGCACAGTGGAGAGGATGGTTAGCACAGTGGAGAGGATGGTTAGCACTGTGGAGAGGATGGTCAGCACTGTGGAGAGGATGGTTAGCACTGTGGAGAGGATGGTTAGCACTGTGGAGAGGATGGTTAGCACTGTGGAGAGGATGGTTAGCACTGTGGAGAGGATGGTTAGCACAGTGGAGAGGATGGTTAGCACTGTGGAGAGGATGGTTAGCACTGTGGAGAGGATGGTTAGCACTGTGGAGAGGATGGTTAGCACTGTGGAGAGGATGGTTAGCACTGTGGAGAGGATGGTTAGCACTGTGGAGAGGATGGTTAGCACTGTGGAGAGGATGGTTAGCACTGTGGAGACGATGGTTAGCACTGTGGAGACGATGGTTAGCACTGTGGAGACGATGGTTAGCACTGTGGAGACGATGGATAGCACTGTGGAGAGGATGGTTAGCACTGTGGAGAGGATGGTTAGCACTGTGGGGAGGATGGTTAGCACTGTGGAGAGGATGGTTAGCACTGTGGAGAGGATGGTTAGCACTGTGGAGAGGATGGTCAGCACTGTGGAGAGGATGGTCAGCACTGTGGAGAGGATGGTCAGCACTGTGGAGAGGATGGTTAGCACTGTGGAGAGGATGGTTAGCACTGTGGAGAGGATGGTTAGCACTGTGGGAGGATGGTTAGCACTGTGGAGAGGATGGTTAGCACTGTGGAGAGGATGGTTAGCACTGTGGAGAGGATGGTCAGCACTGTGGAGAGGATGGTCAGCACTGTGGAGAGGATGGTTAGCACTGTGGAGAGGATGGTTAGCACTGTGGAGAGGATGGTTAGCACTGTGGAGAGGATGGTTAGCACTGTGGAGAGGATGGTTAGCACTGTGGAGAGGATGGCTAGCACAGTGGAGAGGATGGGTAGCACTGTGGAGAGGATGGTTAGCACTGTGGGGAGGATGGGTAGCACTGTGGAGAGGATGGTTAGCACTGTGGAGAGGATGGTTAGCACTGTGGAGAGGATGGTTAGCACTGTGGAGAGGATGGTTAGCACTGTGGAGACGATGGTTAGCACAGTAGAGAGGATGGTTAGCACTGTGGAGAGGATGGTTAGCACTGTGGAGAGGATGGTTAGCACTGTGGAGAGGATGGTTAGCACTGTGGAGAGGATGGTTAGCACTGTGGAGAGGATGGTTAGCACTGTGGAGACGATGGTTAGCACTGTGGAGAGGATGGTTAGCACTGTGGAGAGGATGGTTAGCACTGTGGAAGGATGGTTAGCAGCTGTGGAGAGGATGGTTAGCACAGTGGAGAGGATGGTTAGCACTGTGGAGACGATGGTTAGCCACTGTGGAGAGGATGGTTAGCACTGTGGAGAGGATGGTTAGCACTGTGGAGAGGATGGTTAGCACTGTGGAGAGGATAGTTAGCACTGTGGAGAGGATGGTTAGCACTGTGGAGAGGATGGCTAGCACTGTGGAGAGCATGGTCAGCACTGTGGAGAGGATGGTTAGCACTGTGGAGAGGATGGTTAGCACTGTGGAGAGGATGGTTAGCACTGTGGAGAGGATGGGTAGCACTGTGGAGAGGATGGGTAGCACTGTGGAGAGGATGGATAGCACTGTGGAGAGGATGGTTAGCACTGTGGAGAGGATAGTTAGCACTGTGGAGAGGATGGTTAGCACTGTGGAGAGGATGGTTAGCACTGTGGAGAGGATGGTTAGCACTGTGGAGAGGATGGTTAGCACTGTGGAGAGGATGGTTAGCACTGTGGAGAGGATGGTTAGCACTGTGGAGAGGATGGTTAGCACTGTGGAGAGGATGGGTAGCACAGTGGAGAGGATGGTTAGCACAGTGGAGAGGATGGTTAGCACTGTGGAGAGAATGGTTAGCACTGTGGAGAGGATGGTTAGCACTGTGGAGAGGATGGTTAGCACTGTGGAGAGGATGGTTAGCACTGTGGAGAGGATGGTTAGCACTGTGGAGAGAATGGTTAGCACTGTGGAGAGGATGGTTAGCACTGTGGAGAGGATGGTTAGCACTGTGGAGAGGATGGTTAGCACTGTGGAGAGGATGGTTTAGCACTGTGGAAGGATGGTTAGCACTGTGGAGAGGATGGTTAGCACTGTGGAGAGAATGGTTAGCACTGTGGAGAGGATGGTTAGCACTGTGGAGAGGATGGTTAGCACTGTGGAGAGGATGGTTAGCACTGTGGAGAGGATGGTTAGCACTGTGGAGAGGATGGTTAGCACTGTGGAGAGAATGGTTAGCACTGTGGAGAGGATGGTTAGCACTGTGGAGAGGATGGTTAGCACTGTGGAAAGGATGGTTAGCACAGTGGAGAGGATGGGTAGCACTGTGGAGAGGAGGGTTAGCACAGTGGAGAGGATGGTTAGCACTGTGGAGAGGATGGTTAGCACAGTGGAGAGGATGGTTAGCACTGTGGAGAGGATGGTTAGCACAGTGGAGAGGATGGTTAGCACTGTGGAGAGGATGGTTAGCACAGTGGAGAGGATGGTTAGCACTGTGGAGAGGATGGTTAGCACTGTGGAGAGGAGGGTAGCACTGTGATGAGGATGGTTAGCACTGTGGAGAGGATGGTTAGCACTGTGGAGAGGATGGGTAGCACTGTGGAGAGGATGGTTAGCACTGTGGAGAGGATGGTTAGCACAGTGGAGAGGATGGTTAGCACTGTGGAGAGGATGGTTAGCACTGTGGAGAGGATGGTTAGCACTGTGGGGAGGATGGTTAGCACTGTGGAAAGGATGGTTAGCACTGTGGAGAGGATGGTTAGCACTGTGGAGAGGATGGTTAGCACTGTGGAGAGGATGGTTAGCACTGTGGAGAGGATGGTTAGCACAGTGGAGAGGATGGTTAGCACTGTGGAGAGGATGGTAGCACTGTGGACAGGATGGTTAGCACTGTGGAGAGGATGGTTAGCACTGTGGAGAGGATGGTTAGCACAGTGGAGAGGATGGTTAGCACAGTGGAGAGGATGGTTAGCACTGTGGAGAGGATGGTTAGCACTGTGGAGAGGATGGTTAGCACTGTGGAAAGGATGGTTAGCACTGTGGAGAGGATGGTTAGCACTGTGGACAGGATGGTTAGCACTGTGGAGAGGATGGGTAGCACTGTGGAGAGGATGGTTAGCACAGTGGAGAGGATGGTTAGTACAGTGGAGAGGATGGTTAGCACTGTGGAGAGGATGGTTAGCACTGTGGAGAGGATGGTTAGCACTGTGGAGAGGATGGTTAGCACTGTGGAAAGGATGGTTAGCAGAGTGGAGAGGATGGTTAGTACAGTGGAGAGGATGGTTAGCACTGTGGAGACGATGGTTAGCACTGTGGAGAGGATGGTTAGCACTGTGGAGAGGATGGTTAGCACTGTGGAGAGGATGGTTAGCACTGTGGAGAGGATGGGTAGCACTGTGGAGAGGATGGGTAGCACTGTGGAGAGGATGGTTAGCACAGTGGAGAGGATGGGTAGCACTGTGGAGAGGATGGGTAGCACTGTGGAGACGATGGTTAGCACTGTGGAGACGATGGTTAGCACTGTGGAGAGGATGGTTAGCACTGTGGAGAGGATGGGTAGCACTGTGGAGAGGAGGGTTAGCACTGTGGAGAGGATGGTTAGCACTGTGGAGAGGATGGTTAGCACAGTGGAGAGGATGGTTAGCACAGTGGAGAGGATGGTTAGCACTGTGGAGAGGATGGTTAGCACAGTGGAGAGGATGGGTAGCACTGTGGAGAGGATGGTTAGCACAGTGGAGAGGATGGTTAGCACTGTGGAGAGGATGGTTAGCACTGTGGAGAGGATGGTTAGCACAGTGGAGAGGATGGATAGCACTGTGGAGAGGATGGTTAGCACTGTGGAGAGGATGGTTAGCACTGTGGAGAGGATGGTTAGCACTGTGGAGAGGATGGTTAGCACTGTGGAGAGGATGGTTAGCACTGTGGAGAGGATGGTTAGCACAGTGGAGAGGATGGTTAGCACTGTGGAGAGGATGGGTTAGCACTGTGGAGAGGATGGCTAGCACAGTGGAGAGGATGGGTTAGCACTGTGGAGAGGATGGGTAGCACTGTGGAGAGGATGGTTAGCACTGTGGAGAGGATGGTTAGCACTGTGGAGAGGATGGTTAGCACTGTGGAGAGGATGGTTAGCACTGTGGAGAGGATGGTTAGCACTGTGGAGAGGATGGTTAGCACTGTGGAGACGATGGTTAGCACAGTAGAGAGGATGGTTAGCACTGTGGAGAGGATGGTTAGCACTGTGGAGAGGATGGTTAGCACTGTGGGGAGGATGGTTAGCACTGTGGAAAGGATGGTTAGCACTGTGGAGAGGATGGTTAGCACTGTGGAGAGGATGGTTAGCACTGTGGACAGGATGGTTAGCACTGTGGAGAGGATGGGTAGCACTGTGGAGAGGATGGTTAGCACTGTGGAGAGGATGGTTAGCACAGTGGAGAGGATGGTTAGCACTGTGGAGAGGATGGTTAGCACTGTGGAGAGGATGGTTAGCACTGTGGAGAGGATGGTTAGCACAGTGGAGAGGATGGGTAGCACTGTGGAGAGGATGGTTAGCACTGTGGGAGGATGGTAGCACTGTGGAGAGGATGGTTAGCACTGTGGAGAGGATGGTTAGCACTGTGGAGAGGATGGTTAGCACTGTGGAGAGGATGGTTAGCACTGTGGAGACGATGGTTAGCACAGTAGAGAGGATGGTTAGCACTGTGGAGAGGATGTTAGCACTGTGGAGAGATGGTTAGCACTGTGGAGAGGATGGTTAGCACTGTGGAGAGGATGGTTAGCACTGTGGAGAGGATGGTTAGCACTGTGGAGAGGATGGTTAGCACTGTGGAGAGAATGGTTAGCACTGTGGAGAGGATGGTTAGCACTGTGGAGAGGATGGTTAGCACTGTGGAGAGGATGGTTAGCACTGTGGAAAGGATGGTTAGCACTGTGGAGAGGATGGTTAGCACTGTGGAGAGGATGGTTAGCACTGTGGAGAGGATGGTTAGCACTGTGGAGACGATGGTTAGCACTGTGGAGAGGATGGTTAGCACTGTGGAGAGGATGGTTAGCACTGTGGAAGGATGGTTAGCACTGTGGAGACGATGGTTAGCACTGTGGAGAGGATGGGTAGCACTGTGGAGAGGATGGTTAGCACTGTGGAGACGATGGTTAGCACTGTGGAGAGGATGGTTAGCACTGTGGAGAGGATGGTTAGCACTGTGGAGAGGATGGTTAGCACTGTGGAGAGGATAGTTAGCACTGTGGAGAGGATGGTTAGCACTGTGGAGAGGATGGCTAGCACTGTGGAGAGCATGGTTAGCACTGTGGAGAGGATTGGTTAGCACTGTGGAGAGGATGGTTAGCACTGTGGAGAGGATGGTTAGCACTGTGGAGAGGATGGTTAGCACTGTGGAGAGGATGGGTAGCACTGTGGAGAGGATGGATAGCACTGTGGAGAGGATGGTTAGCACTGTGGAGAGGATGGTTAGCACTGTGGAGAGGATGGTTAGCACTGTGGAGAGGATAGTTAGCACTGTGGAGAGGATGGTTAGCACTGTGGAGAGGATGGTTAGCACTGTGGAGAGGATGGTTAGCACAGTGGAGAGGATGGTTAGCACTGTGGAGAGGATGGTTAGCACAGTGGAGAGGATGGTTAGCACAGTGGAGAGGATGGTTAGCACTGTGGAGAGGATGGTTAGCACAGTGGAGAGGATGGTAGCACTGTGGAGAGGATGGTTAGCACAGTGGAGAGGATGGTTAGCACTGTGGAGAGGATGGGTAGCACTGTGGAGAGGATGGGTAGCACTGTGGAGAGGATGGTTAGCACTGTGGAGAGGATGGTTAGCACTGTGGAGAGGATAGTTAGCACTGTGGAGAGGATGGTTAGCACTGTGGAGAGGATGGTTAGCACTGTGGAGAGGATGGTTAGCACAGTGGACGAGGATGGTTAGCACAGTGGAGAGGATGGTTAGCACTGTGGAGAGGATGGTTAGCACAGTGGAGAGGATGGTTAGCACTGTGGAGAGGATGGTAGCACTGTGGAAGAGGATGGTAGCACTGTGGAGAGGATGGTTAGCACTGTGGAGAGGATGGTTAGCACAGTGGAGAGGATGGGTTAGCACTGTGGAGAGGATGGTTAGCACTGTGGAGAGGATGGTTAGCACTGTGGAGACGGATGGTAGCACTGTGGAGAGGATGGTTAGCACTGTGGAGAGGATGGTTAGCACTGTG